>NC_061091.1:22252004-22287004 GCF_015104395.2 Macrobrachium nipponense
ATATACATACATATATATATATATATATATATATATATATATATATATATATCATATATTCATATACATATAATTTTATAATTGTGTGTATTGTGATAAAATACAAAAATCTCTCTCTCTCTCCAAGATGTTTTCATGAAATAATATGCTGTATTTATCTTCTGACCTAGCGAAACTGAAAATAAAGTTTAGGAAATTCATTTAATACCACGGAAGTCTATTCAGCTGTATATCGGCTCTTATTTCTCAGCTTTGTGTTTCACATAAAAAGGCTCAGATGTGGCCTCAAATGATAGGTTAATTTTAAAACACTCTTCTAATTTAATTTTTATCTACTTATATACAACTTCAACCTCTGCTAGTTTTTTAGAGGAAAATGCTATCATTAGAAATATTTTAGTATGAACCGTATAAATAGTCTCAATAAAGGCTTGTTTTCATTCATATTCTAGCATCAGTGCAAAAATGTATCTTTGATTGTTTTCGCATTGCAGGAGATATTGCCTTTGTTGACGTTAAATGGTGAATAAAGCATTTAACCAATAATTAAGTCGTTATTGCAGACATGAAAATTGTCAGCGTAATAATGGATGTCTTTCTGACAGTGTTTTTCGCCTCTTTTAGTTTTCTATAAAAGAAAATATCGAGATGGCTATTTATCTGACTGTCCGCTCTTTTTCTGTCCGCCCTCAGATCTTAGAAACTACTGAAGCTGAGGGCTGCAAACTGGTGTTGATCATCCAACCTCCAATCATGAAACATACCAAATTGCAGGCTCAAATTGCAGCTCTCTAGCCTCAGAAGTTTTTATTTTATTTTAGGTTGAAGCCATGACCATGCGTCTGGCACCGTTATAGCGTCAACAATTATGGCCGCCATCGGGCCGTATCTGAAAGTATCATAGCCTGGGGCTCAAAGTTTCATACAGCATTATACGCCGTACAGAAAACTCGATTGTTCGGCGCATCTTTTACTTGTTATTTTTATGTTTCTAGTTAAGAAGTATTGTTTTTAAGTAACTCAGGGTACATTACCTGTCTTAATCCACTGTGTATAGGAACTTCCTTGAATGTGTCGTCTACCTATTGATATCAAGGTAGAAGTGGCGTCTTCAGTGTTAATATAAGAAGGACAGACTTAAAAGCATCCCGTTGAAAATGTCGATGAATTTTTAAATTCCCGTTAAAACTTATATTTGTCATTATAAAATGTATAAATATAACATGTATATCATAGCACAGAAATAGTATATATATAGTGTATAAATGTATATATATAGTATATATATATATATATATATATATATATTATATATATATATACTATAGAGAGAGATAGAGAGAGACGAGAGAGAGAGAGAGAGAGAGAGGAGAGACAATAAGTTACGAGGACTACCCCAGGGTCGAGTGGATAAGGGGCGATTTGGGGAGGGGATGGGGAAGGGGTGAAGAGTATGGATGTAGTTATGGCGGGTAGAGAGAGAGAGAGAGATAGGGGAGAACTGGAAGTGATTGAAGGGGGAAGAAGATTAGCGTCGTTTTAAGGGAAGGGCGACCAGTTAATTGGATGTTGAAAGGTTGGGGAGGAAGGTATGGCCTCTCGATGTGTGTGTATGTAATAATAATATATATATATATATATATATATATATATATATATATATATATATATATATATATATATTGTTTCCGTGACATCATAAGATGGATGTAAAGAAGTATAAGAATGCAAGATATAACTTAGGGCAAAGGCCAAGCGCTGAGACCTATGAGGTCATTCATCGTTGAAAAGGAAATTAAGTGGAAAGGTTTGAAAGGTGTGACAGGGGAATAACCTCGCATTTACACTACGAAACAATTGATAGGAGAGGGTGGAAAGAAAGATATAAAAAAAGAGAAGATAAACGGAGGCATAATATAAGGAATGGAAGGGGTTATAGCTAATGGCCGAAGGCACGCAGCAAAGAACCTTATATTAAATCATGCCTACAATGCACCGCGTGAGGTGCACTGACGACACTGTTTTCCTACGGTAGTAGGGAAGTATACAGAGCAAATTAATCACCTTGTTACCTCATGGAGAGATTCTGGTGATATGTAGGAAATTGAGTCTGAATCCTGTACCCACTTATTAACACTGGTAGGTTTTTAGCCTTATGAAAACCGCTATTTGAAATCTAGCCAAATGGGAAGGCTGCAGTATAGTTGATTCGAAGACTTTGTGAAAAGCACTTTTCAATGCTGCATTTCCGCACAGTTGTTTAGAATAGAATATAGAATTTAGGCCAAAGGCCAAGCACTGGGACCTTGAGGTTATTCAGCGCTGAAAAGCAAATTGACAGTGAGAGGTTTTGAAAGGTGTAATAGGAGAAAAACCTCTCAGCTACGCTATGAAACAATTGTTAGAGAGGGTGGAAAGTGAGATGGAAGAAAGAGTTTGAACGGAGATACAGTAAGAGGAATGAAAGGGGTTGCAGCTAGAGGCCGAAGGGACGCTGCAAAGGATCTTAAGTAATGCCAACAGTGCACCCTTACGGAGCCACAGTTGTTAAGGAATGCTATAGCATTTAATACTTCAACGTCGTATCGTGAGCTCATGTTTTCAGGTCGTCATTCCCCCGACGCATTTTGTAGCAGAGGACGTTTATAGACCCGCTCCATTTATATGTAGTTACATCCCAACGTTGGAGGAATCTCTACAAATCTTTTTTCATTCACTGGGCCCCGTTTCCCCTTATACGTGTACTACACATAATATTTTTGAATTTACACTTCCTTAATATGATGTGTATACCCTTTATCCGATAATCGTTCATATGGCTATGCATTTTTATATTACTTCTTTCCAACTTTTACTTGATGTTTCTGCGGTTGGTTTAAAAAGAACGTGACATGGTTTGAAAATGTACTACTCTGTCTGTCTGTCTGACTGTCTTTGTGTTTGTACCTTTACATATAAACAAGCGTGCTTGAATCATTTTTGGTTGTATGTGCTTTCTTAAATGTGTTATTGATATTTTAAACTTACTAATACATATGCACCTTACAATTCCCAGTTAATCCACTACACTTTATATTCTAGTGAATTCCATATCTCAAACGTGCACCTAATATTATTTACGCTCCACATGGCTCCCCTTGTAAATGCGTTAAGCCGCAATCTAGACAAGTCTCCTTCGTTTATTAACTAAATATTCAGTAAACTAATATCTCTCTCTCGTTTGTATGTATACTTTCCCCATAAATCTTGCCCGCTTCTTCCGTCTCTTGGAATCGTCCTTACCAGACTGCACATCTCACTGATGGTGAATTATAAGAATGGCAAAAGAGAGAAGGAAGGAAAGGAAGAAGGAAGGAAGGTGGTGAAAACTTTCCAAAAGTTTTGAGACGGATAAAGAATAAGAGTTTCTGCCCAAGCAAAAGTTGGAATTTATGAGGAGGGCTTGTTAAACCTAGTATTCTTTGTTAGGGTGAAGTTCCGCTGTTGAATTTGCATGAGGTTTTTAAAAAGGAAAGATGAAAAACTGATGCAGTAAAACAAGGCTGAGTGATGAACTGTGCTGTGTCGCAAGAGTTAAAATTAAGTTGTATAAAGATGACGTTTAGGATAGCGGAAGTGAAAAAAACTAGTTTATTATTGTACTTTTAACAACTCAGTTTCAGGAAAGTAAGTGAAGGTCATGGATAGCGCAGTACGAGTACGTGATCACGGGTTTTAAAGTCAGGCAACGAACGAAAGTTAAACTTGTAACTATGTATTTGAAGTAGCTTAGCAGCGCTAAAGGTTATTCCCTCATTGATTCATCTGGGACGAGGACTGTGGGTGGGCGAGTTCCTTTCAGAAACAGATTGATTCTGATGACCAAATCATTTAAGAAGGTTCCTGGTTTGTAGTCAATAGTGGTTTTGTCGTGAGCTAGGCATAATATTACGCAGTCTCATCCCAAGAGACTTGCTGAGACTGGGCACACTAAATTAATCAAGAGACATTCCTTTAGAGGGAAAAGGAGTTTGCTGATTATACGCTGTTTTTTCTTTAATGCATTGCAAAGTACCAAAGTCAGCTGTATTTTCAAGTAAGATCGTTGGAATCTCTTAAAAGGACATTGAACCTCATACTATATCGAAGATTCCTAGCGCACCTTGGCTTATATTTTGGCTTGTGTATGTAGATTTCCCTATTTGATTGGTGGTGGGAGGGAGAGGTTTAAATTTGCTGACAGTATCGATGAAACTCCGTCTAAAGCATCCCTTTTCATGGTCGCGTTAAATTGCCCATCAATAGCAAGCAATATCTCCTAAAGCACCATTAGGGCAGGTAATGGATTAAGACACACACACACACACACACACACACACACATATATATATATATATAATATATATATATATATATATATATATATATATATTACAAGGGATAAATCCTTTTCTCAAGCAAACTCCCTAGCCTCTAGTAATTTTAACGTAAAAGAAAAAGAATAAAATTAATTCTTATAATTTTAATTAAAGCATGGCAGTCTCTAGTACCCACAACGAACACTTCAGTGCAGAAATCCAGGGAAATACAGTATCCTCTAACAAATATATACCTTCCACAGGTTTTTGAGTATCTTCTTATGCGTTCAGAGGATCAAAATAGCTGTTGACCTCCAAGTCACCATGAAAATTAATAAATGATTGGATTAGAACTGTTCTTAACTACCATGAAAATCTAAGACTAGAAAACACCATTTAACTCTTGATAAACAGTTAGCTAAATCCCTGATTAACGTCCAACAAAATCCAACCCCCAAAGACACAGGAGTATATGATATCCCTTGCCTGGACTGCGATCAATTTTATGTTGGCTTTACAGGAAAATCACTCTAACAGAGATTAATACAACATAAACATTCTGTTAGGTATAGACTGCAGAGCTCAACTATTTTTAACCACATAAACAACCATAATCACAGAATAAACTGGAATTTGTCACATATAATTTATAGCAGCAATTGTCAGTTCAAAAGTCAGATGGTAGAATCAGCTTTGATTCAAGAAAAAAAGTTAAACGGCTTACCTGTGGATCTCTTTGTAGAAATACCACTTACTGTAACTTATCTCATTCATTACCTGCCTGAAGAGAGAAAGTTGATCTCTGAAATATAATATTTACTTTCTACATCTTGGCGTTTTTATGGTTTCCTTTCATTATATATATATATATATATATATATATATATATATATATATATATATATATATATATATGCAGGTATGCCCTCATGCTTGAGTAGATTTTAATTTTGGTATGTATCTAAATGGAAATACGTTTAGTGTTTAGAGAGAGAGAGAGAACTGAAAATCATGCAAAAATGAAAGTTGCTTTCCTGAACTTAAGATCATATTTCCTTCATATTTTTGCGTATTGATGCTCTTCATTTTTATCGCTTGTGTCCTAATTTTTTGCAATTTGGTTACTACTATTCCTTATGTGGTCTAAAGTATTTGTGGTGAAATTTTTCATTGTAGTGTTAGTGACAAAATGTTTGACCTTCCTCGTCTCTAGAATAGGATTGCACGCTTTTTGTCTGTTTATTAAGTGTCTGTATTTCAGTTGGAGTCATATATATATATATATATATATATATATATATATATATATATATATATATATATAGACATATATATATATATATATATATATATATATATATATGTATATAGGCATATATATATATATATATATATATATATATATATATATATATATATATAGATATATATATATATATATATATATATATATATAGTAATATGTATATATATATATATATATATATATATATATATATATATATATATATGCTTGTGTGTTATATAAACTGTAGTTCTCAGTCGTTGATTTTCATCTTGAATACAGTAAGAGATAAAAATACTCTCTCTCTCTGTCTCGACCGACCAACGCATATTTTTTCGTACATTTGTATCTCTCGTTCAGCGACCGATACGTCCAAATTAATACTATCCAATATTAAAGGAAACAACGTTGAAAAAGAATGACGTGCAGACGTTCCAGTGAATTTGTCTATTATGCAAATAAAAAATAACTGTATTCATTACTTTGCTAAGAATTTCTACGCAAACGCAGATTATCCCAATCAAATTGACCCGCATTCTTCGTTTTACTCTTTAACGCGATAACGTGATATCCCCGGACTTGCGAAATTCTACTCTTGAATAGCGAAGCAAATCTCGAATACTTATAGAACGTGCTTTCCCGGAGTTCCCTGGAAGTATCGGAAGAGTCTTTAGCAGGTTATGAAGGACGAGAGGGTGGCATAAAGCTCCCCTTTTCACAAACGTCTGCCAGGGCTACCAATCTTAGTTTCCCAATGTAGTACTTCAGTTAACTGAGGAGGACTGACGAGAGCAATGAAGATAATATAGGCAACGATTTCCCATTTTCTTTCACGGTTCATTTAGTTAGACAGTGCATCAAGGTAATGGTTATACTCTTCTTATACTAGGTTTGGTGAATGAGTTTTTTCTCATTTCTTTGTAAGTGCGTGTGTGTTACCACTGTAAAATCAGATGGAAATATCTCTCCATGTGGATTGGCTCTCGGGGAAGTACGTTGTCTGCTGAAAGCTACGGTTCAGACTGAGAACGATTTTATAATGAATTAGTTATTATCAGTTTTTTTTTTCTCTCTCTTATATTAAACCGATGATTTTTGTGACGTTTTTATGTCACCCCTTTGCAATGTCTATACTTCTGGATAAAAGATTTTATTTGGGTACATAATTATTTGTTTTTTTTATAACATGTTTCCTATAGCCTTCCCGTTTCCAAGGAGTGGTTATGTCGCTCTATTGAGAATAAGACTCATCTTTTTCCTTCTCCGTAACCAGTCCTGGACCTCAGTCGTTATATGATTATCATACTTTTACCTCCCAGTGACTTGACCTCTTGGGCAAGTATGTGATTTTTATTGATCAAAGTTGTTTGGGTTTCATCTTAGTGGGAGGCTTTTGACTGTGAAAGGCGACGCTTTTATAATGTAAGCAGCAAATTTACGGAGGTGGTGATGCCAGAATTCTTCAGTGTCTACCGTATACATTTGCTGTTTATCTCCTTACACGATTTAGGAGAGGACCGCTGTTGCTTCTTGTTTTGTATGTATATACATTGTGTACGAGTATATGTATGTAAGTAAGTGTATTTTAAATGTATTGTAGTCATAGTGATGTATTTAAAGGTATATATATATATGTGTGTATATATATATATATATATACTATATATATATATATTATATATATATATATATATATATATATATATATACTTTATATATATATATAGATATATAATATTATAATATAATGTATTGTATAATATATATATATATATATATATATATATATATATATATATATATACACATATCAGTCTAGGGATCCACAGTAATATTCTTGTTTATCCAGATGAAATATATTTGTGGAAATATTTAGAAATATAGCTTTTGTCCATCCTTCTGTAGACTTGATTTTAGTTAATGATCAAGTCCACTGAAGGATGGACGAAAGCTATAATCTTTGTAAATATTTTCACAGATATATTTCATCTGTATAAACAAGAATATTACTGTGGATCCTTCTACTGATTTCTTCTAAGCACGATACGGTGTTTTTATATTGCATATTTTATATTTATGATATAAATATAATATATATATATATATATATATATATATATATATATATAATATATATATATATATATGTGTGTGTATGATATTTTGTTTGCTTATATGATACTTAATAGCACGCGAGACCACAATGGTAATAATACATAGAATATGGCAATAATATAACAAAGATAATATATGTATAAAAGTCGTAAGAGAGGCGCTGTGTTTCTCCCGTCCCCGTGTTTCGTTGGTGGGTCCTTCCAGAGTCAAAGTACTTTGACTCTGGGTCCTTCATCACAGGATAATGGCTGTCGCTGTTGTAGGTGAGTGTAAGCCCACACACATGGTCGCTGAGTTCCAGTTCACTCGATCCTAGCTTTCGTGTAAATTCTCAACATAAAAAAGTTAATGAAGGTGTCCAGTCCTTTGGTAATTTCGCCCATGTGGTTGTAAATAATATATTACTATTAAGAAACCCATTTCCACTTGGCAACCTACTATTTCTTTGTTATTTTTGTATTTATTACTTTCCAGGCTTATGAGAATTGTTTTGGTAAGGCCAAGATTATTACTTCGAAATAAAATATGCAGTCTCCTCATCGTAATCTGTATATTATATCTATATATATATATATATATATATAATATATATATATATATAGTATATATTTAAGATATATATATATATATAGTATATATATAATATATATATCTATATATTATATATATTAGTGATATATTATATATAGTATATATATTTATTAATATATAGATATATATATACACATTCACATTCACACATATATTATTATATATGTGTGTGTATGTATGTGTATATATACGTGTATATATATATATGAATATATAAATATGTATATATAGTGTTGTGTGTTGATGAAAGCACTAAAAACTGTTTAGAGCAGTATGAGTATGAATTAGGAAGCATAGCCTATATTGGCAACCTACCAATTTTCTTGGTTAATTTTTATGTATTTTAATTAGTTTACAGGTTTACGAGGAAGGGTTTTTGGTAAGGTCAAAATAATTACTTCATAAATTAAAATTAACGCAGTTGTCCAATCCTAGTAACCTGTTAAACAATATAGATTAGTAATACATTTATATTTATTATATATATATATAATAATATATATAATAGATATATACATAACTATAATATATAATATATGGATTAATGTATGGTGGTATTTTTTATATTTTATATAATATTATAATATATCTATATAATATATCTAATGTCTATTATATATTCTAGTTTTTAAGAAAGGAGAAGAAGAGAGAGTTGGTTTGTGTTTTAAGTTAAGAAAGTACTAAAAACTCTTCAGAGCAGTATGCGCATGACTGTCATTGTGCATTTTCTCCTCTGAATTAGGAAGCCTAGCCTTTATTTTTTCCCCTTTTTGTAATTGCAGAGACTTGCAGAAATCCTCAGCGGGAAAATACGAAAATGTAAATATCCATTACAGTCTCCATAAGGTTTCCTCCTTCTCAACTCTGAGAAAGAAACCGACGTAGAAAACACTCTTGAAAACGCCCCCCGAGGTTCAGTGACCAACACTCCAGAATAAACATCTTGAATAAACATTTGCGTGTAAAGGCCTCTCCTTGTGAGTTTCGTAATAGAGTTCAAGGATTTTGGGAATAAATTCCGTCTTAATCATTCGTATTTTTCATAAAGGAGAAACACGGGGTTGAGAATATTTTTCCTCTATGAAATTCCGTTTGCTGCATGTAAATTATCTTTTCTTTTTCTGACGTCAGAAGATATGTAGGTGCAATATATGCTGACGCTTTTCTCGAAGAAGCCGGTCTGTGTTATTTATGCATTCATACAATTCTGGAATGTAGCGAGAAAAGGATTTCCAGTCTGATGAAAGAAAAAGGCAGCAGCAGCAGCAGCAGCAGAGTGCTGCATGTAAAGATTGTTAGATATATTCAATTGTTCAGACCTGTACGGTATATGTTTATTTATCTGAAAGCTTGTCGAGGGGCAGGGCCGAGGGAAAGCAGAATGAAAAGAAAGGACATATACCCCTGAAGAAAGTTATAAAGAAAGATCCTGTAAAGTATTGCAGATGTGTTTGTATATACCGTGAGCAGTGATGCAAATACGTAAACTAAACTACATATACTTTGAATCCTTTGTCAGGCTTTCAAGTCTGGCAAAAGAGAAAAAGCGCCGAAATTCAAGGAAAGTTTTACCAGTGCAACGTAAGAAAGACTTAGGCAACTTGAGTTTCAAGATTTGGACTCTGAGGCTCTTCAGGGCAAGGGATGTTATTTGCTTACTCTGAAGAAAGGAGGAAGGATGTGTCATGTTTTGCTGTGTCATTTTTGGACTGAACCTCCGAGAGAATGTAGGATTTAGTTGTTGTTCTTGTTGTTGTTTTGTTGCTGTTGTTGTTTCAATGCATGCTATTTGCTAATCTCATGTCTCCTCAACAGTAAACTTTTTTTTCTTTAACGCCTCTAGACACCTGAATTTCCATTTTTGTTTACATGCTTGGAATTGTTACTCTGAAAATAGATTTAATAACTGGTTCAACTTAATAAACTAAGTTCGTAGAATTCTTAACAGCCTTAGAGAGGAGAGAAGAATAATTTCCTTATTTAGCGAATTTGGTCGAAATGATTATGTTGGAAATAGTCAGAAGGTAATATATATACAAAGTATGTATATACACACATATGTATATGTGTGTGTATACATACTTTGTATATACATTACCTTCTGACTATTTCCAGCATAATTATTTCGAACCGAATTCGCTCTATATGGCAATTGTTCTCTGTAAGTCTGTTAAGAATTCTACAGACATGTGTATATATGTATATTGTGTTATATGAGATTATATATTTATGAAAAAAAAAAAAAACACAATAGAAGCAGGACTTACAACACGATTGGTATTTAACGTATTCTTCTTCCACTCGGACAGGTAGCCCAAATCCAGGCAAATAGGGTCGTAGACACAACAAGGTCTTAATGTGATACTTCATCGAGGGGATTGTTGGGTCTTTTAATCCCAAGCCCCTCCCCCCATGCCAACCACCTACTCAATCTCAATCCCGGCCCCCCACCGCGTCGCAACATTAGGAGTTTGTTTACAAAAAAAGTTAGTTATACAATCTCAATATAATTTTAATCGTATTTTTTCAAAGGACAGTGGCCGATGATATCGGCAACCTAATAATACCCTCATCTAGCCTACAAAGAAACGAATTGAAGAAGGAAACGGGTAGAAAATTCTGTGCCAAAAAAAGCAATCAGGAAGAGAATTCTAGAGTTAGGATGTCAATGAAATGGAACGTCCTTGAATCCTGCAATTCTATAATGCCTAATTATCACGCATTGAAAGTAAGAAGAGGTGGCTTTACGGGTGTCATGAAGCTGCCAGAGGAAGAATAGTTCTTCAGCTCAACAAATCAACGAACCATAATAGTAAACCTACACACAGAAATGACAGAGAAGTCATACGGCAGATTCTTACACTCTATAATCCATAAGAGGCTGAAGAGTCGTTAATTAAGAGGGAAAGTCTGTTGATATATTTCTTATACTTGACTGAGATTTATTTCCCCCTCGTGTACTGAAATGGTCGATGAGATAAACGCAATTTTTGATTTTAGAGTAGAAATGTAACTTTGAACAAGCAGTTGATTAATTCCTTACTAATGAGTTTCAAATGCGTTTTTCTCCCATCCTGGCAGAGAGAGAGAGAGAGAGAGAGAGAGAGAGAGAGAGAGAGAGAGAGAGAGAGAGAGAAGTGGGTGGCGGAGGGAGGAAGGGGGCTGTGGCATTGTTGCATTGGCAGCTTCTTACTCGTGTGTATCAGAGAGAGAGAGAGAGAGAGAGAGAGAGAGAGAGAGAGAGAGAGAGAGAGAGAGAGCTTGGGGAGGAGGGGAATTAGTTTTATCTCCAAATGTTCATCCGCGAGTCTACGTACCGACGCCTCTAATAAAATTTTAAAAGTGCGCGTAGTACACTAGAGTCGCTCTACAGGGTATTGAATATCTTTGCTTAGGAGAGTTACGGATGGTTAAACTTCTTTCTTCATTGTATAAACCTCATGGGTAACTTCGTCCCTCATAATACATTTTCTTATTTTTCTTAAGAAATTTATTGAATGTGTTTGATTCATGTCACTGGTCGTCTTAACACTTACTTTTTAAATGTGGTAATCGGTCAAGAATCTTTATTCCTTAAATATTATGGTATTTAAGTGCAACTAATCACAAAAAATAGTAAAGCGTAAACTCTCTCTTTCAGTCTGTCTGTCAACATGTCTGTCTGTCTTTCAGTATGTCTGTGCATGTCTGCCTTTGTTAAAATGTGTGCCATCATATAATTGCATATGAAGTCCCTCGACAAAATAATACAAGTGCACACTCCGCTGGGGTGAAACCATTCAAATAAGTCTCTCTCTCTCTCTCTCTCTCTCTCTCTCTCTCTCTCTCTCTCTCTCTCTCTCTAGGGGGAGAGGGTGGGGAAGGGTTTACATGACAAAAATGGTTAGCCACTTCAAGCTCAACTCACTTCTGAAAACTACTATTTTCGACTACTATGTTTGCAAGTGTATCGAGTGCTACTCCTCATTCGATACCGGCAAAAATTTAATCTTGCCACTATTAATAATTGCAGTTGCGACATTTTCAATCCAATTTCTATAACTTCGTGTCTAGTCAACTCTTACTTGAAGTTAGCAAAGTTAAGAGAAAGTTATATATGCAGACCTTTGATGACTTTCCCCATCCATTTGATATAGGATCTCTTCCTTACTTACCCCAGAACCCTGAGTTATTCAATGATGAGGAGATCTTGAACTTGTTCCATTGAAGTAAGTCATCTTTCCTTGGTATAAGATTATCTGTTATCATGCAAATGACCTACAAAACTATGTACGGTAGTTACTGTCTTTGTCTCTGAAACTAATCTAAATTAGTGATATTAAATCATCATTCATCTAGTTATAAAGGTAAAGGAAACTTTGGTGGCTTTTCATTCAGTTCACAAAGAGAGTATTATATTTTTGAAGAGCAAGAGCTCAAACATTGGATAGAATAATGCATTCTTAATCACTTACAGAAGAGTTGGACGGGATGATTATATTAATCCGGAATTCTGTCAACACTAAGTTGAAGATTTAAAAGAAATATCTACGTTCAATTCATTGACTTTCTATTAGAATTATAGTGCTTTGTGTCAATTCATTTAGATATTTGAAACTTCAAAGAATTTTTTTTGTGGAAGTCATTACGACCGTATCTTAATGAATTATGGTTTATTAAGTCGCTTTTTGCATTTGAGTAATATATTTTTACGGTAATGTTATTTTGTTACAGTTTCATGGAAAAGTCATAAAGGCCAGCTTGACCCTAGCTTTCGCAGAATAGATTACTCTCATGCGGGGAAAAGGGCTTTGTGGTAACAGATGCTTTTTATCGGAACTTGCTAGTTTTGGGAAATCGTTCTAGTCCGAGTTCTTATTCCGGAAATCAATGTACACGAGTGTGTATATATATATATATAGATATATATATATATATATATATATATATATATATATATATATATGTATATATATGTAATATCATTTTATATAAGAATATATATATATATTATTATATATATATATATATATATATATATAATGAATTTTTTTATTACATCAGCGTGGTATGTATATATATATATATATATATATATATATATATATATATATATATATACGTATATGAATATGACAGACTGATAAAATTAAAATTATATATCAATAAAGCGCATGTACGCATAACCTCGCCAACAGAAACATTTATACAGAAAAATATATTTATATCACTGAATCGTAAAAAAAAGGGATGAATGAATGTGAAATGATTGATACACGCGAGGGTTTAACGTGGAATCAACTCTTGGCAGGCAAATTTGCATATTACATGGCCAGGAAATTGTCGGGTATTTGATATTTAAGTTTTCTCCTCCATTCTTAATTCTATATATATATATATATATATATATATATATATATATATATATATATATATATATATATATATATATATATATATATATATATATATATATATATTTTTATATATTTATATAAAAGTTTTTGCACGAAGAGGCCTTTATTCATACATAGCATCACGTATATACTTCATGATCAAGTATTATATATATATATATAGTATTATATATATATATATATATATATATATCGTATATATATATATATGTATCTGATCAGTTTTCAATTCAGTGCAATTTCAAACTTAAGTCACTATTTTTTTTTTTTACCTTTTGTCTCCTTTTCGCGAAAATTTGAATAGTTCGTAATATTTTTGTTATTTTTGTCAAAATTTTATTTGATTTCTCTGAAAGAATAGGGATATTTTTTAGAGGGGATGAAGAATGGCCCGGCTATTCTTTCCATTTTTCGCCATTTTTGGCAATATATAGCTATCGAAAGCAATCTTGTTTGATGTGTTGGAGGTCATGACCTATTTGCGTTTTGTTATTTCATTTTTCTGTGAGAGACAGAAATTGTGTTCCTAGTACACCAACATTTTCATATACACATTTCTTGCAGGCATGCAATCATAACATTTACTTTTATGACATTGCTTTCATTTTTTTTTTGTATTTTGTACTGAGTTTTCTATCCATTATCTCTTGTTCTCTTTACTCTCTTTCAGTCTGGGTAATAAATACTATATTTGCGTTATTTTACTACTGTAAGTTGCAGTCTTTAAAGGCAATCGCCTTGGACCTTTCTGGTGAGAATATTCTTTCATAGCAAATGAATTTTAAAGGTGCTGAACATCATCTTTGATTCAGTCAGATTATTTTCCTTGACTTGTGCTACTCACAAGGCATCACCTTTCAACTGATCATAGTATGGGCCTTCCTACTCCTCGTTCTCTTTTCTACAGTAGAGAGGATGGATGTTGGACTGCATATGATCTAATTCATAAAGATTGGCAAGCAAAGGAAATTTACTCTAATCACTCCTATGGCCCTTCGCCTTCATAGCATGAGCCCCAAATTGCAAGTTATGTCCGTTAGTCATTAAATTCTCAGTGGAGTCGACTTTAAGTATATGTTGCCTGTTTTGTAGATACACACACACACACACACAGACACACACACATATATATATATATATATATATATATATATATATATGTATGTATGTATATACATATATATAATATATATATTATATATATGATCATCATTAAAGGGAAAACGACACAAAGATGTACAAGCTGTCTTTATTCCAACGTTTCGTAATGGTTCATTTATTTACATCATCAGGGCTGTTAAAATGAAAAATAAAATTCCTTGTAAAACTGTAAAAAACTAAAATTAAAAATTAGGAATTGCAAAAGTGGAAAATTATTCTTGCAAAATTTAAGAAATATACAAAGCATTGAAATCAAAGGAATGAAATATTAAAAATACATACATTAAAATGAACGGTAACAGGACATGCAGTGAACAAAAAAGGAAAATAGCAGTGAACAGAGTTACAGAATGAAAGACTAAGGACCGACCTAGAGGAGTGACAGCGTTAAACTAAATGTAAACATAAACAATACAAGTCAAGGTAGATATATAGTAGGGTAAGAGGACGTATGTGTTTTTAACGACGGAACAAGTTGTTTAATAAAATGTGATTCCAGAATAACACGTTCTTTAGGGTTGGTGGTATAACCTAAAATGCAGAAGTCTTTATTATCAATGTGTGTTTTACAAATTTTGGAGTGGTTACTAATATTGGAATGTTCTGGGTTTGAAATTCAGCTACCAGTACGAAAGCTTACGCCACGATGAGAATCGGTACACACCTTAATGAGTCTGCTGGTGGATCCTACATAGGTCCCTGTTTGACATTTAGGACAAGTATACTTATAAGCAACACCAGAGGACATATAAGGTGATAATCGCTTCGTATAGATTTAAAGAGTTAAGCGGTGGTGAGAGGGTTCATAGGAATTAAATTAACATCAATAGCATAAAAATGTTCTTGAATTATTTCTGTGAACTTTTTGTGAAATTTGAGTCATGGGTAAATGGGAAGCATGCTTAGTAGTTGATAATCTACACCAACTTTGCAGAAAAACAGATATTAAAAGAGTCAACTAAAAATGTAATTTCGTTATGGAAAAGGCTCCAATTCGACGAAAGGAAGATTGCTCTGTTGAGAAGGGTATAAAAAGGATTTGGATTTAAAATTGGCAAAACATGGGTTTTAAAAGTTGGTACTAAGTCCAGTAAAGTTTTCTTTCTAAAAACTCGTGTTGTATGAAAACCAGAACATTTTAGGCCATACCACCAACCCTCAAGACCTTGTTATTTTGGAATCACTTTTTATTAAACAACTTGTTCCGTCGTTAAACACTCATACGTCCTCCTCCCGTATGTTTCTGTCTTGACTTGTATTGTAACTTTATGAAACGTTTTACGTTTAGTTGAACGCTGTCACTCCGGTAGGTCGGTCTTTAGTCTTTTGTTCGGTAACTCTGTTCATGCTATTTCCATTTTTTGTTTACTGCATGTTCTGTTACTTTTCATTTAATGTACCTGTTTTTATAGTTTCATTCCTTTAATTTTAATGTTGTGTACATTTCTTAAATTTAGCAAGAATAATTTTCATCTTTTACAATTCTTAATTTTTATTTTTAGTTTTTACAATTTTACAATGAATATTATTTATAATTCCAACAGCCCTGTGGTGCAATTAAATGAAAAGTTACGAAACGTTGGAATAAAGAGAGATTTTACATCTGTGTGTGTCCTCTTCTCTTTAATGATGATGATGATTATTAATATAGATTGACTCCTGACTCCTCACACTGAGGTATGTATGTATGTATGTATTGTAAAATTGTAAAAACTAAAACTAAAACTACGATATTATATATATATATATATATATATATATGTGTGTGGTGTGTGTGTGTATGTGTTAAATATATATATATATATATATATAACACACACATACATGCATACTATATATGTAAATATATACGTATATGTATATATACACGAAACAGATTTGTAAATATTATTAGGTCTTTGAACTCGCGACAACCATGCTGATAAACTTGCAGGGAATGCAAACGAGACACACACACACACACACACACGTGCACACGCATGCCCAGATATTGAGAAAGATAGCGTTTGAAATTAGTTCAACGCTTTCTTTTTCATCATTTTTTACTCTCCTCTCCGCTCCTCCCCACCCCTCCAAGTCTTTCCCGAAGCAGCGCTGGCAATATTTCCGTTCCAATTACTGTGAAATCTGCAACCCGATATTGGAACGAGGTTACACTGCTTTTTTTTTTTTTTTTTATTCTAGTTCCAGCTTTGTTAAGGCACAATTAGTGAAGGTAATAAGGCTTAAGATAATGAGGGAGGATTCATGTCAGATTGGGAAAGATAGAGTTTTGATTTAAATCTGTGTAGTTTGCTGCTGCTGCTGCTCTCTCTCTCTCTCTCTCTCTCTCTCTCTCTCTCTCTCTCTCTCTCTTATATATATATATATATATGTGTGGGTGTGTGTGTGTGTGTGTATGTATATATTATATATATATATATATATATATATATTATATATAATATATATATATATATATATATAAATGAATATTTAACACAACTTGAACATATTAATTGTTCATCACATATTACCACATGTTAAAGGATGAGATACCGGTTTAGAACTAGTTTTTCACCTGTGGTAAAATTTAGACAGGAAAGTTTACAAAAGAAAATAAGTCAAATTGAAGAAATGTTTTACGTCGATACTTTTAATCTATGGTTAATCAGACGAACATAAATATAGCAGTTTCTGTAAAACGAAGAAAGAATTGCCAAAAAAACTCGATTTTTATTAACTTTTATTTAGTAATCAAATAAAAAAATTAAAGGTCTTTAAAATTCCGAGCTTATATTAAAATAAACTCGTTTATTCACGATTTTTAATGAGATATATAGTGAAACCAAATTTCACATAAAAGCAGATCCATTTCACCTCCTCTGACAAGGCTAACTGAGAAGAGAAATCTCTTAAAAAAAAAAAAAAAAAAAAGACAGAGAGAGGAATGAGAAATGCATTTGGGAGATGAACTGGAAATATTCCGCTTCCCAAGAGGCCGTGAAATGATGTAAATTCCATATTACACTCATGCACTGGGACCATTGGGGGGTCGACATTTCGTGGCCCGTCCCAGGAGAGCCATAACGTGGAAACGGGCCGGAGTTATAAGATGAGGCTTATCAAGCTTTGCCGATTATTGCCAGGTGGTGGTGTGCTTGCTTGCGAAAGCATGGTGTCTGAAAGGACATGTTTACTTTTGCGACTGGCCTTTCCTTTCACTTATGGATCTCTTGCCTTTCATGTCAAGTGTATTTTTAAATGAGCAATGTTGATAGTATCGGTGTCATATCGTTGGAAAATTTCAGTATGTTGCATTTTTGCCTTCACGTTAGGTATTATTAACACAAAACACTTCCGTGTACATAGATTGAAGAAAAATCCATTTGCATCACCCTACGAATGGATAGGAGGGGAAAAGAGGGTTAGGAACGTGGAGGTAATACTCATTAAAACAAACATTCTCTCTCTCTCTCTCTCTCTCTCTTTATATATATATAATATATATATATATATATTATATATATATATATATATATTATATATATAAAGAGAGAGAGAGAGAGAGAGAGAATGTTTGTTTTTATGAGTATTACCTCCACGTTCCTAACCCTCTTTTCCCCTCCTATCCATTCGTAGGTTGATTGCAAATGGATTTTTTCTTCAATCTATGTACACGGAAGTGTTTTGTGTTAATAATACCTAACTTGAAGGCAAAAAATGGCAACATACTGAAATTTTCCAACGAATAACAATATGACACCGATATATATATATATATATATATATATATATATATATATATATATATGTATATGTATATGTTATATATATATATATATACATATATAAAAAATATAATATATAGTATATCTAGGGGGGTGGATTTAGTATGTGTTGGTTTTTGTGACCATTTATAATATCTCTGCATGCATTTTATATATATATATATATATATATATATATATATATATATATATATATGTATACACACATATTTTTGTATAGTAAAGACATTATCTTTGTTTGTATATTTCCATATGGTGTTTTTGCACACGCTTCAACGTACAAATGCAGAAGTAGGTTTTTCTATACATTCTTGTTTATAAATATACATTTGTGTAAAAAAAACCATGTAACAAATACGGATTCCAGATAATAAAAGTGTGGGTACAATTAATATTGCAGACTGGTTTGGACAAGCGTCGTGCCACAGACTGTCAAATCATCAGCAACTCACCAGTATTTCACGGTACCCCGAGTTGAGCTAGAGAGATCCTCTGAAACATAAATTCAGATATCGGTTGAAAATATTTCAGTCTCAGGATTTTCTTCTCGAAGAAAATTGTGAGTTGAGCAGCAAATGAAGTATATCCTATTTCTGCCAATTTTGATTCCGACATTCTTATTATATTTTCGATTAAGGTTACAATATGTTGATGTCGTAGTTATTAGTAATCTCTCAACACCCCTTTTTGAAGTCCTGTGGGGTTTTTCAACATACTCTCAGGTCACAGGAGGGTTCTGATCATAGAAAGTCCCTTGTATTATTTCCAACTCCAAGACTTAATAGTCACAGGCGAAAATATCTCAGCTTCATAAATTAATGAATTTCACCACTTGTTAATTTACAGGTGGCCGCACTCCACTCTTAGGTCTATTGAAAACTGGATGCATTGACAGTATTATTTTTAAAGTAGACAGAAATTTCCCTTTGAACCCCTCTAAGGCAAAAGCGCTGATTACTTTCTCTAAATAAAGCTGAAGTTTTCCCGAAATAGTTGAAGGTGAATATGCTCTTTATACGTTACCCCCATATTGGACTGAACCTACATTCTTGAAGCTGTTGCAATTATGATTTTCTAATATCCCTAAATTAGATTGAAACCGGACTGTAGCTCCGTATTTAAACTGAAGTTTTTGAAAGAGATACTTAATTATTTTTCTCTCATGCTTTTCGATTTTGTAATTATGATAATTTGTAACAGAAACTGTGGTTTATTGTTTTCACAGTAATGTCATAGTAAAAGAAAATATTAGTCATCTTTACACTTCTACCTATTTTTAAGGGTATGTAATATTTTTCATTTGAGAAATGAGGATATTCATGATTCACGCTAGTTAGAAAAGGCGAAATATCGGTCATGTAAAAGTTTACTTTAGCAGATTGCTTACTTCTGATATCGTATGGCCACGTCCAATTTAATCCTTGCCTGTTAATTAATTAATAGTATTCTAGGCTTTCTCTTTGTACCGTCTATCATTTGGGACACGGTCTCTTTCTTGTACTTGCACTCAAAGAAAAGCAATGTATATACAAACATACATACATACTATATACATACATATATACGTATATCTGTGTGCGTGTGTGTGTGTGTATAATTTCTATCACAAGACTAACACCGTGATATAAAATATATATGCCTGAAAGAAGGGGATCTTTCGCTTTTACTGTACGGTACATTTAAACAACGTCAATACAATAGAACAAAAGACTTCAAAGAAGACTGGATATTATAAACAACTGAGATTAAAGGGATACATAACCATGTTAGTGCATACGGAGATCATTACATTTGAATTCTGATAAAGAATAGCTGCTAGGCTGAGCGCAGGTACTTTGATAAAACAAAGTAAGGCGGAGGACATTAACATGGATTTCTGACGTACTTTAGGGACCATTTTAAATCTTCGAACATAGTCCTGGGATAGAATTGATATTGTTTTCCTTTGTGTTAATGGAGACTCATGGAAACAATGGAACCAGTCAGTCATGCCAGTCAGTCATGTGTCATTTTCCACACAAGTTCACAAAGAAGCATTGTTCTAACTGAATATTTATGCGGATATAATGACATCTAGTTCCCTACTGCTCTGGCAATAAATAAATTGAATCACAGTCCATGCATGAAACTTCATAAGCAGTATTGCTACTAAGGTAAGCAGCGTTCCTTATAAGTGTGTATTTTGAAGGGTTATTTATGAAGATGAATACATTTCCATTGAAATGAGGCCATCAAAGGTTGTTCTTAAGGAATTCTCTCTTGTCACCCTTTTTTTTTTTATATAAAATATCTTCAAAGCTCAGGGTTCCTTGTAATATATAGGTAACTCGATGATCATGGGGGTTGTGACGCAATTTATAATAAGTAATTTATTCAACTTAATTTTTCAAAACCAAAAACAAATGTCTTGTGAAAGGATGAAGAAAAGGGACTGTGACTGTGATAGAGTTATATATATATATATATATATATATTATATATATAATATATATATATATATATTATATATATATATATATTATATATATATATATATAGATAGATAGATAGATAAAAAGAGGGAGAAGTGGAACAGTAAAAGGTTAGAAATATCTCCTTAAACTGAGAGGTCTGCTATAAGTAATATACGTGACCTTTAACAGACCTTGTCGACAACCATCGTTAAGGGATCTTTGAGAAAGAGGAGCAATATCGATAGGGATTCAGCAACGCTGGGGGTTTCAACTCCCACTCACCAAAAGCTCCTCGTTACAACCGCTGACTCAGCATATAGGCGCTTTCTCCTATTTCTGACGATTTCCTTCCCGGCTTATTGGAGTAGTAAACCGTAACAGCATTTCTGCGTTTACACACCAATGGTCATTCAGGTTCTCAGGTTCAAAGCTAAGCGTTGGCAAACGTCGAACACGTGGAAGTTGAGATCTTTTTACAGTCGTTAATACTTCTTCTCTTTGGACTAAAAGACTCTCTCTCTCTCTCTCTCTCTCTCTCTCATCTCCTTCTCTCTGTCTCTCTCTCTCTCTCTCTCTCTCTCTCTCTCTCTCTCTCTCTCTCTCTCTCTCTCTCTGATCTTAAGACTCGCCCGGTAGTTCTCTGTCAGGTATATTTGTTGGTTTATCAGATTATTGAAATGGCGCCAGAACGATTCTGCTAAGCTTCTTTTACATTCAGTTACATTTGATTTTATTTTTGCAGCGTATTTGCTGCTATTTGCTTCTGCTGGGTTATTTTGATTATACCAGTTATGAGCATTTCGCCTGTTGGTAACTTCACAACCAATGTTCTTTATCCAGTCTTGGATATGAGTTTCCTTGCTTGAAGGTATACATCCATCCCAACCTCAATTTCTTTTATTGTATTCTCGCTTTCATTTTCTTTTTGTTTATGCTTTTATGTGTTCTTACATTATGACTTTTCTATTCATTAAGAGTTTTAACGATATATATTTGGATCTATTAATTCATTTATGTGTTTTGCCATTCTTTTTCTTATTTTTTGTTTTTGTTTTTCAATATTTGTTAT
This sequence comes from Macrobrachium nipponense, assembly GCF_015104395.2. Taxonomy (NCBI): domain Eukaryota; kingdom Metazoa; phylum Arthropoda; class Malacostraca; order Decapoda; family Palaemonidae; genus Macrobrachium; species Macrobrachium nipponense. The sequence goes on from NC_061091.1 coordinate 22,274,182, forward strand.
TATTTTGATGAAAATTGTCGTGCATGTCCATGGCATTCTGATTATCCCATAAAAAGGTGCATTGCGAGCAGTTATTACGAGCGAAGCGAAGTCATTACTGTAAACGGGCTCATTCCCGGCGGCCAGGCCAGACCTGGCCCGACCCCGCCCAGCCAGGCCCTAACGCTATTCAGATGCTAATATCACCAAAAGTATTGATGTTAAAAGACAAATTCTTTCGACAGATAAAACCTTACGTATTTAAATAACATCCCATATAAAATTTATTTTTTAAAATACCTGAAATTTGCATTTAAATTATGTTTAAATTATTGCATCATAATTTTCTCAAAATTGATGAGTTCAGCACCAAAATTCGATAGTTTTCTCGAATACCAGGGTTAGTTAAACTAAGTCTTCTCACCTCAGTTATAAACAATCATTTCGCATCGTATCGTTTGACATATTATTAGCATTTTGATACTTGAGGACCATATTTTGAAATGCAATTAACGATAGCGTTTATGTGGCAGAGAGTTACGAGATACCTCCTTGCTCTCTCTCTCTCAGTATTTCTAGTGTGGAACCCGCTTGACAGTAGCTTCACCCAATCTCGTTGACATAAAACCTATGAGTTTTCCACAAAAATTATTGCATGATAAAACGTCAAAGTTCTCTCTCTCTCTCTCTCTCTCTCTCTCTCTCTCTCTCTCTCTCTCTCTCTCTCTCTCTCTCTAAAATTAGAGGTAATGTTAGGTTTTAATTATTGCATGATTAAACATGGAAACCTCTCTCTCTCTCTCTCTCTCTCTCTCTCTCTCTCTCTCTCTCTCTCTCTCTAAAATTAGAGGTAATGTTAGGTTTAATTATTGCATGATTAGACTGGAAGCTCTCTCTCTCTCTCTCTCTCTCTCTCTCTCTAAAATTAGAGGTAATGTTAGGTTTTATTGCATGATTAAACGCGGAAACTCTCTCTCTCTCTCTCTCTCTCTCTCTCTCTCTCTCTCTCTCTCTGTAAAATTAGATAGAAATAGGTGTTAGGTTTCAATTATTACATGATTAGACGTCAAAGCCCCCTTGCTCTCTCTCTCTCTCTCTCTCTCTCTCTCTCTCTCTCTCTCTCTCCTCTCTCTCTCTGTAAAATTAGATAGAAATAGGTGTTAGGTTTCAATTATTGCATGATTAGACGTCAAAGCCACCTCTCTCTCTCTCTCTCTCTCTCTCTCTCTCTCTCTCTCTCTCTCTCTCTCTCTCAACTTCTGCTTTGGGCTGTAATTAAGACTCGTCGTGTGAAAGAAACCCGACTGAAGTTGTGCTCCTAATTTGAGCCTCTACAGAAGAACAAAGGGTTTGGGAAAGATTGGGTGGCGAGAGTTGGCTTCTATTTGAAGGACTTTTAAAGCTTTGCATGACGTTGTAATGCTTCATTATATGTATTTTCTTAATGGAAAATATTTTGATTTCAAGATAAAATCTTCCGTTTTTTTGTGGGCAACACTTCTTTCTAATGAACACCATATTAATTTGGAAGCTTGAATTTCAAGTTAGTTGCCCGTGTGCCTTGTGCCATATAGAGTTCGTCCTATGAATAATAATAATAATAATAATAATAATAATAATAATAATAATAATAATAATAATAATAATTGAAAATCGTGATTAGGTAAATCTGGTTATAGATTTAATTTTTCGTGTGAAGTAAAATATTTGCATATGATAGAGGTAATTTGTGTATGCCATTACGTATATGCAATGAAGAAGACTCCTTTGTTTTCCAAAACAATATTGTATTGATAAAAACACTGGATGCGAGAGCTTTTAACATTTTCTATTTTGCTATTTTATCTTATTTTAGATTTAGTGCTAAATTGGAGATTTAATTTCGAAAAGAAGAAAGGAAAATGTTTATAAGTATATCATGCAAATGGTAATTTTTGATAAATATATCAGGCAATGGAAAAGTGATATATATATTGTCAATGGAAATTGTTCAAAAGAGTTGGCTCAATTAATTTCATGATTTAAATTCGTCTAAACTAAAAACACTTACGATCCATTTCTTGAGAAACTTGTCTCTGGAACCGGTGTAAGAATTGTTCCCCAGAGGTTGCTTCGGCGCTGAGAGGTCGTACTCAGGTTTCACTGAGATCATTTGTCTGATTAAGTTTACGAATCTAATTTCAGTCTGTGTAAGTTTTCACACATTTCATTACGTTTGATGAATTTGCTTGAATTTGGTATGAGTCTATAGCTCATTATTTGCGTAGGCATAGTCTTCTCTTTTAGATTTCAGCATTAGACCCCTCTCTCTCTCTCTCTCTCTCTCTCTCTCTCTCTCTCTCTCTCTCTCTCTCTCTCTCTCTCTCTGTTGCACGATTATACACTTTTGGTTTTACTAATTTAACAACATGAAGATGCTGTTGATAACTATTGCGGTTCAGTTTAATAGATTACAGCCAAGAGGTTCAATTAATTTAGAGAGAGAGAGAGAGAGAGAGGCGGGGTGGGTGGGGGCCACATTAAAGCTGTGGTAATGTCAACGACCAATGTAAAAACTGCTATTTCAGGGAACAAAAATCTTTGATGTTGCTAATATTCGGTGACCTTTAAAATGAGAAGACTTGAAACGCAATCGATACAATGACTTTGAGAACAGTTCCGATATTTCCACTTACTTCCCTTATTCTTGACTCTTTCTGAACAGCTTTTTCTTAATCTATGTTTAATTTTATTTGTACATTTCTTTTTATTAACTCCGATGCATATGACCTTTTTAATATTGGTTTAATTTTATTTGTGTATTTCGTCTGTTTAACATCTATGTATATAACCTTTTTAATCTTGGTTTGATTTTATTTGTGCATTTTTAGACGAATTCCGATATATATGAACTTAAATCTTGGTTTAATATTATTTGTGCATTTCGGTTGATTAATGTATATAACCTTTTTGATTTTGGTTTTATTTTATTCGTTTATTTCTTTGTATGAACTGCGATGTATATGATCCTCTTAATCTTGCTTAGTTTTCTTAGTGTATCTCTTCATATGAACGCCGATGTAGATAACCTTTGTAGTAAATCTCGGTTAAATTTAATTAGTTTATTTCTTAATATGAACTTTTTCGTCTTGGTATGATTTTATTTGTGCATTTCTTTATATAAACTCCGATGTGTTTAACATTTTTAAGCTCTGATTAATTTCATCAGTGTATTCCTCCATACCAACTCTGATGTATATAGCCTTTTAAATCTTGGTTTAATTATATCTGTACATTTCTCTTTATCACCCCTTCATGTCTATAACCATTTTAATCTTGGTATGGTTTTACTTGTGCGTTTCGTATTATGAACTCCGATGTATATAGCCTTTATAATCTTGGTTTAATTTTATTAGTATGCTATTATATGAACTCTGGTGCATATAACCTTTATAATCTTGGTTTAATTTTATTATTGTACATATGAACTCCGACGTATATAACCTTTTTGTTTATCTTTGTTCAATTTTAATTGTGTGCATATGAACTCCGATGTATGTAACGGTGAAGTTAAAGCTCTTTAGAAGTCGGAATCCGCGAGGACGAGTATCCCGCAAGGCATTGATCCCTCAGATTATGTCTTTCACGTTCGACATTTTATTCGGGATTGAAAATGTTTGCACTGGGTTTCACTCTCGCAGTTCAAACAATATTCGAGCAGTGTCTACAGCTACCAGGACTCCGTTGGGTCATAACTTTTTTTTATTGCGTTTATTCCCCTTTTCATTATTCATATCCTATTATTAATGGATACATGAAGAGTAAATTTCTTTTTTCTAATAATCCATAGAATCAAGAGATTACGGATTATAGCCGTGTTTGTATGCGACTCTGATAGTTCATTTTCTTTCATATACTTTTTTATTCCTCGAACTGTTCGTGAATGTGTGATTCATAGAAATGTTTTCATGGCCTTTCTTCGTAGCCTCTCAAAAAGAAAAAAAAAAGGAAAAAAAAACACCGCGTGCCTTTTCTTTTAAATGTCATGTCTCGTACTCATGATTGTGTATTTGGAATTGCATGCGCTTCCTTCTACGGGAAAAAAAGACAAAAAAAGTAATGAGAAGTCGGTGCAATGTCCGAGAGCTCACATTCTTGCAGACTTATGGAGTTGCGAACGGTGAGAGACTAATGTCGATGTAATGGCGATTATCCAGACATGAAAACGAGGTAAACCAATATTCGGTGCAAGTTTGATCATCTGTACATCTTCGTTCTCTTCTCTTCTCCATACCGTGCCAGAAATCTTTCCGGTGGAGAAGCAGTCTTGTTTTATGGCTTGTAAGGATCCTTGTATCTCCTAGGGAAAGGTTAATGGGTCAGATAAATCTTGTCCAGAGGGAAACAAAAATAGCGGTCAGATAGATAAGTCTATTTTTGCGTGTGTGTGTTTTTCATGGTTGCGATTTTAGCGGTTATTATCACCTGTTGGGAGAGAGATAGATTGAATGATTAGGGAGATTGATAGATTGATTGACCTGAGAGATAGATAGATAGATTGATTATGGAGATAGATAGATTGAGTGATTAATGAAGAAAAAAAGAAGTGTCCTAGAATAAATGACAGTCGCCGGCGACTTTCATCACCTGAGTTTTTCGTGGCTCTTTGGTTGACAGTGACTCAGATTTTCTTAACTATTTCAATAATAGTGGGGATACTGATAACAACGATAACAGCTGAAGTTGATGATGATGACGGTGGTGAGAGGATGTTAGTAAACTATTGGTATCATTAGACATTGACGCTAATACTGATTAGTAGTTGCTCTGGTAGTGACGTCTTACCTATCGTAATCTAGTCCACGAGCACAGAATTTACTTGCTCGTATGTAAACCCTCTTTGTCGACAGTCGTTATTATTATTATCAGAATAAAATTATAATGAACGGTGTAAACGTAAGTGCCAAACTGAAGTTAATTCCGATGAGTAATAATTCCTAATAGTGAAGCATTATCTGCCTGATCTATTCCATAAATGCAGAATTTACTCAACAGTAGGTAACCTTCTTTGCTGACAGTCATTATATTATCAGTATTATTACAATTATAATTGACAATTAATATGGAAGAGGTGAATGCAATCGACTCGCTGGTAACCTTTCAACCATACAGTCTGTCCATTGGTACCCCGAATGGTTCCTGCTTTGTGGTTCCCTCTGGTGGTTAGTTGTAGAACAGCGCTCTTATTGTGTAGGGTGTGATGTTCCCCCTGAATAATTAATTCACCATTATGTAATGAAACCTGTCTCTGTGAAAAGGGTATGAATAGGGCAAATATGAATTACCTCTGCTCAATGAATAGAGTTTCAATAGTTTTAGCTATTTTCACCAACGTTTCGTATATTTTCTGGATGAGAAATCACACCATAAATGTTTGCACATTTGTACGAAATCATCTACTGCAGTATACTCATTATTTGATTGGAGATACTTTATTTCAGACAGCATTTTCATTTAAGTGATATTGCTGTTTTATAAATGTGTTTGTTTGTTTGTTTTTTCTTTTCTTTTTTGGCCTTTAATGTTACATGGTGTTATACCTTGTAATATACCTATTTCTTCAAGGCCGTTCTGTGAAATTATATTAGGTAGCAGAATTTAATTACACGACTGATGTTCAGCGTCTAAAACTTCGTCTATGAAACGATATAGGACACAAAGAGTAATTCGTTTCCAGAGTGGCATAATAGGTAAAAAAAAAAAAAAAAAAAAAAAAAAAAAAAAAAAAACTCCTCTATCTCGCTCTCCATCTCTCTAACTTTTACTTTCCGGGGTAATTAAGGCCTACTGTGTGGAAAACTACAAAGGAGCCAAGCTTGGTTAACGATTGGATGGTAGGAGCTGAATTCATTTGATGTACAATTGCTGCTTTGCTGTACGTGGAATACATTTTCATTGTTACATGCTTTTTATTTACTTTGACTTTTATATCTGTCTGTCTGTCTGTCTGTTTGGGTCAAAATTTGTGACTCAATTTTCGACCTGTTCCCTTGGTCCAATGGGCTTGAAATAATAGTAACACAAAAAAGAAAAAAAAGGCTCTCGTGACAACACACCCACGAATTGAAACATGCGGGGAAAGCGGAAGTTTCGCCAGCTCAGATCTCAGCTTTAAATCTCGTTTCACGCACTCATCTACGTAGACTCTTAAAGGGTTGGCCCTTAGGACTCGTGTTTCTGTGAGGGGTGAAAACCCCGGAAGAGGACAAAGAAGAGTTGGACAGCTAGTCTGGAGGACACCAAAGGGATCGAAGGAAGAGATGAAGGTTGGAAGATATGCGGAGGAGGAGAGTGGAACGTAGCAGGATGCTTTTCGGTTCAGGCAAGATTATATATATATATATATATATATAATATATATAGATATATATATATAAATATATATAAGATAATATATATATATATATATCTATATATATATATATATTTATATATATATATATATATATAAATATATATATATATATATATATATATATATATATATATATATTTGCTCTCCTTCTGCAATGAATTCATAATTTTGTATTGGTTTGTTTTGTGTTCATACTCTAGATACCGTAGTTATGTGAGTTATTCATTACGTAATTTTGGTATTGATAAGCCATTATTTTTTCGAAAAGTTTTGTTGTTAGTTACGGCAGGAAATGGACCCTTATCGATCCTTCATATGGATAATCGTATCATTCAGTGTCTAGATATTCTCATACTTGTTAACTATAACCCATTTACTGATGTTCTTCTTTCAAATTTGAATATTCTTTTTCCGTGAATATACAAAACTTTTTAAATGACCATCTTTGACAAAGTTTTTGTACGTCTATCTTTCGCGTCATCAAAGTTTAGAAATACTCTTTTTATATTTTTCCCGCAACGTCTTTATGTTTTCCCCCAAACACGAGAAAAGTTATAAAAACTAGGATAAAGAGTGAAGTTCTCTGGGAGTCGAAGCCTTTTCCTCCTTCCCTTCTTATTCAAGAGGAAATGACTTTGAGTTTGATCATTTATTCTATATAAAATATCTGAATTATTGAAGAGCAAAATAATAACACCTACAGACGCCAGCATATTCAGTCGGGCATTTTCTGAGACATACCTTTTTCATTTTCCTATGTGGAATACAACTGAATTACTATATCTTCGTGCCTAAGAAGATTACTAGTACTCTCAGTGTAGGATGTATAAACAGTTTAGTCTTGTGATTTTCCCTTTTCGAAAGTTATGAAGTAGTAAGGCATTAATTACCTCCGTATTTAAATTAAAGAATTTCCGGATGCAAGTGTCGGGCTACAGCATATTCGTATTCCTTATCTGGGAAATAATTATATCATTCATACAAAGGTAAAAAAAATGTGAAAGTAGGAAGCTATGACTGATCGCATCTGGGTATTATTCCTCTCTCTCTCTCTCTCTCTCTCTCTCTCTCTCTCTCTCTCTCTCTCTCTCTCTCTCTCTCTCTCTCTCTCCCCGTTCTTTTTATTTATATCTTTTAAGATTAAACTTTCTTGTTTATCAATTTTGGTCTATAGAGTCGTTCAACCAGCACCATCCACTACCATTTTTATTTATTTATTTATTTGTTTTTCCAGCATGAGAAAAGCCAGCGCTGTGTTGCTGGAACATGCAAGCACTGGAATATCTTTCGCTGTATATTTTAAAAAGTATTTATTGATGTAGAAATTAATGGCTCGTCAAATTGTACATTCGTACAAAACGAAATATATTCATGAATACAATACACAACGGCGGGAAAATGATGTTATGTATATATTGATGAGATTCAGATACAGTATAAATTCACCTGCATATGAAACATTCCAGTGAAAAATGTTATGTTTAGAGAATTTTCAGCACATTCTAAAAAATAGATATTATTCTAGTGAGCATATACTGCTACAGAACAGACACTGCTATAAAAATAACATGCGAAATATTTGAATCAAGATGTTGCATTACTTGTTGCAAATATGTGAATTCCCTAAAAATCTTGCGCTTTTCAATATGTAGGGAAGGATTTGGCTTCATGTCCTCACCAGGTGGCGCCGAGATATGTTGCATCATCTGAAAGCTTTTTTCTAACATGTCCTATCTGTCTTATTCCTTCCGTTTCTCTCTCTCTCTCTCTCTCTCTCTCCCTTCTCTTTCTCGAAGCAACCTACTTCTCTCCTCCTCGAACAACCCATTTATGAAAGTTTCATGGAGATAACTCAGTTATTTTTCTCATGACATTTCCCTGGTATTATTATTTTTTTTCTAACACGTCCGCATTGCCTCACCTGTCTCCTCTTCCACGGCAGGTGTTGCTTCCTGTCCCATCAACGGCGCCCTTCTGCTGATGTCACCTGCACATGTCAGGCCTCATTTGGGTCTTGGAATCGACGACTCATGCTTCTCAATTTCTTCTTTGCAGGTGCATTGGTGTCATGAGCACTTTCTCTCTCTCTCTCTCTCTCTCTCTCTCTCTCTCTCTCTCTCTCTCTCTCTCTCTGTAAAACGCTGTGAACTGTGTTATTTCTCTCTCTCTCTTTCTCTCTCTCTCTCTCTGAGGAAGTTTTCTTTAATAAGTGAATAGTTTTCCTCTCTCTCTCTCTCTCTGAGGAAAGTTTTCTTTAATAAGTGAATAGTTTTCCTCTCCCTCTCTCTCTCTCTATCGAAACAACCCATTTATGAAAGTTTTCAGGAGATACTTCAATTATTTTTCTCACGACATTTCCCTGGCATTGATTTTTTTTCTAACGTCCGCATTGCCTCACCTGTTCTCCCTCTTCCACGGCAGGTGTTTGCTTCCTGTCCCATCAACGGCGCCTTCTGCTGATGTCACCTGCCACATGATCAGGCCTCATTTGAGTCATTGGAATCGACGACTCATGTTCTCAATTTCTTCTTTGCAGGTGCATTGGTGTCATGAGGACTCTCTCTCTCTCTCTCTCTCTCTCTCTCTCTCTCTCTCTCTCTCTGTAAAACGCTGTGAACTGTGTTTATTTCTCTCTCTCTCTCTCTCTCTCTCTCTCTCTGAGGAAGTTTTCTTTAATAAGTGAATAGTTTTCCTCTCTCTCTCTCTCTCTGAGGAAAGTTTTCTTTAATAAGTGAATAGTTTTCCTCTCCCTCTCTCTCTCTCTATCTCATGCGAAAGACCACATAGAAATAAACCTTATTTCACCATCTACTTAGCATGTCATCATGGTATGTCAGCATACGAAAAACAAGCTGAGCTTCCTCATATCTCTTTCATCAGTCTTCATCGTTATCTCAATCCATGATGCATCATCATCATCGTCGCCGTTTTCATAGTCATCGTATTACCGTTCCTCGCCGTGGATATCGCAAAATTGCCTGCCTCAGTCTGAGCAATTTATCTTCTACGGATCTGTTATTATGTATTATTGCTTGTGGAGATAATCTACGCATATGCGTCCTGTGTGCGTTATTCTGTAACGTTACGTCCGTGTAATTTACATCATTTTACGTCAGTGTCTGTCCGTATTCACGTGAGAGTAATCTTACCTTTCGAAGCTTACAGGCCACCTTTATGTTTTCCATTACCATATGCATTAGTAAACACAGACACGATTATGCACTCTCATGAACCGGAAATACAGCACATACACACGCAAAAACACACACACGCATAAATTTTTATAAATATATATATTATATATATAATAGTATATAATATAGAACTATATATATATATATACGTATATATATTATATATATATATATTATATATATACACACATATATATATATATATGTGTGTGTATGTATATAGTAACGACCACTTTCCACACATGCAATAATGCATGTATAGATATTACCCAAATCAGGATCTTTTACACCTCAATGATCTGGGCCACAGTAGTATTTTTGAATAGGCCAATGACCTAGATCACAATAGCCAAGAGGACAATATTGTGTAGATCTAGCTAATAACTCCGCAGCGGGTATATCTTTGGAATTTGCTATTTCCCATAGTATTTCGATTGCTTATTAACAATTTACTGTTAGTTTTTTGGGGTCGGCCGTAATTAACCTATAATTTAGCTTAGAACTCTATCCTACGGTAAAGGGGACCCATTGGGAATGCGGGGGTTTTAGGTTGGGGAGACCATGGGGGAATTATTACCCCAGACCGCTATTCTACGGAGAGGGGGACCGATAGGAATGCGGGGTTATGGGTGGTGTAAATCACCTGGGAGAAAGTTGTAGAATGTTATTTCTTGTTCTACAATACAAGCGAAAATAGACGATGAATAAACCGAGAATGTAGCCGTTTCACAGTCAAGTTTCAGCTGCTATAGCTACTATTACTACTACTACTACTATAACGAATGTTACAGCGCATGCGCCATATTATAGGGGAGCTTTTGGTTCACACACCGGCTTCTAAGTGAAGGAAATAGTGGGTGGTTATTTGGGGGGATAGACCGATGAATACGTATCAACTAATCATGTTACAACCTCCTGTAAACCCTGTGGCGAGTGTTCGCAACGCAATATTACCTCTTGCCAGTACAACCTTCTTGCCAAGAAGCTTTAAAATTGCGGATAAGGCGTGAAGCGCCGCTCTCCCACCCCCTTCAACATCGCTAACCTTCTGCAACCCCTGTGGCCAGGGCGTGCAATGCAATATTACCTCTTGCCAAGAATATTTGAAATTGTGGATAAGGGTCGTCGAAGCGAGGGTAAACCGCCGGCCCCGCTTTAAACAAACAACCCCCCCCACCCCCCCACCCCCCCACCCCCCCCCCCCCCCCACCCCAAAACCCCCCCCCTCCAAACCCCCCCCCCCAACCCCCCCCCCCCCCCCCCACCCCACCCACCACCACCACCAACCAACCACCACCACCACCACCCACCACCACCATTCTTTCGACCAATCACAGGCCGGTCACCCACCCAGTACATCTGAACCAATTTAGTTTTTTACATTAGTTAATTACGAGTTACGGTCCAGTCAACACCTCGGTCTTTTTATTCGTAAAGTAGCCGAATTCTTCCCATTAAATGTGATTACAGGTCTCTTAATTAACGTGATTTCAGTTTATATCATTGCAGTAATTGCATCAAAATATTTGTATTATACCGTCGTTACACAATTTTCATTGAGAATATTCGGATTCTGCCTACCCTTATGAGGAACAAATGAAGATTCGTGTGTTCACTGCAGAAGGGAAGAGCTTTTGTGATTTACAGTCATTGTTCAATCCTTATTCTTGGTGGGGTCATTGTAAGTGATGTCTCTACGGCTGCTTTTACTTGGAAATTGATTTTTCTTACAGTTTTAGTGCTCTTGATGTAGAAGTAGTCTTGTTGATCAATTGTTATTTACGTCTAGGTGTCTCTACCTAACACCCCTACCCCTTCTTTGCCAACTCGTACCTTCTACAACCGGCCCCCCCCCCAATACCCCACCATCCCTCAGCCGTTCCCTTCCCTGGAACATAAGGTTCCATATGAATTTGCATATCCGTCGCCCTCTAATAGAACACAAACATGGCCTCTTTGTTTACGTGTGTTCTCCCCCACCTAAAACCCCGAATTCCCAAAGTCCCCCATCATTGTTGAGTAGAGATAGGAGGTAAATAACAGTGGTGGCCTTGGTTGACCCCCAAAAGATTAATACTGCCTCTTCATCAAAAGCACTAAAACTGTAGGAAAAATCAATTCCCAAGGTTAAAACAGGTGCTAGAAATACCCAATATGGAATAATCAAAGAAGGATAAAAATGCTATAGAAATAAGCAAATGAATTTATTATAAACAAGGACCTTGATAAATTACACGGTCCCCTAAAAGCTGAATATTTAGGGGAGCAGAAACACATTCAACAACAAAACACAAATAGTCCCCTCATTCGCCTAGCCAACTTTCGCTCAAGCATTAGAAGGGAAAGCTATTAGGGAGAAGTAAGAATTTATCTAATACATCAGTACGTAAATATTATCTATCAGTCATCAGTAAGAGAGAAAAAAAAGGAGACAGAAGAGAACCTTAAACATATTCCTCCAATTTATACAACATCCAACATAAAGTAATATTTACATTATAAAGAGGTCTTCCTTTCAACAAAGAACACAAATGAGATGCTAATGACGATGATGTTGAATACTAAACGCCGCAGCAATAAGGCTGTTCTTGAGGCACAAAGGTTACACACTGGTAAGATGATTACTGACTGACGCGTCAGGGATGTCCCGTGGAAGAATGAATAATTCATATACCTTTACCAGTTGAAAAGTTCATAGCAAGCCTTATCACATCTCTGAAGGACAAGCACGGCAGCAGTGGCGAGGGCGGAGCCTCAGTACCACACCCACAGGCAATGTTGTTTTTGATGAAGCTTGCCTCATGCCAGCACGGGCTCTTGCTCGCAGAGCAGCCCGTCACCGCAGGTAAGGCAGGAAAAGCAGTGAACTCCAGGAGGTATGGGAGCGTCACCAACGCACAGGACCAGGGAGAGGTCATCCTCTGTAGGTGAAGGATCACGGCAAAGCACCAAGGCGTCCCGTAAATAATCCTCCAAAGCCGTGATCTAACTCTCCAAAAGGTATTGCCAACGTAAAGCCGTAGGTAAAAGCTGTCCTTCCAATATGAAACTGCGGAGCACACTTCCGCACACTCGGCCAACAGGTTCCCTCAATGTATGAGAGAACGGGATATAAAACGACAAAAACATGAAACGATAAAAGATCAACACTCATGTGCCTGGTACCTACTACTTCAATACAGAAGAAAGATCCCAATGCAGCTTCTTGTGACTGAAAAAAACAAAAACTTAATGTCACGAATAAATTCAAATTATA
>NC_061091.1:22292004-22399504 GCF_015104395.2 Macrobrachium nipponense
CCAGATTAGCCATAAGGGCGATTTTCACTACAGAAAGGAGGAGTCACGTAACAAATAACAACATCATTTACAAAATTCCTTGTAAGGATTGCCCATCATTTTACGTTGGTCAGTCTAGTAAAAATTTATGTGTTCGAATTAAGCAGCATATGTATTCAGTTAGAACAGCCCAGACTTCAAATGCACTGTTTATCCATCTGAGTGAAAAATCTCATTGTATTAATTGGGGTGATACCTCGGTAATTGCTAGATCTAATGATTATGTTTCAAGAAATTTACTGGAATCGGCAATTATACAAATCACTAATAAAAGCAAGCTAAATCTTAGTCTGGGAATGTACCATTTGGACCCATATATTAGTAAGATGTTTATGAAGGACCTCAAAATAAATGATCAACTAATAAATTAGTCCCACATGTATATAGTTATTAATTCTCTCTCTCTCTCTCTCTCTCTCTCTCTCTCTCTCTGGTTCGATATTCTCTCTCCCTCTTTCTTTTGCTCGATATATATATATATTTATATTTTCTTTCGTCTTTTCATTAATAATAATTTTTGTTGGGAAAATTTGTGTAAAAATTCATGATATTAAATTGTATATGCTCCGTGTTTGTTTTTTTTTCAAAATGTACTGTTTTCTGGAAGAATCACTTGTTTACTGCGGGTATCCTTCAAGGTGTGGCTAGCCTCTGGCGACTCCTCCTTTCTGTAGAGTGAAAATCGCCCTTATAGCTAATCTGGTAGTGTCAGTTTGTATATTAAGCCTTCTTTTGACTGTGTTGTTCTTTGTAAAATCAGTTTGCCTCAGTAAAGGGTCCGAATAGGACCAAAAGTACTTGGCTATCTCGCTTTTTTCATTTTTTCCTTCGTGGCAAAAAACCTTTATATATATATTATATATTATATATATATATATATATATATATATATAATATATATATAATTTTGGATCAAGATGGTAGAAATTAAGGCAATTCTGTCGAGAGGCGGCTGTGTTGATGTATTAAGAGATTACTTTTTAACAGTTATGGCGAATTTTGTGGTAGCATACAGTTGTTGTCGTTGTTGTTGTTGTCATATTACATTTGAAATATTATTAGTAAGTCGTTTCGACATTGCTTTCATGCATGCAGTCATTAGCAATAATAATGTAATAATATCCGTGATTTCGAAATCGGCTCTGTTGATAATAATGAAATAAGTCATCATTTCATTGTAACGCTGTGCATAATATATCCAGCTACAAATATTAACTGAGGTTTTTTGATCACACGATTGTTGTATATTGTCTCTTATTATAGCTCCACTTGGTGACTGAGAAAAGCCTCTCTCTCTCTCTCTCTCTCTCTCTCTCTCTCTCTCTCTCTCTCTCTCTCTCTCTCTCATGTCATGTCATGGGGATCAATATTATCACCGAGCGTTTTTCCATGACCGGGATATCATTCGCAGATGTGTCCCACCCCTCACCCCCTGGCCTCTGATTTCATTTGACCTTTGAATCATAAATATTCCGAGGATTGACCTCGGCGCGTTTGCTCGTTTGACCTTTGTCACCTTCTCACCTTTTGCTCATATTTTTCAACGCTGACCTGGCTGGGAATCTGACCTTGGGCATTATGCATGATTCCCCCACTCGTGTTGGCGTCTCGTGGATTATTCAAAAGGATTTTCACTCTTGTTGTTGTCTATGTGGTAGAACTAAAATTAACGGTAGCTTGAAGAAGCTCCTGCGCTGTTAAAAATAGTTTCTCGTTAATGCTGGGAATTATACTCTCTCTCTCTCTCTCTCTCTCTCTCTCTCTCTCTCTCTCTCTCTCTCTCTCTCTCCACTGTGAATGAACAGTAAAACCTGCTGCTAGAGGTAAGTGAGCACACGATGTCTCCTCGGATGGACTTACAAGTCTTTGAGACATCTTAATCCTTGTACCTCTCTCTCTCTCTCTCTCTCTCTCTCTCTCTCTCTCTCTCTCTCTCTCTCTCTAGAAGATTACTAGATATTATAGATTTTTATGCCGATGTAGTATCTTTGCAGATGAACGCAAGCTTAGTAATACAGTGTATGTTCCAAAGAGTGGCATATCTGCAGACTGCAGTAACTACAAGACAATCTCTGTCCTCCCTGTGCTCTGCAAACTTGCTGAATAAACGTATTTTTAAGCCTCTATATAAATAGGTTGAATCGAAAGGGTTGATAGCTAATAGTCAATATGCATATAGGAAGTAGCTAAGTAGTACCTTCGTTGCACTTTTAGACTTTACTTGCGATTTGCAAGAGAACCTTTGAGTGCATGTAATTCAAATAGATTTTATTTCTGCTTTTGAGTTAGTAAATCACAAATCTTGGAGTGAGTGGATATGTTTTAGGATTACTTCAAGATTTAATTACAGGTAGGCAGCAGCGAATTGCTATGGACGAGATCTTGGGTGAACCATGAACCATTGTGTCTGAAGTTTCACAAAGCACTGTCCTGGTCCATCTAGTGATAGGGTTGTAGGCCTGTAAAACAAGATTGTTCAGTGTGCTGGTGATGCAACACTTCTGGGTGCAGTAGTCTCCACTAGAAATGAAGCTGGACCGGATCAGGTAATGGTGTAGTTGGTGGGGTGTGGTGGCTGAACTCAGTAAAACGAAAGCTATTGATTACCAGATCTCGTACAGATTTCTCACCCCATTCTCCCCTTCAGATGGCTAGAATTTTGCTGAATGAATCTGGAGCTTTAACTATTTTAGGTGTAACCTTTAACTCACATCTAACTTTTGAGAAACATCTAATTAAAGTTACAGCAAATGCCGCACTGAAGTTAGGTATTGCTTGTATGGCCTCGAATATTTATAACAGCGATAAAATCAATGCAACTTGATTTAGGTCATTAGTGCTTTCTTTACTGGAATACTGTTCTCCGGTGTGGATGTCTGTGCTTGTGTCAGGGATTTATCTCTTTTAGATAGAGTGGTTTGCGTAGGTGTCTGTTTCCTAGTAGTAGCAATTATGACTTGGACCATCCACGGATGGTCTCTTGTTTATCACTTTTTTAACAGAAATCTTTCACATTCACGATTGATCCCTGATCTCATTTATCTGCCGAGAGAGAGCAACCAGATTCGCTGAACAGCAGCACCAATATGCAGTCAATGTGCCTCTCTGTCGACCTTCTCAGTTCCAGAGGTCCTTTAAAGTTTAATCCTCACACCGAGGATGTCGTGCAGTTGGAACTTCAAAAGTTCATGATAAAATGCAATGTATTACTACCCAAACACTATTCTTCTTGTATTTTAGTACTTTTTATCTATTTGTTATTAATAAATGTATTCCTTTTTATCTTTTTTGATCAGTGGGATCTCTTCTTTCTGTATTTCCCTTTACTTCCTCTTACTTCGTCCTAATGAACACCTTATTCATTGGAAGCTTGAGTTTCAAGTCAGTGGCCCCTGTGGGCTTGTTCCATATGATTGATAAGTTTCATATACTGAATAATGATAATAATAATAATAATGTGACTATGTTCTCTCTCTCTCTCTCTCTCTTTGCAATGGTCGAAACAGATACTGTGTCTCGTGTCGCCCTGTAATATAGAATAATCCGATGAGACATTTATAAATACAAGAATGAACGAATGGCCTTTAACCGGGGTATAATGATAATGATGCAGAAAACGGTATACACGAAGGTTTATTAGATAACGCAAACCCTTTCATCATTTTTATGTAAACCCCCGATGCCTCGTCTTGGAGGAAATTAAAAAAACATCTGTGAAGGCAATAAACATTTGCTTAGCCATAAACCCCGAATCTGAATGCAACTGCCAATATCTCCACCAGGAGTTGAATTTGGCTTAAAAAACTTTAAAGGTAAACACAAAATAACTTCTCTCTCTCAAAATTCTGTGGAATATGATATCTCTCTTTAATTCAAAGTGAACTTTGTTATCTCTCTCTCTCTCTCTCTTCTCTCTCTCTCTCTCTCTCTCTCTCAAACTGTGAATTATGTAATCTCTCTCTCTCTCTCTCTCCAAAACACTGTGAACTTTATGATATCTTTCTGCGCTAAAAGAAAGTGAACTGTTATCTCTCTCTCTTATAAACTGTAATGAAAAGTAGTAGTTTTCATTTTCTTCGCAGTCAGCTAATTTATAAGTTGGCTGCACAGGTTCTTCTTAAAAGGAATATGATGCTCATTTCTGCCACTCTGTTGGGCGATGGAGTTTCTCTCTCTCTCTCTCTCTCTCTCTCTCTCTCTCATACACACACACACACACACACAGTCTGACTATGGTCTGTTTGTTTACAGCTAATATTGGTGTTTGGAGTGGATCAGGATGGATTCTCCCTCCCCCTCTCTCACTAGAATTCTGATTTTGAGTTATTAATCATTATTTCTATTTTCTAACATTGAGCAGAATGGTCTATTTCACTCCCCCGTTTCTCTCCCTCTGTGCTTTTAAACGTAAAACTATGATTTATTGAGCAAAGCTATGAAACATTGCTCTAAGAACCCCAACCTTTATGTTGAAAGTTACTTGTGAGCAAGTAGGAATTGATGAATCACTTGTGATATCTCGTCTTATCAGTATTTGGCTTTGCATATCCTTATGAAATCAGGGGAAAATACAATATCCTGGAAATCTCTTTTTGCATGATACCCTTGGGAGCTTGATGAGAATGATAGTAATCAAACTTTTAAAAAGAAGGAAATCTCTTAACTGAGGGGCACTCGACCAAGCTCGTGGTATATTGATTCAAGAACTAAGTATTTCGTTTAATGCTTGTTGCAAAACCCTTCAACACCTTTAAATTCCTTCCTTCCCACTTTCACGTAAATCTGAAGTGTAATGGCCGAGTCTCAAATATATTTTAAGATTAGTCCTCGATGTAAGACCTGCATTGCCTATGTCGGGAATCTGTGATGATGGCCGAGATTTGGGATGAATTTAAGTAAAATAAATTTGAGCCAGGCGATATGCATTAGAGGCAGAAAAGATTGCGCTTTCTGGCGATAATAGATGTTTCTCAGTACAATTTTAGCGCTAGATTTCAAATGTATTAGCCACATCAGATAGAAGAATGCCAATCAAGTCTTCGCAGAAGCTGTTAAGCGAATGAAGGATGTCGAAGGTATCTCACCTGACGAAATGGGAAAAGTTTAGAGGTGCTTAGTTATTTTCATAGTATCCATGGCACAAGAAAAAACATTAACAACAAGCAGTGGTAAGATATAAAAATAAAAATTAAGTGGTTTGGTTATGCAATTGAATGGGAGATGACAGCGGCTGCGATGCATGAAGACTACAAAAAGTCTCATGATTGCAAAAGTGTGAAAAATGATGCAGTTTATAGAGCAGAACTAGAATATCTTACGTTATCTAATCAATATAAGCTTTGGACCTGCCAAAGAGCGTCATCCTCAACTAATATTATCCTTCCATAAGCGAAATTTAGTGACTCCATCGCCTGTTCCTTTAACAAAGTAACTGAACCTTGTATTTGACACCCAGCGATACTAAACTATATTTATAAATCGATAATAATTCATGCAAGACTTTCATTTCACTTCCCGCCCGAATCTTTGTTTATGGCAATAAATGGTGCGCCAGCTAAGCTTAGCTTTGATATTCGAATAACTGCGATGAATATTCGCTGCTTCATTTGTGAGGCGACTAGATTTATGAAAGCACTGTTTTAATTAAACTGTTGGATCCAGAGCTTGATAAGGGAAAAAAGAGGGGGGGGGGGTATTTTCCCCCCTCTCTCGATGCCTTGGTGTTTAATTATTCCCGATAAGTATTGTGTTCATTGTGGCTGTTTGGGCTTGATTTTTTGGGGGATGAAATTTGAAGAATGATTCACACATGGCGATGAGGATACTATACTGGGAACAAGAGACTTTAATTACTCATTTATTTTTATTTTCATTACTATTGTTGTCGTGGTCGATATTCAATTAAAATATTAACAATAAGAAAAATCTTCGAAATTACAGGATCCTTTATATGGATCAATGATAAGAATAAGTTTTATTCATCGGTTCCACTATAATATATGTACATATGCATATATATATATTATATATATATATATATCTATATATATATATATATGTATATATATATATATATATATATATATATTATATATATATATATATATATATATATATATACAAAGGTATAAGACACGAAGGAAAGATAAACAACGGAGTTTCTACAAGATCTTTCGACTGAACGTCCTTTATTTACCAGACAAACTGACTTACATGAGAAATTGAGAGTACAAATAGGGATTATAAGGAGATTAGTACCTAGAATCCAACACACCAGGAGAATGAGTAACCTTTCCAAACAAGCATAAACATGGGTACAATTTAAGAACAAAATGATTAAGTCCAACTGCTCAGACACAGGGACAAGACAATTAAAGGATTATACAGGGCGACAGCTGACCATTCTTACGTTTTGGGTTGGCCTTGTGATCCCAAATATGTAAAGGAAAAATATTAAAAGGAATAAATGGAAATAGAGGGTTTCTGACTTACCTTAGATAACTAATAAAAGGATTGTTTTGGTTAATTTTACTCGAGGAGGTCGCCATTGAAAACCAGCTAAGTAATTTACATTTATTTGCAAGAGGCCGTTGAATGGCCTGGGATAAGGCAAGGCAACTTGGCTGCACGTGGACCATTCCTATCTCTCACAATAGGAGAGCTGGCTAAAATCAAAGTTACTTCAATGCTGGTTTCCAAAATTAATCATAGGTATCTTGCGTAACGAAGCACTTGCGAGCGAGGAGACATGACACGTGACTCAGCAAAGTTCTGGAAAAGTTCCCAGATTAAACTAAATAAAATAAGGACTTCTTGCACGATATTTCAGCTACAAGGGTAGTCACTTTTATTTAACACACACTGGGGAGGAACTCTAGTGTTTAAATGAAATATTCAATGAAGACTTTGTTTGTCTGGGACTATCACAAAAGGTGGCATGCGGCCACGAGGCAAGGAAAGGAACAAAGAGATGTTCATTTGAGAATTAGGAGTTCGAATTGGAAAATGTGGAAGAGTTACTTGACTCGGAGGAAAAGAACTGGCAATATGTTTGTAACTCAAGACGTACCTGGATGCCTCATGTAGTAGACCTTTGAAGAATATGGCGTCGGCTTTGTCCGAGGTCGGGGGTGCCAGTTAGCCCCCTTTGTAGGCCTATAGGCAGGCTGGCTTGGATATTTTTCCTAGGTCACGGACTGGAGTGGACTGAGGCCATCTTCGGGCGCAAAACTTGGGTGTTGGGGGCAGCTTCTCCCCCCCAAGGGCAGTTCATCCTGGGAACAGAACATATCGCCAGCCAGAGGTTCACAAGACAAAAGATCTTAAGTAAACCTAAGAAGTACCTAGCTAACTACACACTTCCTTTTTGGATACGTCCCTAAGACTTAAAGGAGTCTTTATTCCCCCAGCTACTAACGGAAAATGATGATCTCTGGCCTGCTTTGTGTTTCCCGCCTAAGGTCAGCTGATGTTAGGGGAAAAATGGCTGCTCTTCTAGAACTAAATAAAAATGAATGAGACTGTGGAGGTGAGGGGTCAATAAACCTAATACCATATTCAGATCTTTGGTAAACAAAAACTTATTCACAAAACATATTAAACATACATATACAAAGAAAACATTTCTAAGGCAAGGAATCTGAAAAAACAAGGATCTCTTTCAATCATTCTATCCTGGCTGATTGGAAGGATTCGCTGCGACGGGAAATTTATGAAAAATTGCGTAGGACTACAGATGCCCTAAAAAGGAAACTCGACAGAAAACTCAAAAGTCTTATTGATAGCAGGGATTGGACTAATTGTGCACGTCAAGATTGTGTTTTAAACCTATCAAGTAAACAAATTAGTCAAAATTTTGTGAGTGCGCTTGGATATGGTTTATCTTTCTTTATAACGAGTCAACCTTCTGCTTTAATGATTGCGTTATCCCTAAGTAAATTTGAAAAATATTGTGATCTTCCTCAAAATCATGTTGACATAATGAAAGGTATTGTTTACGGAGCTGCCAATGTTAAGCATGAATGTAACTTCCCTGCTCGCTATAAGAAAAGTTTGACCGATCTTTAAAAAGACAATACTATCCACATTACAAAAGCTGATAAGTCAAATAGTATAGTAATTTTAGATAAAGCTGAATACATATCACGTATGCAAGCCCACTGGATGATGATGTGACTTATAAAAAGCTAACAAAAAATCCCCTTGATCAAGTCATAAAAAACTTTAATAGCATAGTGAAAAAAATCCTTAAAGATAAAACAGAACTACTGGGCAAATTGTCAGTCAAATTTCCTTTGCTACCTTACCTGTATGGATTAGTCAAAACGCACAAAGAAAATAACCTTATGCGGCCTATTATCTTTACTGTTGGCTCAATTTCACATAAACTTTCGAAATATGTCACTAAGATCTTGTCCCCTTTACTTGGAACCATCTCCGATTCTCATATATATAATTCTCTAGGTTTAGTTGACAAATTAAATAAAATTACTCTTTGCCCCACTGATAGATTCGTTAGTTTTGATGTATGTTCTCTTTTTACTATAGCCCCTATAGACTCTATTTTAGGATATCTTAGTAATGAACAAACTCAGCATGAATTACCTCTACCTGTAAGTCACATTATTTCACTCACTTGGTTGGGCATTTGTGATTGTAAGTTTATATTCAATAGTGAATTTTATCAACAAATATTTGGCATGGCAATGGGCAACCCTTTATCACCAATCCTCTCAAACTTATACATGGAATTCTTTGAATAAACGCTTTTTACCTAATATCATTTATATTCCTGTAAAGTGGTATAGATATGTTGATGATATTTTAGCTGCTCTGCCTACTGGTATTGATGTAAATGATGTACTCTCTATATTCAATAACCAGGTACCATCAATTAAGTTTACTCTA
Organism: Macrobrachium nipponense; assembly: GCF_015104395.2. NCBI lineage: Eukaryota > Metazoa > Arthropoda > Malacostraca > Decapoda > Palaemonidae > Macrobrachium > Macrobrachium nipponense. The sequence continues at coordinate 22,300,951 of NC_061091.1, forward strand.
GAATTAGAAAAAGACAATTGCCTCCCTTTCTTAGATGTTTTGATACATAGAGAACCATTTCAATGTGAATTCAGTATTTATAGGAAACCAACCAACAACTTAACTTATGTTCTTTTCTATTCAGGCCACCATCTTAACATCAAAATATAAATTTTTTCTTCTATGCTTTTACGAGCATTGCGCATTGTCAGTCCCCAATATTTGGATAAAAAATTGAATACATAAGAATGATAGGGAAAGATTTATGTTATCTTTCACATATATTAGATATTTGCTATAATAAAGCCCACAAAAAGTTTTATAGTGTAAGTAACACGGAGAAAGAAAATTCTAAGGACATTCTCAGTTTGCCTTATTTTAACATATTTGAAACCATTAAATCATTGTTAAAAGCCTTTAAGGTCAACGTTGTTTTTTTCCTATAATAACGCACTAAAAGGAATGTTAATAAAAAATGTCCCTAGGGAAAGCAACAACAGAATATATAAAACTCCATGTATGGTCTGCCCACCCTTTCATCTCGGACAGTTGAGCAAGGGCTTAGAAGTAAGATCAAAACAGCATAAATATTATGTAAAAACTGGGCAAACATCTAATGCAATATTCATTCAAGTGAAAACAACCACCAGATAAATTGGATTGGAAGTTCAGTAATTGCAAGATCAAAATATGTCTTATCACGAAATCTTTTAGAATCTGCCATAATACAACTTACTTCCCATTGTGATTTTAATATTAGTCATGGCCTGTTTCATTTAGACCCTTGTATTTGTAACATGTTTAAGAATGACCTCAAAGATATAATTACAGACTTAAATACAAATTAGTTGCCTTAGAGATGTACAAAAATATTAATACAAATAAAACATTTTTCAAGAAATTGAATCTCAAACTTTATTTAAATTAAATAATTAATCAATTGAGTTAAGTAACCCCTTGAATTGTACTTGCATGGACTTCCAGTTTCCACGGTCCTTGGATACGTCACTAAATGACAGGCGTCAGACCTAACAAGGAGGCGGAAAAAGCTCGGGTAAGACAGTACTAAGGTACCGCTACGACCCTTCACTACCACCACCGTCGCCAGAGACAAGACGGAAGGTTATCGGTTACGAAATATTTTGAGGATTCGATAGTTGGCTGGTCGGGTGATCAATTTCTACTTTATTCACTTTTTATTGATGGATCGTTTCCCGGAGGTACTGATGTGGTAATGCTGCTCAAGAGACTTCCTGTTGAATCACGAGCCTTCGTAAGGTGTACGAAATTGAACATGAGAAAATAAGCTCATCGTGTGGGGTTCGAGGTGAAGGACAATAAATGGTGGAGACGACGGCTGAGTTCCAAGATCTTCGCTGCTGGCTGCCTAACTCGGGTTGGTAGTTTCGCTAAAAGGGGTGGAACCTTGGAGTGAAGAAGAGGTCAAGAGCTATTTTTTTCGTCTTGGAACTAGCAGGACACTTTCGTCAAATGGTTAGACTGGAGGGGATTAATTACTTAATTTCATGAAGCTATACCCTTCAATTAACTTCAGTCTTGAATCAAGTTTTATATTAAAGTATTTAATTTTCATCAATCTTTTCTCTTGTCCTAATTATTCTTTTTCCATCCTAAGTTACTCTAGTAACTTTTCGATAAAAAATTTAGCGAATGGCGCCCAACGTGGGGCCTGCTTCAGCTTCTGGCCTCTCTCCACCTCCTGATTCCCCGGACCCCCTACGGTTTTCTCACGGTATTTGGTTTAACCCGACAGCTAATTGAATCCATTTTTCTTGTTGATATTAATTTATTGTTGTTCCTAGTTTGTATGCTATTGGTGGTAGCTTAGTTATATTATAATTTTAGTGAATTTGAAATTTATTGCTGGAAGCCTTTTTCAATTATGTCTGCAAGTGAGTTAGAGCAACTTGATTCTACACAAGAATCCTCGCTTCTCGGAGTTTAGGAGAGTCGGATGATGACTGTAAAGTACTTGTTAGTATCCGGTAGTGGCAAGAGACAGTCTGTAACGAAGACTTTAAAGAGTATTGAGAAGGGTCCACTGGATATTATTAAATGTGAATTTTATCTTGACAAGTTAGGCGATCTTTTAACAGAGTTAAATTCGCTTGATGAGAAGATAAATAGTTTTATGCTTCATTCTAGACTTTGGAGTTCGGTTCAGTATCACCGACAGGCGGAAGTTGATGAAAAGTACTCTGACGGTATAAGGTTGGCGATTAAACGAAAAAAAAAAATTAAAAAAAAAAAAACGGTTGACTAGGAATTAACTCGCTTGTCAAAGTCTGCTGTAGCAGCAGCAACCCCTTCTCCTTCCACACCGCAGGAAGTACATCATTCTTATCATAATAACTTTGCCTAGCATAGAAACTACCTTATTTTGATGGGAACCCCGCAGCTTTATCATAATTTGTTAATTCATTTGAAAGTCTTCTTTCCTCCAAATAGACCTTTTCTCGTTTGAGCAATTTTCTTATCTCTCAAAACAGTTAACGGGGCCCGCAAAGAAACTGGTAGATTCCCTTGCCTTGAAAAGATTTGAATTATGAATCTGCTAAGAAAACTACTCGATGAAGCTTTTAGGTGATAAGCTTAGTCAACAAACAATTTTACTCTGTAATTAAGGGTTTGTGCAAGTTGAGTCTTGATCCTAATGCTAGGATGGCTATCAGTGGATAAGCGAAGCTCGTGTCTTAGAGGAACAGGTTCGATCGTTAGATATAAAGGGAGATTTGTTTGTTCAATATTTTCTTTGGGAAAGTCTGTGTGATGGATTTAAAAGTCAGCTTGTCTCTATTACAAACAAGTCGAAACCATCTTTGAAAGAAATTTTGGATAACTATTTGAAGCAAATAATAGACCTCCAGTCCAACATGTCATGACCTTCAGTCCAAAACATGTGAGAAAACGAAAGGGAATTTAGTTAAGCAATCGTCAAATGCTGTATCAGTCTCAGTTACTTCCAAAGATTCTTCAAAGTCGTTGTGCCCTGGTTCGAAATTTAAGGTGACCTGCCCACTATGTTCCCACGATAATGTAATTCCAAATGACCATAAATTGAGTGAGTGTATGAAATACCCCAGTCCTGGTAGTAAATGCGAGAAACTTAAGTCGGTTGGGGGCTGCTATAAATGTGGTTTAACTTCACATAATGCTAAAGTTTGTCATTTTAAATTTAATCGGCCGTGTATGAAATGTCATTTATTTCACATGTCTTATTTATGGCCTTGGTTTTAGCTTAATAAGGGTGCTAATAAGGTTAAAGACGAAATGGGCACTAATGCAAATAAAGCAAATGTTCCTAAACGTGCTGATAACAAAGTAGTTAAAACTACTACTAACGGAATGCTAACGATGTCTACGGGCTTAGAAGCATTTAATGATGTAATTCTCCCCACTGGGACCGTATATGTAGAGAATTCGGGTCGTAAAATTCCATGGAGAGTGTTTAAGGATCTTGGTTCCCAAACAACCTTAGTAAAAGGGTCTCCGGAAGACATTCCCAACTGCTCAGTCGTTGATAAAGAATCTTACGATTCAAGGAATTAATTCTGTCAAGAATCACGATACTTACATTGTAGAGTTTCCCGTTCATGTTCCTGGTCAGGGACAGCAGTTATTAAGGGCAATTTGTGTAGACGAAATTAATTCAAAATTTGTGGCACCTGGATTAAAGAAATTAGCAGACGCCCTGGTTGAGAAGGGTCATACCCTGGCAGATAAGCATATAGATTCTGATACTATAGACGATTTTACAATCTTGCTTGGTAGCGATCAAAGCCATATTTTCCCACTTGCACAGAAAGACTTCGGTTACAATGGTAATGTCCCTCTACTTTTTATGAAACTCCGTCGGGTTTAATGCTTTCTGGAAGTGCCTCTTTGTTTTTAGAGAAACCTTAATTTGCTATGTATTCCATTTGATGGTAATTCTGACGGCAACGTCTCTATGACTAACCGTTAATAGTACATAAGTACTTTCGCTAGAAGAGAAGGAACTTTTTGATGACCAAAAGATTCAGAATGCGACTGACGAAATCCTCGAATCCATATTCACTTCACTTATGAATATTCAAGACGACCCTAGAGAATCTGTTTTGACAAAGTGAAAAATAGTACATAATTGATAACATTCTTAGTGATATTCGGAGAGATCCTAAGACAGGTAGGTTAGTTGTGGCCCGCTTTATGGAAGAAGGAGATACAACATTTAATGTCGCCCAACTATAATCTTGCAGTGTCCGTTCTCAATTCTCAAAAAAGAAAGCTTTCGCCATGAGAGGTTAAAGGAATACGATGCAAGTTATACAGAACCAATTTGAAGATGGAGTAATTGAACGTATTGCAGATCTTCCCTCATTTCTTAGAGAGAATCCAGATGTATCATTTCTAGCTCATAATGCCGTGTTCCGAAACAACTCTAACACGACGAAGTGTAGGGTTGTCTTTCTATCAAATTTAAGTGAGAGAACAAATGAGAAATATCTTTCCCATAATCAGTGTGCCATGGCAGGAGCTAATTTGAATAATAAAATGCAGATTTCAACTCTACTACTAAGGTTTGACAAGTATTTGCTGACTTATGATTTGAAAAAAGCCTTTTTACAGCTTTTACTTAGAGAAGAGGACACGAGAAAGTTACTATTTCTATGGTTAAGGATATTTCTAAGAAACGATTTCTCATTGTTGGCTATCGTTTCCGACGAGTGCCTTTTGGAATGAGATATTCTCCATTTTTGTTAATGATAGCTCTCTATTACATATTGATCCATAATGTAACTGATGATGATGATGAAGAGACTGTGAGCATAAAAAGGTGTTTGTATAACCTTTCTTACATGGATAACTTAGCCATAACTTCAAATGTGGATAATGTTTTGTTTAAGGCATTAAATGTTTCTGTATCGACGTTCCGAGAATTTGGATTCGAATTACAAGAGTTTTGTACGAATTCTGTACCCTTAAGAGAACAATTAAATAAGTTTGAACACTGCACTGAATCAGAATCGAAGCTTTTTGGCCTAATTTGGAATACAGAGAATGATGCGATTAAAACTCGTGAACTTAAATTAAACCCTAAAGCTAATACAAAAAGGTTAATTTTAAGTACTATTCATTCCCAATTATGATCCTTTTGGGTTTTCAATACCAGTGTTAAACGAACGAACAAAGTTGTTTATGCATTCTTGCAGAATGACAAGAATATGGGATGGGATACGCCGTTAAGCAGCGAGCTGATGAAAGAATGGGGCGAAGATTGCAAACAGGTTAACAAGAGCTCAGAAATTGTAGTACCCTCTTCTGTCGGTAATCGTTGTGACGAGTACAATTTGTTGATCTATACGGACGCAAGTAAAGAATTGTTAGGCTGTGCTTTATATTTGGTGGCTGTCAATTCAGCAGACACTAAGCTGATTTTGGCAAAGAATTCTGTGCTTTGTAAGAAATTAAGAACAAAGTCTATTCCTGTACTGGAATTGATATCTGTACATTTTGGAGTAAAGACGGCCGTAGACGTAGCTGAACAGCTAATGAATGCTGTTGTTGTTCCTATTCGGATTTCGTAATATTTATTGCTTCACAGATTCTATGATTGTTCTAAGTTGGATTAAGTCTAAGGAGTTTGAGTTTGGCAAAATAGATAGGAAGCAAGTGATGGTTAACAATAGGCTAAATGATATTTCGACTCTTTGTTCTAAGCGAACAGTGATTTTTCGACCATATAGGTGGTGATGAGAACCCTAGTGACTGTCTACTTACTCGGTGTGTTTCAGAGAAAATGCTTCGTAGCACGCTCTTTTTTAACAGGTCCAAAATTTCTAGATTTTCCATCAGAGTTGCAGAGTGATTGTTCCTCATCCCGGTGCAAAGCCGCCTTCCGTGAGTTGCTCTGTTAGGACCAAATTTCATTTTGAATTCTGAACCACTTATACCGTTAAACAAGTTTTCGTCCTTTAGTAAGGCGGTCAAGGTTTTGAGTATTGTCTTCCTCTTTGTTACCAAGTTGAAACAAAGGTTAAAACTGACTAAGAATATACCAGAGAATACCTCTGACGAACAGACTGAAACTGCTCGTAGCACCATTCACCTTTTAGTGCATGCACAAAAGGCTGCCTTTCCCCAAGTTTATGATTACGCTGGCTACAGGTAATTTTTCAGAACCCCTTATATCACAGTGTTGAATTTTATTTCGTGATGAAAGTGGGCTTATTAGGGTACAAAGTAAGTTATGTAAATTAAAAGCTGCTTATGATGAGAGGTGTCCGATACTATTGGGAAAAAATTGCCCTGTGGCTAGAAGTATAATTTGGGATACTCATGTAAAACTGCGACACGCTGGAATTTACAAAACTTTAGGTTTACTCAGGAAAAGGTTTTGGATTATTAATGGCTTTGTGGTTGTAAAGAAGGTTTTAAAAGGCTGTTTGATATGTAAAAGGTTGAATGCAAGAACTGTCAAAATTAATCAAAATGCATATAGAAATTTCAGAATAAACCCAGAGGCTATTCCGTTTAGGAATATTTGCATCGACCATTGTGGACCTTTCTTGGTTAAGGACAGAAACAAACAAAACTATAAGGTATATGTGCTGGTCATATCCTGTTTTTGGTCTAGAGCAATTAATCTGGTTGTATGCAGGTTGATTGATAAAAACTCCTTTCTTAGGGCATTACAAATGCATATTTTTGAGTACGGTTTCCCTTCCTTAATAGTTAGTGATAATGGAAGCCCAATAGTGGCGGGAGTAGAGCAAACTATCTCCTATCTAAATGATTTAGAGACCATTGACTTCTTAAGATCGCATAATATTAAGTCTTTAAAATTTCATCCATTCCCAGCTAATGCGCACAAATTAGGTGGGTTTGTTGAAACTATGGTTAAGCAAGTGAAAAGGATAGTTACTTCGAGCATTCGAAATAACATTTTAGATTACAATGATTTTCAATTCTTGATTGCTGAGGCTAAAATGCTCGTAAATAAGAGACCAATCGCCTTCAGAAATGCTCTAAATAAATTAGATTTTGACCACAGCGTGCCTGTCCCTTTGACTCCAGAGATGATAGTGAAGGGGTATGAAGTACCTTGTGTGAGTATAATTCCTGAGCTTAATATTTCAGATCATGACGACTCTTGGGGTGTGTCTGATGATATATTCGACAATAATCAAGAGGCAGTTATATCTCGTTTTGGTAAACTTATGAAAGTGAAAGCTAACTTGGAAAAAATCTATCAGGGTGAATTTACTGCTACGTTGTTCAGTCAAGCAACGGATAGAAAAAATAGGTATGGTAAGAAATCTCATACTGAATTAAGGGTAGGAGATTTAGTGAGTATAAAAAACAGATTTTATAAAGCCTTTTGCTTACCCGCTAGGTATCATCGTACAAATTGAAAAGAATGACCTGGATGAAGTAACAAGCGCTAGTGTACGTAAATCCAACGGAGAAATTGTAAGACGACACGTTGATAATTTGATATTCCTAACAGATACTTCCATCAACGTTGACAGTAACTCTTTCTCCTGAATTTGTTCCTGAAACCTGTACAGTTTCCTACAAGTCTGAGAGATCAGCTGCTCGTAAGTGTCGAGAACGGAACAAGGCACTAATTGAGCAACACAAGGTTTAATGTGATTGTAGTGTTGTAAAATTTATTGTATAACTTTTGTTTTTTTATTTATTCTAGTTCACAATTCCAAGAAATTGCTCACCCGGCCCCCGCCAGTGTACAAAAATATTAATACAAATAAAACATTTTTCAAGAAATTGAATCTCAAACTTTATTTAAATTAAATAATTAATCAATTGAGTTAAGTAACCCCCACCCCTTTGAATTTGTACGTGCATGGACTTCCATGTTTCCACGGTCCTTGGATACGTCACTAAATGACAGGCGTCAGACCTAACAAGGAGGCGGAAAAAGCTCGGGTAAGACAGTACTAAGGTACCGCTACGACCCTTCACTACCACCACCGTCGCCAGAGACAAGACGGAAGGTTATCGGTTACGAAATATTTTGAGGATTCGATAGTTGGCTGGTCGGGTGATCAATTTCTACTTTATTCACTTTTTATTGATGGATCGTTTCCCGGAGGTACTGATGTGGTAATGCTGCTCAGAGACTTCCTGTTGAATCACGAGCCTTCGTAAGGTGTACGAAATTGAACATGAGAAAATAAGCTCATCGTGTGGGGGTTCGATGTGAAGGACAATAAATGGTGGAGGACGACGGCTGAGTTCCAAGATCTTCGCTGCTGGCTGCCTAACTCGGGTTGGAGTTTCGCTAAAAGGGGTGGAACCTTGGAGTGAAGAGAGGTCAAGAGCTATCGTCTTGGAACTAGCAGGACACTTTCGTCAATGTAGACTGGGGATTAATTACTTAATTTTTTCATGAAGCTATACCCTTCAATAACTTCAGTCTTGAATCAAGTTTTTGATATTAAAGTTAGTTTAATTTTCATCAATTTTCTCTTGTCCTAATTATTCTTTCCATCCTAAGTTACTCTAGTAACTTTTCGATAAAAATTTAGCGAAAGAGATATTTTCTTTACCAAAGATCTGAATATGGTCAGCTGCTGCCTTATATAATCCTTTGTCTTGTCCCTGTGTCTGAGCAGTTGGACTTAATCTTTTTGTTCTTAAATTGTACCCATGTTTATGCTTGTTTGGAAAGGTTATTACTCATTCTCCAGGTGTGTTGGATTCTAGTACTAACTCCTATAATCACGACCTGTCACTTATACAACTTTCCTGTACTCCCAATTTCTCATGTAAGTCAGTTTGTCTGCTAAATAAAGGTCGTTGAGTCGAAAGATCTTGCAGAAACTCCGTTGTTTATCTTTCCTTCGTGGCTTATACCTTTATTTGTGGATTTGTCACGTTCCATACTTTCGTAATTCAGTTACACACACACACACACACACACACACACACACCACACACCTATATATATATATATATTATATATATATATATATATATATATATATAGGTGTGTGTGTGTGTATGATTGTATATTTTGTACTCACTTGCAATTGAAAGATAACTTATTATTGTATTCAGTTTATATATGAACAATTTTGCTTAAATTAGAATTATTATTATTGTTCATAAAATGAAACCTGTTCCTACGAAACGCGCCGACAGGTGATATTGACTTGAATTTCAAGCTTCCAAAGAATATGGTGTTCACTAGGAAGAAGTAATTGGAGGTAAATGGAATACATAAAGAAGAGATCCCTATTTGAAAAAAGGAAAATAAATAATAAATGAATACAAATGTATTTAAATTCAAGAAGAAATAGTATTACATCTTCGCTGGAACTTCTGAGGCTCCAGTTGTACGACATCCTCTGAAGGGAGACTCTGCTCCACAGTCCAGCGGTGTGAGGAATTAAGGGCCTCTGGAACTGAGAAGTTGGACAGCGAGGCTCATCTACAGCATTTTGGTGTTGCTGTTCAGGGAATTAGATAAAGGGGATCAGGGATCAATTCTAGGGCTGAGAACTAGAAGGGCCAATGTCATAAAACCATGTTTTCAGAAAATGCATTGAAAATATTGCTTCCTTTATTAAAATTCAGGTAAGTACAGCACAGCAAACGAAAGCTTTTTTTGGGGGTGACTGGTTAATTTATAACATTGGCCAATGTAGCACTGAGACAGAGATAAATTTCTAATTTACTGACGGTCTTAACTACAATCGGCCATTTTTTGACATTGGCATTTTTAGTTCTCAGCCCTAGAATTGTGAATGTGAAAGCTCGCTGTAGAAATACAACTTAAGAAAAAGTGACAAACAAGATATGCTTATTTAATTACTAAATGAAAACATCTTCAAAAGGTTTTGTTCAACTCCTAACGGTTAAACCGATCGAAACGTGTATCATTTGCTGAAAAATGATGAGATGTGTCATTTATATGCTCTGTTACTTGATTAATAACTCCATTTCACCAATGAAGAGAGAGAGAGAGAGAGAGAGAGAGAGAGAGAGAGAGAGAGAGAGATTAAGCTATGTGTCATGACCAGGATTCTGGTCCAATTAACGGTCATTTTGAGATAATAATATTCTGGGCCGTTGAAGGATTCTCAGTACGATGAGAGATAAGTTGGTAGAGTTAGTCTCTAAGTAATGGAATATAATATATATATATATATATATATATATATATATATATATATATATATACATATATGTATATAATATATATATATATATATACACACACATATATATATATATATATATAGATATTATATATCTATATATATAATTAAATAACATGGTTTGTTGATGGAGCGTTATGAGTTTTAGGGAGAAATATTTTTTTTCCTCATGTGGTGGTGATACATAATTGGAGCTAGTTGGCATAGCGGATGGTTGAATCATTAGCCGTTCTAAAGTTTTTCTGCGCATCGTCTCCCTTCATATGAACCCGTTCAATCGGTCAAGAGTAGTTATACTAAAATTATCTTTACAAGTGTGAAATTTGGTTTGAATATCTTGTTTTGAAAGGCGAAACCTGTATTTTCCTTTATTTATGTGATCGTTAGATATTTTGCACTCATGATTAGAGTAGCTATTCTTGGTGGTGCTTGGGCTTGTTATCTTCGCGTCACCTACTCCGAGATGCTATAGTAGATTCACGTCCAGCGCCTTTCCTTACGACGCTCCTGATTGGCTGTTGATCAGCTAATCACAGGGATGGAAACTTTCAGTCTCTCTCGAGAGTTCACGTAGGCAACATGTATGTTCCAACATCTTTCAAACTATAACTTTCATTACATCTCAATTTTATCGGCAGAAAAGGAGCTTTTCCCAATTTCATCACTAAACATTGTCAAGCCACTGATGTAAGGATTATAATGATATAAGAATTATGGAGAAAATCGTAATATATAATAAAAAGGAATAGTGAAGGTTATATAGGAGGACTGATTGTAGCAAAGAAAAATCAATGGGATAAATGAATATCCTCCATAAGTTATCAATGTCTACGTAACGATTGTTCATATAGAGATTTCCGCTTTAGAAAATTAAAGGGTGATGGTGATAACGATAGTGATAATAATGAAGTCTTAATATCGCCCCCCCAACCCCCCGCCCCCCAACATAAGACTTCTATCGAGAGCAGTGCTCATGATGATGACGTCATCGAGTGATCACGCGAGCAACACCTGACTACACGTTGATGAGAGAGAGATTAATATTCTTAATCTTTTGCTTGTTATTTTCATATTGATAGCCCTGCCTATAACTTTTTTGGTAGCATTGTCTTCCATGACATTTAAGCTACGAAACTGTATGGGAAACGCTCCTTTTCTGCATGTAAAACTGATCGAGGTACAATGAAAGTTATAACTTTTGAAAGAGGAGAGGTGGAACATAGACATCCTTCCTATGTGAACTCTCTCGAGAGACTGAGAGTTTCCAGTCCTGTGATTGGCTTATCAACAGCCAATCAGGAACGGCGCTGAACATGAGATGCACGGGTGAAGTGAATCTACTATAGGGTCAGATAGGGATGGGTGGGACCTCCCTTCCTGCCCTGGGTATCTTCTCCTGTTACTTTTTCTCTACAGAGAGAGAGAGAGAGAGAAGAGAGACAGGGAGAACAAAAGGAGAAGAGAGGAGAGGAGGAAAAAGGAAAGAAGCTAGGGGCAGATAGTAAGGGATGGGACCTCCCTTCCTACCCTGGGCATCTTTTTCTCTTACTTCCTCTCTACAGAGAGAGAGAGAGAGAGAGAGAGAGAGGAAATGAAGCTAGAGGCAGATAGGGACGGGTGGGACCTCCCTTCCTGCCCTGGGGATCTCCTCTTACTTCCTCTCTACACAGAGAGAGAGAGAGGAAAAGAAGCTAGGGCCACATTGGGTGGGGTGGGACCTTCCTTCCTGCCCTGGGCATCTTCTCCCCTCCTTCATCTCTACAGAGAGAGAGAGAGAGAGAGAGAGAGAGAGGAAAAAAAAAGCTAAGGACAGAGATGGATGGATGGGACCTTCCTTCCCTCCCTGGGCATTTTCTATTCCTTCCTCTCTTTTTCCCTCTCTCCCTTCTTCTCTGACTGCAGGAAAAAAGCCAGCCAATACCGCGTCCAAGAAACAAACTGTATATACGATGCCAGAGGATGGTACAGCTACGGTGATAAATGCAGATACATACACAGAATGAATAAATATGAAGATTGAAGATCAAATATATTGGAAAAGTTGGATTTTTTAATGTCCGAATTTCTGGAATTGAAGAAAAGAACATATCTTAACAGGAAAGACATGGGAAAGTCCTTATTATTACCCATATTAAATAATGGGGATACTAAGCAAACCATCATAGTGATAAATGCGCAGGGCTTAGTTTCGAGTAGCTCAAAAAGAGTTCTTAGAAAAACTGACCTAAACTAAAAAATAGATACAATGAATATAAGTGAAACCTGGTATTCCCAAGAGACTGGTAATGCTGATCAGCTAAAGGGGTTCCAAACTTATAGATCGGATAGAAAAAAATAGAAATCAAGTGGGAACCGCAATATATGGGAGAGACTAAATCAAGGAAAATCTGTGAGAAATATAGTAACATAGAATATGCATTGATAGCGGTAGAATTTGAATCTGAAAAAGTAGTGAACATCGTAATATACAGACCCAATAATACTAAAGAGTTTGACATAATAATAGACAAATTGGAATGATATATGTAGAAATCGCAAGGACTGGACTATACTCCTATCCGGAGACTTTAACTTTCCTTTCGTTGAACGAATAGGAGATTGTGGTTGTATTTATACGTATAAAAAAGAGTAATAGTAGCGCAGAAGATAACAGGCAATTTTAAAAGCTATTAGATATGCTACTAGAACACAACATTCAGCAAATATATCACCTGGCAACAAGAAAGGATAATATTTTAGACCTAGTATTTGAGAACGATGTGAATGATGTTAAAAAATAATAGTGTATAATACAAGTATTTCAAACCATAATGTCATAGAATTAGCAGTCTGTTCCAAAGCAAGTGAAAACAGAGATAAGCAAGAGATGAAAAAGTGGGAATAAATATGGAAAATAAAATTTCTATAGTAAGAATATAAAATGATCAGAAATAAATGAAGAATTAAACAAAGACTGGGAAAACATATTCGTAAGTGATAATATACAGGTAAATACGGATATATTATATAAGATATTAGAGAAAATAGTGGATAAGTATATACCGAAGAAGAAAAGTAAACATCAGGCATGCATACCATGAGACAGAAGGATCTTGTTCCAGAAAATCAGAAAGTGGAAAAAGGTCTTTCAAAAGAAAATAATGCATGGAAAGTAATGGAGCTAAAGAGTAAGATATAAAATGGAGAATAAAAGATTATACGATTACACAATCAAAAGAAAATGAAAAACGGGACTTAGAAGAAAAGACAATAAAAAATATCAAGCAAAACCCCAAACTATTTTACTCATATGTGAAAAAGATAAATAAAAGAAGAGTAGAAATAGGCCCTCTAAGAATTGAAGGGAAATTAATGAATGAAAATTGGAAATATGCAACATATAAGCAGAAAGAGAATTTACACCTAGAATTGATAATGAAGATAATGATACAGAAATAAGAGATGAAAATAGTGAATATTTATCATCCATAGATATTAATGAAGCCGATATTGTGCAGGCTATTAATGAAATTAAACATGGATCAGCAGCCGGACCTGACGGCGTCCCTGCCATTTTGCTAAAGAAAGTAGTTCGTTCTGTCGCAAAACCGCTCGCAATTGTAAGACAAAGTGTAAATACAGGCAAGTTTTATGATGAACATAAATTAGCATATATTACCCCTATTTTCAAAAGTGGATCAAGACTAGAGGTAAGTAATTATAGGCTTGTGAGTCTAACATCACATATTATGAAAGGATAAAAAAGAAAAATTTAATGAAACATTTAATGAAAAATAATTTGTTTAATATAGGACAACATGTTTTGTACCCGGAAAAAGTACACACCCAACTGATAGTCCACCGTGAGAACATATATAAAAATATGATAAACAGAAAAGAGACAGATGTGGTTTACCTAGACTTTGCAAAAGATTTTGATAAGGTAGACCATAATATATTAACGAAGAAAATTAGAAAACATAATATAGTGAACAAAGTAGGAAGATGGATAAAAGAATTCAGAAAAGAAATAGTGATTGCAAACAATGAGAAATCGGATGAAGCTAAGGTAATATCTTTTGTGCCACAAAGTACGGTGTTAGCTGCATTGCTGTTTGTTATTATGATTGCAGACATAGACAGTAATGTTAAGGACTCGGTAGTGAGTAGTTTCGCCGATGACAGGAGAATAAGTAGAGAAATTACTCGTGATGAAGATAGGAACTCGCTACAAAGAGACCTAAACAAAATATGTGAATGAGCAGAGATAAATAGGATGGTATTTAACTCTGATAAATTTGAATCGTCAGATATAATACGCTGCTGTCCCAGTTCTTCAATCCAGTCCTTCAGCAAATTTAAATCTGCCTAATAAGGTTCATTATAATAAACTCTGATCATCCAGATCCTGTTTATTATTTTCCTCTTCTTGTTTTTTTTAACAAGTATTCCCATTTCGTCTTGGTCTTAACGACACCAGCTATGAATTCAAAGATCTTCATTTTCTGTTGAACTTTCCTCGTAAATCTTAGTGCGCGCACTGCACTGGAGAGAGAGAGAGAGAGAGAGAGAGAGAGAGAGAGAGAGAGAGAGAGAGATTTAAACTCGAACCAGGGATATTAATTTTAAGGGTATGAACGAAACGTCAGAGAGAGAGAGAGAGAGAGAGAGAGAGAGAGAGAGAGAGAGCGAGAGAGCGATTTCATCTAGAGTAAGGGAAATCGATTTAAATGACGGAAACGAAGCAATATAACTTTTGAAAATCATAGAATTAATGGTATAATAGTTATTGTCGTAATGTATAATGAGACCATAAATACTGTATCGTACTTTACTTGTTTCATAGTAAGATATTTAATACATTTTTTTCATCGTTGCTTATTCGAAAAGTATTGAACTACTAAGGCTAGTGCTTCTAATGGTACTAATATTGACAAGAATTTTTCTTCTGTCATTACTCAAGATTCAGATGATACTACTAATAAATTCTGCTGCAAATAACAGTACTGTAGGGCAGTGTTCTCGTTACTCATAGCACAAACATTCTCATTATTGACTAGAAATAAACATGAATTTCGTTGTTGATAATTGAAATAAATTATTTCCCCTTTTATTGTTCGTGAAAGCGTTTTACTACCGACATAAATCTCCACAAGAAGTGGACAAGAGCCTTAGGATTCTGCAGGTGCAGAGATCAGGACGCGGGAAATGATGGCTTTCGAAGGTTTGACTGGGGACTTCATATTAATAAAGGAACCAACAGGGGTGCAGCCATCGCCATCTTGAATTGAATTCAAGATGGCGATGGTGCAGCCCCCCCGAAGGTTCTCGTCATTTCCCAGTCAAGGAATAACAGCGTCATGGACCACGTGTCCAAATTATGTTTTGAAATTAGCAGGTTTCGATATGAGATGGTTTGAGTGGGTAAGGAACAACAGATCCTTCTGGGAGGGCATTAAAGTGACATCTATGAAGGTGACCGACTGCGTTTGCTTCCTATGACTAGGTGGTCTACGAAATATTGGGAAAACGCTAAACTGACAAACAACTTGTATTTCTTTTGCTTTTACTCTATGCTTTTATATTTTAACTAGGAATGTTACTAATACTAAATGTTGAATAAAACAAACCCCCTAAAAGCATAGTGCGTCTCAGCATTCAGAAGAAAATCCAGAGCAGTTTCTATATTCAGTAAGGTGTCTCGTGTTATGGCCCCGGGGACAAAAACGAGTCTCGCCATGTTGATAAACACGAGATATTTCCAAGTCTCTTGAGAAGAATCTGAGATAAACGCTAACATGATAAATTTCTTGGGAGGAGTTGAAACTGCATTCGTTGAGAGTTCATGCCTGGCTTCTTGTTAATGTGTTTCATGAACTGAAGTATTAAGTCTAATTAAGTATAAGAATAGTCACACATGCACACAAACACACACATACACCCATATGTATATATATATCTATATATATATATATATATATACTATATATATATATATATATATAATATAGAATATATATTTGCTACATTTATAGATCGTTTCGTCTATCCCGAAATTAATTAATTAGTTTGATTTGGAAAACGGCAGCCATTTCCTCCAAATATCAGCTGATTTTTAGGAAACGCAGGAACCAAAACCCGCCAGCCAAAGGTAGGGAGTTCCCCAGTTGGGGGAATATAGTCTTTTGTCAGCTTTAGGGACGTATCTCGAACGGAAGGATGTAGGCAGATTGGTACTTCTTAGACCTATATCTTAAGCTCTTTTTCCCTGTGAACCCTCTGCTGGCTGTATGTTTTGTTTCCAGGATTTGCCTTGCTCGTGGGGGGTTAAGCTGATTCCCAACACCCATGGAAAACACCTGGATTCATCCGTCCCCAGTCGACTGCAAGACGCGACCTCGGACGGATGTCCAACCACCTGCCTTCCTGTTAGGCCTATCCAGGGCGTGAGTGGCGCGCCGATCGACCCAGGCCTAAGACAAAGCCAGGCCACGTTTCTCTACAAAGGTCCACACTGAACACGACATCCAGGTACGTCTTGTGAAACAGCATATTGCCAGTCTCTCCCATCCTATTATCTATTTGATCCTCGTTTTCCCAATTCAATTTCCAACCCAAAAAGAACTCATCCTTTTGTTCCCTTTCACTGCCTCATGGCAGCATGCTTCCCCTTGTGTGATCGTCCCAGACGAATGAAGTCATTGCATACCTCAGTGAAACATTAAAAGTTCCCTTTCCCCAGTGTTAGAGAACGAAGTACTAATAGTAACTGATAAAAAGAAATCCTTTTTCTTTTATCTTGTCTAATCTGGGATTCTTTTCCAGATTCCCTGAGTCACGTACGAAGTCTGTCTGCCCGCAAGTGTTGCATTACCCAAGTTTATGAAACCAGCTTGAATTAATCACATTTTAGCCAGCTATCCATTTGTGAGAGATTATAAGTCCCAACGTGGGGGGCCAATAGCATTCACTTTTCTCCAGGCCAGTACGAGCCTTTTGTAAATAAATAGCTGTAAAGTAACGAGTTGAGTTTCTGGCGACCTATTCCTCTAGATTAAATATTCATTAATAATCAGTTTTACGGTAAGTTCCATTAGTTTCCTCTTGTCCTCCCTCAATTATTTCCGTTTACGTATATAGCCTCTCTCAAGGCCGAAGCTAATACGTAACAATATATATATATATTATATATATATATATATATATATATATATTATATATATTAAAATGGATGTATGTATGTACATGTGTGTTTGTGTTGCATACACTTTTACCAATGAGTAATTTAAACCAAACTTGGTATACATATAACTTAGCATCAGGGAAAGAATACTGTGCCGGTAAGACATCACTGGCACTAAAGGGAGTGTGTTGGGAGGGGAGTGGGAGAGGGGTGGAAATAAAAATAACAGAAAACGACAGATATTAATGTCTAATACATAGTTTTTTGAGGTTGCTGAGATAAATATTGACATTTCCAATATCCTCTAAGTCCAAGTTTAGTCCTGATAGAAAAGGGGGTGAGAAGGAGTCGGAAGGTAATGATATCTAAAAACAACCAAAAACTACAGATATCAGAGCCTAATCCATAGCTTTTGAGTTTGCCGAGATGAACAGTGACACTCTATATGCCCTGTCACTCCAAGTTCAGCCCCGATAGGAAGGGGGCGGGCGGGTGGAGGGGTGGGTTGAGAATGGATAAGAAATAAAATGTAAAGAATTATGTATATTAGTGACTAATTCATAGTTTTTGAGATTGCTGGGGTGAACAAGAGACACTCCCAGTGCCCTTCAAGTCCAAGTTCAGCACCAATAGGAATAGGGATCAGAAGTGGTGAAATATATAATGTCAAAAGTGCTCGGTAATGTAACTGAAGGAACTATCATAACATGAAAGTGAGAAAATGTTAAGTAACCTTAGTTTAACCAGACCACTGAGGTGATTAACAGCTCTCCTAGGGCTGGCCCGAAGGATTAGATTTTTATTTATGGGGTTAGGAACCAACTGGTTACTTAGCTATGATACCTACATTTTATTGTGGGATTAGAATCACATTATATTGAGAAATGAATTTCTAATCACCAGATAAAAATTCCTCTGGTGGTAGCTGGGAGCGAACTCGGGTTACCAGATCGATAGGCAAATACACAGCCCACTCGTCCAATGAGGAGAGAGAGAGAATTTATAGGTTGTCTTTTTAGTTTTCCTGGGTAGCGCCAGGATGGTCAGCTAGCATATATGTGGCGGTACTTACACTTCGCACACAGCTCTAAGGTAACGTGCGCTGACTTGGAGGCTGTGAATTGGGGAAAAAGCCATATCTAATTATATCTCACCTTTGCTGGATGTTATCACTCTGGAATTAGCTAAAAGGGTTATAATTAGGAAGAGAAATTAAATTGATGTGTCCTTACATATGCGTTTATTCTTGGTTAGGGGTTCTTACATAAAATTTCCACCTTCTGGGCTCTTGGACTGATAAAACTTAATTTCTTTGAAAGGCACTTGTTGCAATTACGAGTCTATTGGCACTTTACCTGTCTTTTGATTGTCACTTTACCTGTCTTTTGATTGATTCGCACACCACACTTCTGCACTTTCCCTCACTTCAGTTTGTCTTCTCTGTTTTACGGCCACGCCACTGCAGTTCTCCCCTTGGCTCCCCTCTTCTGTTTCTCTTCTCCTTTCCTTTTCTCTTCTGCCTTCTTCTCTCTCTGTCTGGCCTTTTTATTAGGATGAAATCTTCTTAGCACCGCCTTTAGATTTTTGGATTTTGACTGGGTGTGGCATCTTCTAAAAGACTTCTTGTGTCTGAATGGCTACAAACTTTTATACAAACCGCCTTCCTGTCATGTCTTCTACAGTGATTCGTAGGCTCTGAATTTGTATATGCCTCCTGCTTGATGCCTTAGCTTTTGGGGGTGTATCCCTTTGGTATCCTCATAGGTCATTCGTTGAAACACATTCCTGGGGTGTCCCACTATCTGGCTCTGCTTCTTGATTCGTTGAAGTCCATAGGTCTATCTTGGAAAGGGTGGAGTACTTGAGAGTTTGGCACTTCCCTCTTTCTAACAACGGGTCATAGAATTCCTTTTTAACGTATGCCAGATGGCTCTCTCTGACCTGTCACACGAAGGGAACGCGATTAATCATAGGCGCTAATGAGTTGAATTCCGATTTCTCAAAGATGCCTGGGAGGTATCGCTCATCAGCCATTAATCTCCTGTCGGTCACTAATCTCTGGTACGGACAGAGGTTTTTTGGGGGAGATGAAAGCCACATGGCTGCGGTCTAAAAGCTTAATCGTTTGGGATCGGGTAATGCGATAATCCGTTCTCTAAGAAAAATCATTATCTTATTTCATTCCCTTTTCCTTTTTCTTCCTTATTATCCGTGCCTCTTTCTTTAAGTTCTTTATAAGTTATTGCCTTTTGGAATAACAACACTGTGCCACACTATAACATATATATATATATATATATATATATATATAATATATATAGTGTATATATAATATATATATATATATATATCTATATATTATATATATAGATATATATATATATATATATATATATATATATATATATATATATATATATATATATATGTGTGTGTATTATATATATGTATATATATATATATGGGGATACAATCCACAATGAAGTAAAATCCTCTTGTAGTTTAAAATATATATTCTTGTACAGGATTAAATCCTGTACAAGAATATATATACTACAGGATTTTACTTCATTGTGGATTGTATCCCCATTTACTTAGAGGTACGACATAGTACCTGGCTTTCTGCATATATATATATATATATATATATATATATATATATATATATATATATATATATCATATATATATATATATAAAGATTTAAGGAGGTTCTATGATACAATCTCAGTAACAGGCCATAATTTATTATAAAAAACGTTTCACACACAAAACACGGTGCATCATCAGTCTGTGAAGAAATAAAAAACAAATACATTATATTAACACACAAAAGGAATTCATCAAAGTTTAAAATTGACATTAAAAAAACTGTAAAAAAGCGTCATTTTCTAAAAAGACAGTGAAATAAACAAGAGAGAGACTACTAAAACACCAACCATCTAAGGTAAGAGAAGAAGAGGGAATGATAAAAACTGAGGTCCAAGTCAAGACGAAAGCTATGCCAGATACAAAGTTGAAGCCGAGGTGTTATTGTTTAGTGAAGGAACCAGCCTTTTTATGAGTAATGACTCTAAGGAGTAGTGCTGCTTCAAGATCTCTATTTTACAAACTGCAGCATGATTTCTGATATTGGAAAATTCTGGTTGCTTAATTCTTTGACCTGTACGAACGCTAAAACCCATATGACTGCAATATCTCACTTGCAGTAACCTTCGAGTGATTCAATGTAAGAGCCCGGAAATCCAGGGCATGTGAATTTATAAGCAACAGTTGATCTCATGAAGGACTGCAAGCGATCTTTAAAATTTAAAAAATGAACCTATTTTACATGGATTATTCGAAATGTGTTTAAGTCGAAGACATGGAATTTCCTGTTCAATGATTTTAGTAAGTTTAAGTGAGAACTTGGTATCAGACACATTCGGGACAGAAGCAAAACACAGTTTCTTTGGAACATCAAAATTAGCTATAGGTGGTTGGAGAAATTTGGTTAATAATTTATTAATGATTCTATGGACTATATCTTTAGGATATGAATTTTTCTGAAAGAAGTTTAATAAAAATTCCATTTCCCTATGAAATATTGACCAGATGGAAGTGTATTTTAGTGCTCTATGAACTAAAGTGTAAATACTATTTAGTTTGAAGGATTTTTGACATGAACTATAGTAATTGTTGGCTAATCCTGTATATGTCCTTTTTCTATACACAGCTGTGGTAAATTCAAAGTTAGTTCTTGTGACATTGATATCTAGAAATGGACTGCCCCCGTTCTCTATCTCCATTGTGAATTGAATATTCGGATGTTGTTGATTAATGTATTCTAAAAATTGTGAACATTGCCATGGATGTTGAAAAAGTGCAAAGGTATCGTCCACATATCATCTAAAATACGCTGATTTAAAAGAGGAATTACACTGTTCTAAAAATTTTGTTTCCAAGTCAGACATAAGTCTGTCTTGGAGACAGAGTCCGGGCGACAACCTAAGAATGCTGATAACTCTCTTTTGGGTGGTATGATGTTAAAGTTCCTTACCTAAGCATATCAGTGCCATGAGGGCTTGTTCAAGGTGCCTTTGAAAACTGGCTGCGACCAGTTACTGAAGAGTGTGAATTCATGTGTACGTGTACGAACTATGTCCGTTCTTAATGGCATGGTTTAGCCAAGAACGATGGAGACAGTTACGGGGAGAAAAGGCAAGATACTGGGATAGCTCTGCGAATGTTATATTTGTTTCAGTGTTGACATTCCCAGCTGCAATGGGTGAGTTATTGTGATTTAGCCAAAGGGATGGCTTGTTGTCTGTTTGACATTTTGTAAAGATGTTCTATTTCATTTAATCTTTTGACTTTGTCTTTACAATTGTGTGTGCTCACTAGTGTGCTCTGTATTTTAAACAGGCGGATCTAGTGGAGGGGACCAAGTGTCCTAGTGGAGGGGACTGAGTGTCCTAGTGAGGGGACTGTGTTTTGGAGAAGAGATAATTGGTGTGACTAATTACTGATTAAAGACTATTAAAATACCGGGGGGTTGTCTGTGAGACATGAACTATGAATTATCATTCTATTAATTATCCTGTAAGAACCTGAGTTATCCAATTAGTACTTTACTTTGAATAAACGTATATTTTTGTAGTTCTGACTCTGATTTAGTGACCTTAGATAATGGAGAGAGAGAGAGAGAGAGAGAGAGAGAGAGAGGAAGGCTATTGTCAGTGATCGCCTTGAGAGAGAGAGGAGGGACAAAGTGCTACCAGTTTGCCTTCCGCTCTGGCTAAACGCATACCAAATATGATAGCGGGGCGACGCTCCTGTTGTTAAATATATATATATATATATATATATATATCTATATTTATATATATATATTATATATATATATATATATATATATATATATATATATATATATAGGCGAGATCCATCGGCAACGAGGGCCAGAAGGTACACGTAGATTGGGTGACAAGGAGACAGCCAGTTGACAGGAAACGATTAATTTATTTGCCAACGCGTTCCTTAACAAAAGCTTGTTACATCATCAGGGCTGAAATAAATTGGACAAACGAAAAATACATGTAACTTAATTAAAACATATAAAAACAACCATTCTTAATTGAAAAGTTCCTAAACTAGTTAAAATTGTAAAACAAAGGCAAAAAAAAAATATAATAATAATAAAAAGGAAGCAACAACAATATTTAAAAAAGCACCTGCTCTGTCAGAAGATGACAGCTGAATGACAGAGGGAAGGCAGAGCCACGAAGAAAACATGCTCATGCCAAATACAGGGGTACAGAAGTGGTGTGTGAGTTCAATTCTGGCGCCAACTGCATAATGAATAATGACTCAAGAATGGGCGGTTCGTGTAAATGGCTTGTTTGGCCCAAGATAGAAAAGTCGATGTATTTGATATCAACATGGCAAATTTTTGAATGATATCTGACGTTAGAGAATTCAGGGTTGGACAATTTACAGCCAGTACGATGACTAACACCTCTATTTTAGTCAGCTCTGACCTTCAGCAATCTTTTGGTCGATCCCACGTAAATCCCCGAATCACATTTGGGGCAAGAATATTTATAAACGACCATTGATTGCAACGTTGGACAGAGCTTGTCTGTGATTTAAAAAAAAGAACCAACTGTAAATGGGTTTCTTGGAATTAAAATAACTTGCAGCATGCTAAAATGTTTCTCAATAATTGACTTTATATCCTTTTGAAAAAGCTAGCTAAAAATAAAGATCTGATTATTACTAGACCAGATAAGGGTAAAGGTACCGTTCTCATGAATATAGCCGATTATATTAGTAAGATGGAAGTGATTTTAATGGATAATAGTAAATTCCAAAAAATTGGCAAACCTGATTGCAAACAAATTTTTAACATTGAAGATAAAATTAACAGATTTCTTAAAGAACTTTATACCAAAAATATAATTGACCCAACTACTTATAACGATCTCCTTTGCTCTGGGAACTCTCTGTATTTTGTATGGTTTGCCCAAAACACATAAAGAAGGCGTTCCAATGAGACCAGTCTTATCCTCTATTCATGTATCTAAATATAAACTGGCCAAATATCTAGTTCCTCTTTTAGAACCGCTTGCCTCCAATAAATATACTGTAAAAAACTCACAAGATTTCAAGTCGCATATTTTACAACAGGACTGATCATTTTATGACAAGTTTTGACGTAGAGTCACCTTTTACTAACGTTCCTGTTGAGGAGACAATTGAGATTATTTTAGATAAGATTTTTATTGAACCCAGTACCATATATTTTAAGTATGACCGCAATAATTATAAGAAGTTACTACAACTGGCAGTGCTGGACATTGCCTTTATTTTTAATGATTGTCTGTATAAACAGACTGATGAGATGGCAATGGGATCACCCTTAAGTCCCATATTTGCTAATATCTTTATGTGCTCCCTCTTGTTTATAAAAGGTATGTGGACGATACCTTTGTCCTTTTTAGATCCACTTTTCACGCTGACCAGTTCCTTTCTTTCATCAATCAGTTTCATCCTAATATTAGGTTTACCTTGGAGAAGGAACAAAATGATCAGTTGGCATTTTTAGATGTTTTTGTTTCTAGATGTAGTGATCGTTTTAATACTTCGGTGTTGAAAGAAAAACCTTCTCTGGTCTGGGTTCCAATTTTTATAGTTCGTGTTATTTTAATTTTAAGGTAAATTCGATTTTTACTCTGCTTCACAGAGCTTACTCTTTAATCTCCTCATGGGATCATTTTCACAATGAAATTGAGTTTTTATGTAGGTATTTTACTGATAACTTTTATCCATCTCGCATCTTTTTTAAACACTGTAAAGCATTTTTAAATAAGAAACAATTTGATTTACCAACCTCAGCCAGCCTTCCCTTTCACATCACACCCTTTTCCCATCCTTCGGGTTACAGCCCTTCTTCTTCCCTTCCATCCTTCGGGTACAGCCCCCCTTTCCTTTCTTCTTCCTTCCCATCCTTTGGGTACAGCCCTTTCTCTTCCTTCCCATCCTTTGGGTATAGCCCTTTCTCTTCCTTCCCATCCCACCCCTTCCCATCCTTCGGGTACAGCCCTTTCTCTTCCTTCCCATCCTTCGGGTACAGCCCTTTCTCTTCCTTCCCATCCTTCGGGTACAGCCCTTTCTCTTCCTTCCCATCCTTCGGGTACAGCCCTTTCTCTTCTTTCCCATCCTACCCTTTCCCATCCTTCGAGTACAGCCCTTTCTCTTCCTGCACATTCCACCCTTCCCCTTCCTTCAGATCCTGCCCTCGCCTTTTCCGCACTTTCAGATTCACCCCTTTCCCTTCGTTCAATCACACGCCTTTCCCATTTCGTTCTAAACCTTCGCGCGCTTTCCCCGTCATGGTCCTTTTCTGCCTCATGCGCATCTTCAGCATGATCCTCAGCCGCTTCCTCTTCTTCTTCAGCCTCTTTCGAGTTCTCTGTCGCCGCGTTCGCATTCTCGACGCCATCGTCAGCAACCTCGTGAATGTCGCTCGCTTCTTCCTGGTTCTCGTCGATTTCATTAGCCATTACAATTTCTTTCCCGCTCCCCCTTGCTACCTTCTCCATTGATTGATTCTTTCCCTCCCCCTCTACTCTGACTCTCTCTCTCTCTCTCTCTCTCTCCCTCTACTCTCGTCTCTCTCCTCTCTCCTCTCTCTCTCTCTCTCCATTTTCTAATTAATTTTTACCCATTTATGAACTGGCCATCTTTTCCTATTCCTTCCTCTCTACAGAGAGAGAGAGAGAGAAAGAGAGAGAGAGAGAAGCTAGGGGCAGATAGGGATGGGTGGGACGTCCCTTCCTGCCCTGGGCATCTTCTATTCCTTCCTCTCTACAGAGAGAGAGAGAGAGAGAGAGAGAGAGGAGAGAGAGAGAGAGAGAGAGAGAGAGGCGGCGATAGGGATTGGTGGACCTCCTTCATGCTGGGGTTTTCATCTTTCCCTATTCCTTTCCTCTCTGCAGAGAGAGAGAGAGAGAGAGAGAGAGAGAGAGAGAGAGGAAAAGAAGCTAGGGGAAGATAGGGATATGTGGGACCTCCTTTCCTTCCCTGGGCATCTTTTCCTCTTACTTCCTCTCTACAGAGTGAGAGAGAAAGAGAGAGGAAACGAAGCTAGGGCAGATAGGGATGGGTGGGACTTCCCTTCCTTCCCTGGGCATCTTCTCCTTTATTCACCTCTCTACCGAGTGAGAGAGGAAAAGAAAGAGAAGAGAAACGAAGCTAGGGCAGATAGGGATGGGTGGGACTTCCCTTCCTTCCCTGGGCATCTTCTCCTATTACTTCCTCTCTACAGAGTGAGAGAGAGAGAGAGAGAGAGAGAGAGAGAGAGAGAGGAAACAAAGCTAGGGGCACATAGGGATGGGTGGGACCTCCCTTCCCTCCTTGTGCATCTTCTCCTCTTACTTACTCTTTACAGTGAGAGAGAGAGAGAGAGAGAGAGGAAACGAAGCCAGGGACAGATAGGGATGGGTGGGACCTCCCTTCCCTCCCTGGGCATCTTCTCATCTTACTTCCTCTCTACAGAGAGAGAGAGAGAGAGAGAGAGATGAGACCGAGAGGAGAGAGAGAGAAAAGAGAGGAAACGAAGCTAAGGGCAGATAGGGATGGGTGGGACTTCCTTTCCTTCCCTGGGCATCTTCTCTTATATCGTCTCTACAGAGAGAGAGAAAGGAAAAGAAGCTAGGGGCAGATAGGGAGGGGTGGGACCTCCCTTCCTGACAGAGAGAGAGGAACAGAAGCTATAGTAGATTCGCTTCTCCCCTGCATCTCATGCCCAGCGCCGTTCCTTACGACGCTCCTGATTGGCTGATGATAAGCCAATCGCAGGGCTGGAAACTCAGTCTCTCGAGAGTTCACATAGGAAGGATGTTTATGTTCCACCTCTCCTCTTTCAAAAGTTATAACTTTCATTGCACCTCGATCAGTTTTACATGCAGAAAAGGAGCGTTTCCCAATCCTTACTTAGGCCGGGCGCACATTGAGACTCAGGCAACACAGGCAACGCTGCACAGATCAGGGCAGAAAACTGCATTTCACTATTTTAAATGTAAGTGCGCATATTGTCAAGCAGGACAGCACAGCGCAAGGGCAGACCTGCTTCGGCCTGCGTCACGTAGTGTTTGAAATGCAGTTTTCTGCGAACTTGCGGCACAGGAAGTAACTCGCTCAGTAATCCACATGATATCATCCACTGACTGACAACGAGAGCGTACGGACATTTGATGATGACAGTAGTTCGGTCGAAGAAGGGAACCCACAACTCATCACTGCTTCACGTAAAAATCCCGGACTCGACGATGAATATGATGATGGTGGTGGGAGTATTGTTGACCCTACAGCTCATGTAAGAGAAGTAAAGAAAAAGCAGACTGGTGTTACTGCTCTGCTCAAGGAATCGATCATAATAAATCATGAAGAGAGCGCCAAACAGAGAGCACTTGATAGGAATAAAATTGAGGAAAAATTTAGACAGGAAGAAAGAGAACCCCCTTTATAATTTTTTCATGGCCATGTACACATCGACGACAAAAATGCCACCAGTCTTACAGCGCAAGATAAAACGGGATGTATTTCGCATAGTTTCAGACGCTGAAGAAACCTTGCTCGGGATGTCTCCTTGTCCCCAAAGCCATTCCTCCCACTTCTCGTGCATGTACACCTACTGATGCCTCTACTAATATATGACAGTCTCTCCTTGTGCTTTCAGAACAGTATCAGGAAACATCCCCTGATTCCCCACCAAATTATTAGATGTGAAAGTCATATGTCTTATGATTTTGTTAATTTCTGATGAATCTCTCGGTAAGACCTGAGGGCTTATCAACACTGTTTTCCCTGTTATTTATCCTTTTTACAATTATCCATTATAATGATATTATAGGGGCAATATAGCAGGTCAAAAGAAAAGGGAATTGTTCATCATTGGATTTTTTCCTCCATTCCTATATTGCAGAAAGACACACATGAAGGAAAATAAAACGGACATTAAAAATATAGCCAGTTTTTCTTTACTCCCGAATGATATGTCACTTTGCATCCATGTTTATACTCCTCATCAAATTGTTCTCTGCTTAATCTGAAATAATTCTTGAATCTTGCATCACTCAACTCAGATGTTAAACCAAATGCACCATGAGTATTCCTCTTGGCCATGTGCTCACATCTACACAATGATCTCTTTCCCATACAAATGTACATTGTAAGAATACCCACTGTAATATTGTGGAATAAAGGTATTATTATTATTATTATTATTATTATTATTATTATTATTATTATTATTATTATTATTATTATTTTATTATTATTATTATTATTATTCTCGAATTCATTTTCCGAGTCAGATTCTGAGCTGAGGTTTCTCAGGTAATCATAAGCGGTAGCCATGATCACAGGACCTGCATAGGACGAAAGACTGCTTCTCAATGTGCGCACCACGCCTATGCTGCCCTGTGCTGACCTGCCTTGCCCTGCCTTGAGATAGCAGTGCATTCATCATTTATCATATCTTGTGTTTCATACAGTTTCGTAGCTTAAATGTCATGGAAGACAATGCTACCAAATAAGCAAGCGATTAAGAATATTAATCTTTCTCTCTTATCTCCGTGTAGTCAGGTGTTGCTCACGTGATCACTCGATGAGGTCGTCATCATGAATATTAATACTTCATTATCGTCACTGTCATTATCACCATCATCCTTCCGTATCCTATAGTGGAAATCTCTATTTGGAAAAAGTCGTTACTTAGATATTGATACCTTATGGAGGAAATTTATTCATCCCATTTATTGTTCTTGCTACAGTCCTCCTATATCCCTCTCATTATTCTTTGGTATTATATCTTACGATTTTCTTCATAATTCTTATATCATCATAATAATTAAATCATTGGCTTGTCGATGTTTAGTGATGCAATTGGGAAATACTACTTCTCTGCAGGTAAAACTGAGGTGTAGTAATGAAAATTATAACTGTTGAAATAGGAGAGGTGGAACATACATCCTGCCTATGTGAACTCTTTCGAGAGACTGAGAGTTTCCAGCCCTGTGATTTGCTTATCAACAGCCAATCAGGAGCGTCGTAAGGAACGGCGCTGGGCGATGCACGGGTGAAGTGAATCTACTATAGTACTAAACACGGCGGAAGCTCCTAGGGACTGTATTTGGTACTACTATCCCCTCGGAGATCAAAGTATTATACACATCCATTTCTATAGCGTGTGGTCGACAAATTACATTAATAAATTATATTCGTGCGGCCGCCTGCTACTTTACATTTACCATGCAGTGTTTGATACTATAGTAGATTCACATCAACCGTGCATTTGATGTCTAGGCCCGTCCCTTACGACGCTCCTGAGTGGCTGTTGATAAGCCAATCATAGGGCTGGAAACTCTCAGTCTCTCTCGAGAGGTCACTTAAGAAGAATGTGTGTTCCACCTCTCCTGAGGGACACTTTTGAAAGACGTATCCCTCAGGAGACGGGGAACATACATCCTGCCTATGTGAACTCTCGAGAGAGACCGATGGTTTCCAGCTCCGTGATTGGCTTATCAACAGTCAATCAGGAGCGTCGTAAGGGACTGTCCTAGACATCAAATGCACGGTTGATGTGAATCTACTACAGTACCTATACTCGGTTTTTTTCCATCTGTCCACCCGCCTGTGGTGTTTGCGTATGGTAGCACTGCGTCCCAGGCTTTAGATAGTTACATTCAGTTCACTTTCAACAATAATAACAATATCTTATTTAGAATATTAACGGTGTAATTCGCATACAGTACGTTATTGAAACACTTTTCAGTTGCAAATGTACACCCAGATATCTTTTTATTTACCTAAAACTTACACATAGCGAACCTATCTAAAGCCCGGGACGCAGTGTTACCTTACGCAAACACCACAGGTGGGTGGACAGATGGAAAAAAAAAACAGAGTATAGGAGTTGGTGTATAGCCGAGGATGTATAATGCAGTATCGCATGTCTAGTGTGTTATAAAATCTCTTTAGTTGCACTCTTAGTGTGCGTGTACTTTCCATTTTATGATTCGCTAACCGTCGTTTATAAGGCTACGGCACTGCTAAAAAACGTCAGCAATGGTGAGCTAGCTTATTTGTTGTCACATGAGTTCAGATTGGTAGAGCTTAGGACAAGTAAAGAAAAGTCAATGATCTGTGTCACATTGGCTAGCCTACTTAATTAAGGAGATTCTTTATTTTTTAAGTGATAAGTAATACAAATATACTATCGAAGTTCATATTTCATATAGTATAACAAAAAACAAGCATAGGCCTCGGACTAGTTTGATGAGTTTGTTCATTCTAGTGCAGTCCCTGTTATAGGTCGCATGATTATATGCATAATTATGAAGTATTGAAAACTTTCTTTGTTCCTATAATATGAATGTTCTAAGATGTTGAAGGAATTTTACTCAAAGAAATTTCATCTTTTTGGTCATAGGTCTAAATCACATGGTCAGTCGTAGGTCTAAGATGCAACGCTATACAATGGTATGAGGAAATTATTTGATGTTCCCCAAAAGAGATGCTGTAGGTACATTCTGTGTTTTTCCAAGATGCAAGGGTTTGCTTTTTGACGCACGATAGAATATTATAGAAAAGCAAACTGCGGGAACGTGTAGCCTAGTTGTAATAAATAGCCTGCCGTTTTATTCAAAAGGGACCAGTAACAAATTCTGCAAAATTTGTCTTGTAACATTGGAAAGTGATAGTTCTTTTAAAGCTTTGAGTATTTTTTGTAACGCATTCCGTTGATGCTGTATTGTAGAAAAGTTGTCTTTGATATTTGTTTCTGCTCTACGAACCGCAATAAAAAATTATGTATTCTTTTGCGGAAACCACTCGCTCGTTTGACCGCTCTTACTTTCCATTTGTGCCTGTATTGGTCGAGTCATTCGTCGAGCCATTCAGTCCCACATTTCATGCCACAGAACAATAACTCTCTTATTTTAATTCGAGCGCATTTCAACTCCCATCCTACTAGGTTTGTATTCAAACTACGATAAACTATACTGGCATAACAGTCGTATTTTAGCAGAACGGCAGTTTAGTCATTTACAACTGGCGTCTTTGTCAAGTAAAGCAAAGGTTTTGGAGGTAATTGCTTCCTGTGTGACAGACATACGTCGGCGTATCCACTACCCAGGCCACACTAATCAGTGTTACTGTTCTCTGTACGAAAGGAACATCAGAATTTCGTTATTTCATTGTTTAATGAGACATGTCTCTAAGGTGGGTGTTAGATGGGAGTTCATTAGTGTGCATTAGGACTGCCATTACTTATCAAAAGCACACCGTTTTGAAGCCTCCTTAAGGTATGTTAGACTTAGACCGTTTTCGATCGCCTATTATCTAGAAAATTTTCATCGGTATCCCCCAATTGTCATTTCTTACAAATAAAACACCAAATACAAAATACACATTAGCTGTAGTGTTCTTAATGATAATGGGTTTCACAGACAGTGCAAGCACGTTTTTGGGCAATAACTCTGTAACGAACACTCGTATCAGTAAGAGATATTGCTAGTGTATTACACCCAGTTTCGTAATTTATAAGAGTATCATGAAAAGAATAAAGACACCTGTCCTTGTACCACGAGGCAAAACCACGATTAGCCAGAAATGGATACGAACACAACAGGATAAAAAAAAAAGCTCCGCCTATCGTCTCCCTCCGCCCCCACCCCCTCCTTTCTTCCCTCACCTGCCCTCCCCCCCCTTCTCTCTCTCTCTCTCTCTCTCTCTCTCTCTCTCTCTAGAATACAACATTCAACAAATAAATCACCTGCCAACAAGAAAGGAAAATACTTTAGACCTAGTATTTGTGAACGAGAGGAATTATGATAAAGAAATAATAGTTTATAATGCGAATATTCAGACCATAATGTCATAGAATTAACAGCCCGTTCCAAAGCAAGTGAAAACAGAGATAAGCAAGAAATGAAAAAGTGGGAAGGATATGGAAAATACAACTTCTACAGTAAAAATTTAAAATGGTCAGAAATAAATGAAGAATTTAACAAAGATTGGGATAACATTTTCGTCAGTGATGACTAGGGTAAATACGGAGATATTATATAAAATATTAGAAAAAATAGTGGATAATTATATACCGAAGAAGAAAAGTAAACATCAGTCATGCATACCAAGAGACAGAAGGATCTTGTTCCAGAAAATCAGAAAGTGGAAAAAAGGTCTTGCAAAAGAAGAAAATGCATGGAAAGTTATAGAACTAAAAAAGTAAGATAGAAAATGCAGAACAAAGAATTATACAATCAAAAGAAAATGAAAGACGGGACTTGGAAGAAAAAACCCTAGTAAATATCAACGCAAAACCCCAAACTATTATACTCATACGCGAAAAAAGATGAATAAAAAGAAAAGAAAGAATAGAAATAGGGCCCTCTTAAGAAAATTGAAGGGAGTATTAAACGAATGAAAAAAAGGAAAATTTTTGCAAGAACAATATTGGCCAAGAACGAATTATAAGAAGAGGAATTCACCCCTAGAATAGATAATTGTGAAGATAATTGATTATAGAAGTAAGGGCACGAAAATTAGTGAATGAATATTTAGCTGACATTAGGATATTAATGAAAGGCCTGATATTGTGCAGGCTTGATAATTGTTTTGCAGATAAGGAAAATTGCAGGAAACAAAAAAAGATTATAACGAATCAAAAGGAAAAATTGGAAAAAAAAAAACGGGACCTTTGGGGAAGAAAAAAAAAACCCTAATTTAAAATATCAAGCAAAAACCCCAAAAAAACGTATGTATTACTCATACGCGAAAAAGATAAGAAAAGAAGAATAGAAATAGGCCCCATCTAAGAATTGAAGGGAGATTAACGAATGAAAAAAAAGGAAATTTGCAACATATTGGCAGAACGATATAAGAGAGAATTCACCCCTAGAATGGATAATGAAGATAATGATATAGAAGTAAGGGACGAAAATATTGAATATTTAGCTGACATAGATATTAATGAAGCTGATATTGTGCAGGCTATTAATGAAATTAAAAATGGAGCTGTAGCAGGGCCTGATGGAGTTCCTGCTATTTTGTTAAAGAAAGTAGTTCATTCTATCGCAAAGCCACTTGCAATATTATTAAGACAAAGTGTAGATACAGGCATGATTTATGATGAGCACAAATTAGCATATATTACCCCTACATTCAAAAGTGGATCAAGACTAGAGGCAAGTAATTATAGGCCTGTGAGTCTAACATCACATATTATGAAAGGGTAATGGGAAGAAGAAAAATGTTATGAAACATTTAATAAAAATAATCTGTTTAATATAGGACAACATGGTTTCGTACCCGGAAAAAGCACACAAACCCCAACTGTTAGTCCACCGTGAGAACATGTACAAAAATATGAAAAGCGGAAATAAAACAGATGTGGTTTATATAGACTTTGCAAAAGCTTTTGACAAGGTAGATCATAATATATTAGCGAAGAAAATTAGAAAACAAAATAGTGGATAAAGTAGGAAGATGGTTAAAAGAATTTTTACACAACAGAAAACATGATAGTTATTGGAAACGATGAGAAATTGGATGAAGCTAAGGTAATTTCCGGTGTGCCACAAGGTACGGTTGTTGCTGCATTACTGTTTGTTATTATGATTGCAGACATAGACAGTAATGTTAAGGACTCGGTAGTGAGTAGTTTCGCCGATGACACAAGAATAAGTAGAGAAATTACTTGTGATGAAGATAGGAACGCGCTACAAAGAGACCTTAACAAAGTATATGAATGGGCAGAGGTAATAGGATGGTATTTAACTCTGATAAATTTGAATCAATAAACTATGGAGACAGAGAAGGAAAGCTATATGCATATAGGGGACCTAATAATGAGACAATCACAAATAAGGAAGCAGTTAAAGACCTTGGTGTGATGATGAATAGGAACATGTATGCAACGATCAAATAGCAATTCTATTGGCAAAACTGTAAAGCAAAAATGGGAATGTTGTTACGGCACTTCAAAACAAGAAAAGCTGAACACATGATTATGCTTTATAAAACATATGTTCTTAGTCCACTTGAATATTGCTATATGATATGGTACCCACACTATCAAAAGGATATTGCACAAATAGAGTGTGTACAAAGGTCCTTTACAGCTAGAATAGAAGAAGTTAAGGACCTTGACTACTGGAAAGACTACAATCCTTAAAATTATATAGTCTAGAAAGGAGAAGAGAACGCTACATGATAATTCAGGCTTGGAAACATAGAAGGAATAGCTGAAAACATCATGGAGCTAAAAATATCAGAAAGAGCAAGCAGAGGTAGATTAATAGTGCCCAAAACTATACCAGGAAAAATAAGGAAAGCACACATGGACATTAATCCACTACGCACCAGCAATCGATAATTGCCGCGTCTATTAAATGCGTTGCCAGCTCATCTGAGAGAGACCTTATAGACCTTACATCTTGTTCGGGTTGCCCCAGGTCCCTCAGTGTGAGGCACCTCTAAGGTCTACCAGAGAGTTGCTAGTACATCTTCCAGTATATTTTGCATCTTCCAATCTTGGATGGTCTGGGATGCAGTTTAGGTATTTGTCGAGCTTATTCTTGAACACATCTACGCTCACTCCTGAGCGTAGATGTGTTCAAGAATAAGCTCGACAAATACCTAAACTGCATCCCAGACCATCCAAGATTGGAATGATGCAAATATACTGGAAGATGTACTAGCAACTCTCTGGTAGACATTAGAGGTGCCTCACACTGAGGGACCTGGGGCAACCCGAACAAGATGTAAGGTCTCTAAGGTCTCTCTCGTTGTTTCAGTTTAAACTTACTTTGACTTTCTTTTTCTATCTATCTTTCATCTAATAATTTACATTGTTGTATCTATCTAACCATTCACCCGGTTGTTACCTGCCAGTTGACTGATTTATTTATGCGTTGATCCGCTCACCTCTCTCTCTCTCTCTCTCTCTCTCTCTCTCTCTCTCTCTCTCTCTCTCTCTCTCTGTGTCACTTAAAAATATGTGCATCGGTATAATCAAGGCTTTAACTCCAGTGAATGCCCGGTAGAAAGGCTCAATTTTTATTTGTAACTCATAGAGTAACCATAACCAGTTTCCTATTCAAACCAGTCTGAATGCAATTGGCGGCTTTCTTTTTTCTAAAAAAAGTTGAAAAGTTGCGTGACAAGCGCATTTCTGCAACCATGCCGACAGTTACGTTCCGAGGTGGCCATCTCACCTTCGTAATACAAGTATATGGCTGATGCCCTGAGTCCAAATGAAGATTGCGAAGAAGGTAACTAAACACAAGTATAACAGTCGCTTTACCATCAATCATACTTGGTTTTTATCGTTCTACTACACCATACATTCAGAACTCAAATAACCATTTACAGTACCACTACCACACACACACACACACACACACACACACACACACAGAGAAGAGAGGAGGGGGAAGGGGAGGCAGGGCAGGTGAGGGAAGAAGAAGGGGGGTGAGATGGAGGTAGAGGGCAGTAGGCGGAGCTATTTTATACTGTTGTGTTCGTATACATTTCTGGTTAATCGCTTTGTCTCTTGTTACAGGGAGAAGTGTGTTTATTCTTTACAGTTAGTGATTCATGATACTCTTATAAATTGATTCATGATACTCTTATAAATTTCGGCACTGGGTTGTAGTACACTGTAGCAAAATCTCGTACTGATACTAGTGTTCGTTACAGAGTTATTGCCCAAAAACTTGCTTGCACTCTTTGTGAAACCCGTAGTAGTATTGCATTATTTGTGCTAGTGGTATTTAGTGGTGGTGACATTGAATAGTAAAATAACTGGAATAATCGTAACATATAAGAAGGTGACCGGTATGACCTTTTATCCTTGCTGTGTTGCCTTTATCTATGAAACAGATGTTCATGAGTAATTTTCGAGTCACATTGTGTCTGTCCAATATAGTTAGTTACTAGAATGTTGTGTGTGTTTTTTTTACTATAGATTTAACCCACATTGATGTTCACTTAGTCTCTGCGTGCTATTTTCACGAAGAAAATAAAAGGTTTCTAGTTTTATTTTGTAGGGGGGGAGGGGTGGACGGGGGAGGTGCGACAGTGTAAAAAATTAATTTTTAACAAAGAAGGTCGTACCAAAAAGTTATTTTTTTTATCGCAGTTCCATGGTAGGAAACCCAAACTATCAAAAATTTAGATGAAAAATTAATTCAACCAATGCAAGTATCAACATTTTTCACGATCTATTTTTTTTAATGAGTTTAACCCACAGGAATGTATGACAAAAACCTAATGTTTTCTCTGAAAGGCCTTTTTCTCACGAGGTTCCCAGGGATGGAAGAAGCAAGGAAAAGGAAGCGGAAGAGATAGTTGAGAGGAATGGTTTGGTTGGTACTATTATATGGGGATTGCTCTGGTGGTGGTAGTGGTTTTGGAGGACCGGGGAAGGGGGAGATTGTGTCCCTGGGCAATAATATGCTTGGGTGCACAATTAAATGTCTGCAAATGTTCCAGATGGGACCAAACACAGCTAAAAAAGAGGAGGGGTGGTTGGTGGGGCAGGTATGTACCATTATCTTTAGTATATAAATTTTGATCAGCCTAGAGGGTAAGGGGAATAGTATGAACGTAAGGAACGCCATGGACGGATAATACGGTTATTCATTTACTTGACAGAAAGAAAAACAGCTTGAAAGTTGGCTTTTAATTCTGGTCGGATGAGTAATTAAGTCTCTCTCTCTCTCTCTCTCTCTCTCTCTCTCTCTCTCTCTCTCTCTCTCTCTCTCTCAGCTAATTATTACAAATTTAACATGAAAGTCACCCATCTACGTACAATCGCATCCCCACCACCCACATGCTATTCCTATCCATAGAGGACTAAATGCAAGTACATCCAGAAATAGCAGGGAGTCGCGGACGCCACCTGTGTCCTTATGCTTTATTAAATGTTTTGTAGGGAATTGGATTGCACATTTTGGAGAGTTATACCTGTCAAGAAATCAGTGTTACTAAATATTAGGCAGGCGATAACAAAATATGTAAAGGAATTGAGTTTAGGAGGTCAACTAATATGGTAATAAAGTTCTATAAGAATTTCAGAAGCATACTCGTTACACGTAAACGCTATATATTATATATACATACATATATATATATATATATATATATATTATATATATATATATATATATGAGAGAGAGAGAGAGAGAGAGAGAGAGAGAGAGAGAGATGACGAGAGAGAGAGAGAGAGAGAGAGAGGTTCCTTTTAATGCCAACTTCGGTTTTTTTTTAAACTCCCTTAGGGGGTAGTGCCGTCAGTACCCCTAACGCAGTGCACTGTAGGCATTACTTAAGGTTCTC
Source organism: Macrobrachium nipponense (assembly GCF_015104395.2). NCBI lineage: Eukaryota > Metazoa > Arthropoda > Malacostraca > Decapoda > Palaemonidae > Macrobrachium > Macrobrachium nipponense. The sequence continues at coordinate 22,337,668 of NC_061091.1, forward strand.
TGCAGCGTCCCTTTGGCCCCTAGCTGCAACACCTATCATTCCTTTTACTGTGCTTCCGTTCATATTATCTTTCATCTGATCCTCTACCCTCTAACAATTGTTTCACCTTTAAAAACCTTCTTTTCTCTCAATTTCCCTTTTAGCGCTGAATGACCACATAGGTCCCACTGCTTGACCTTTACCCCAACCTTCCAGGGTGTCAGTCCCATAAGGAGCTCAGACTAGGTGGTCAAAGAATAAGGTTAAGATTCCATTAAACAGCGAAGCGAAAAGACAAGCAGTTAGAATTTTTATCTTTTCACATAAAGACTGCCTTGATCATAAACCCGATGGTTCTCTGGTGATAGAAGCGCACTCTCGACTTGAACGTGGTTCGGAAGTCACGTAAAGCCGTTGGTCCCGTTGCTGAACAACTACTGGTTCCATGCAACGTAAAAACACCACACAAACAAACATAAACCCGATGGTGTTATCACAAAACAGCAGTGTCAGTCTCTCCCCCTGAAAAACTGATGCTCAGTTCATTTCTTAACTAACAATAATTGACCTCTTAATTGCTTCTTGAGTGAAAAAAGAAGTTTTTTCTATAATCTTGACATGTTGTAGTGCAAACTTCAACCTGCCGTTATCGTACCAGTCGTTGCTTGGCGTGATATGTTTATAACTAGAAACTTTAACCGTCCACTGATCTTTGGTAAAAAAAAAAAAAAAAAAAATGACTAATCTACTACGTTTATTTCATTCCCTAGAATACTTTTTTTTTCTTTAGTTTTCTCCTTATTTATATTCTGCGTGAGTCATTTGCGGGTTTATCTCAGTGGCTACAAATCCACTAACGGTTAACCCCCGAAACTAAATATATTATATATATATATATATATATATATATATAGATATAATATATATATATATAGCTATATAGAAACATATTTATATGTATTTATATTTACATATACATATGTATATAACGATATATTATATATTAAATTGAGAATATATATGTTCCATATATTGTACCATAGATTATGTAGATTGTGGTACTATATACATGTTCATATATATACATGTACATATATATAAATATATAGTATATATATATATATATATATATATTATATATATATATATAGATAATATATATAATATATATATATATATATATAGATATAGATATAGATATAATATATATATATATATATATGATATATGTATGTATAGTATGATATATATTTATATATTATATATATGTACAGTATATATACATATATTACAAAATAATTAGAATAATATATATATATATGTATATATAGATTATATTATATATATATAATATATATATATATAATATACTATATATATATATACTATGCATGATATATTTACAGGCTTAAGGAATTCTTCATAAATTAGATATCTTTAATGTAAATGTTGTCCAAATAACAGCAGTTGCAAGTACGTACTTATGATCGTTTGAGAGCTATTGGTTCACAAGCAATTACGCAAATTATTCAACTCGTAAAATTTTCATTGTCTCAGGCCACCGAAATGACCGACCATAAAAGGGAGAGAGAGAGAGAGAGATCCATGCGGAAGGAGATACTATCTCAGCTGGCGAGAGATTCTGAGGCAAAGGCTTGGAAGGCTTTTAAATCACGGTCAGATAAACGGAATGACGTCCTTATCGACTCCGCCGCTGCAGCCGAGGACTTTTTACCCAGGGGATGTGTTCCCCTGCCTCCCCCCACCCCTGAGCCGGCGTCGTTTCGAAATCTGTCCAGTATTGTCGAAAAGAGTGCGACTTCACCTAAACATTTCTTTTGCCGTGTGTTTATAATTTTTTTTGATGTATTACTAGATACATGTGGATATATGAATTTAGATTGATATGTATATATATATATATAATATATATATATATATTTATATATATATTATATATATTATATAAGTATAATATATAATTATATAATACATATATGTGTATATATACATATACACAACCACACACCAATCCTTGCTGTGGCAAACTACTGAGGGTTTCTAGAATTCAATATATATACTATTATATATATATATATATATATATATATATATATATTATATAATTATATAATACATTAATGTGTAGATATTACATATACACACACCCACACCAATCCTTGCTGTGCAACCTACTTGAGGTCTAGAATTTCAAATATATATATATATATAATATATATTATATATATTATATATATATATAGATATATATATATATATATAATATTATATATATATATATATAATTATATACATATAGTATATATATATTATATATATATATAATATATATTGAAATTCTGGACCTCAGTAGTTGCACAGCAAGGATTGGTACTGACTTGGATTTAGGGAATAAGCCTTGAAGAGATCTAATTTCGAACAGGAAAGAAAACACGAAAACAAAACTCTACGGGCTGAAGGCCATTACAGAGCAGTCAAAATTCAAGGAAAACTCTAGGGTTTTAGTTTAACAAGGAATATATTTACTAGTATATAGTTAAGGTTGATTACAGGAACAGGTGGTTGGACCTCCGGTCACGTGTAGGACCCAATTGCATGTTCCCAGTGTGGTTGAAAGTGAAGTCTTATGTCCACACAATGGGGAAATTTCAGTAGGAATCTGGAACGAGTATGGTTCCATAAATATCACAGGCAGGACGGATCAGGGATGGAAAACAGAGGAGCAGAGAGGGGGGAGGCGGAATGCCGCTGCAGACCTCTGGACGCTAGTCTGGCTGGAAACGAATCAGGCCGGACGCATCTGTCTGCATGAAGTTATAATCTCTTTTTGCCTTCGGCATACAAGTGTCTGTCTTCTCTCGTTGTCTGCACGTTCCTGAAAAAAGGTGAGAAGAGTCAGGTGCAAAGTGGGCAAATGGAGAAAATGGGTTAGAGTTTGTGAGAGAGAGAATGGCGAATGCGTTCATAGGCAAGCTGCTTCTTTGGCTTCAGTTTACTTTGTGAAATGGTGGAATAATATACATAATAATAAAAAAAACACAATATACATCATACATACATCATACATACAACATACATAACAATATATATATATATATATATATATATATATATATATATAGATATATATAATCTGGACACAGACATTGGGGGTTCTAATAGTATATAAGACAGAGGGTACTATTAATACATAGATTCAGATATTACTATTAAAGGGCACTGTTACTAATTTCAGTATATTGTAAGTTACATTACAAAAGGGAATAACAGTTGGGTAGTACTTGATGGCACTTCACTCACGCGGACACCTACACAACCACCACCACCTACACCTATGACCTCATCCCAGCTGAGGAAAATAAGTTATTACTAAGGGATCCAGAGCCAATGGAATGCAGTTTTCCGGCAATAACTTTTTATCAAAGTATCGGGAAAGGTGAAAATTGGCAAGTGTATATTTGATAACCTTACCTAATTTTTGCAAGTATTATTTTGTACCTACTAAGTTCGATAGTTCTAATATTTATAGAGTAAACTGAAGTCGCCAGTGCTGGAATTGAGAAAATCACAGAAAAGTTTCCAAAATCCAATCGTGACGTAAACTTGATATGATGTCATGAGGTTCCGCCAAAAGAATGGAGGAGGAGCGATATCCTATAAGGTTTTTGGAATGGACACCGGAAGGAAGGAGACCGGTAGGAAGACCAAAAAAATGAGATGGCTACAAACATAGAGAGAGGAGTAGAGAGGAGAGGCTCTAGTTTGCGGGAAGTTGATGAGATGAGGCTCTATGATGATCGCCAAGAATGGAGACTGTTCCTGAAGCAGGACGACTGACAGGCCTGGAGGCCTACCTGGCGTCTGGTGAGAAATGGTGAGAAAGGTTCCGCCCATCCACCAGGTAGGCAGTAAGTCTAGGCTTCAACAAATTCGATAATGGCCAGCAGAATATAGAATTGTCCCCATGGTTACAAGACTGCATTTGTGCTACAGCTTGCCACTTTGTATACAAGCGAGAAGACCCGTGGCAAGATTTACTACAGTGTGAATAGGTAATTATTTCCATAATGGGTATTAGTTACTTGGCAACACTTATCTCTTCCAGTAGCATATAGAAGGCTATAGTATTGCAACCTGAGGTAAAACAAACCGGATTGGCTTTTTGTATTCCCGCCCTGAATAGATATAGATCTAACAAATGAGCTACAGACTTGTTCATTATGTGGTGGAATTACATACATTGAATTATTTGTAAAGAAGAAACTATGTAGACGGAGCTTTGTCTACCTCCTTACTGCATCAGCAGTGAATTGCTGTGATGAGCAGGTACCTCTTAAGATACATCATCGCCAATGTAGTTACCACAGGTGGGAGGTGACCCCACCCAATTGGGTAGACCTTGTCTCTCTTGGCCCCTCTTGGCCTTGGTCCCACCAACTATTGTGGAAGTTGCAATGAAACCTCCACAAAATGATGATAATAATAAAGAGAATAATAATAAAATCAGAGAGAATGATAATGCAGTCAAGGGGACGGTGACAATTCCTGCTTGTCATCACTGATATTGCTGAAGCGTTGGATGGGTACTAATATCAGTTGATGAATAGTCATCAGCAAGTGGGCAAGGCCAAAGCGAAGAGACGTTTTCTGCATATGTAAGCTTCTTTTCACTGTTAGTGGAGCCTCATGACGTCGTAGGTTAACGTCACTATTATGTTCAAAACCTTACCTGTAATTTTGCTGGTTCTGGCATAGGAAACTCACTTCTACTCTGATAAGTACAAGAGCTATTTAACTTAGGTACAATATAATAATTGCAAAAATTAGGTAGCATTATATAATATACACTTGGCATCTTTCACTTTTATACGATGCTTTTATAAAACGTTATTGCCGAAAAACAGCGTTCCATCAGCTCTTAATCCCTTGGTAGTATACAGTTGTTCATCTCTAGACCATAGGCTGATCATGATTGCCTCCCAAAACGACCAATAGGCTCGTAACTACATGATGCCGTGGCACCTTGCTGAAGCCAGGATGTACAGTCGGCCACACATATAAGTAAACACATTTCAGCCACAAGGGCTGGATGTGATCTGGTAACACTGGAACTGTGCCTCCAGACGCACGATGAAACCCGCCCCTCCACCGTGGCCACCGCCCTCCACACGTCTTCCCCAAACATTTTTCCCTCCAACCTTCACTCCCACCCTTTCAAGCACACGTTTATAACTTCTGCTCCCTCTCTCTAATTTCTCCTTTAAGGAAAATAATATAACTGAATCTATTCTGTAGGTTCATTTTCTCATCATGTGGAGGCGAGAAACCCGCCCTGTTCAACTTTTGTCGTAATAATATCATTACTTGCTGTTACAGACAGAAGAATTACTCGGGGTGTTTTCGTGCGCTCTCTTGTAATAATGGGATTTAGCTATCCACCAATAAAACCCTTGTCTATCAAATAACAGCATACCTACTACTCTTTAATTATAATTGTAATATCAACAGCCGCATTCCAAATTCTTATTATTACAAAGACAACTAGCATCAGATCGTGTAGGACCTTACGTAACTCAAATTAAGCATGAAGAAATAAAGAAGGCATAGTTTGAGGAGGGCAGGAAAGACCTCCATAGGCCTAGAAGACACTGAGGAGGAGAAACAAAGATACAGTTATAAGACACAGTGTAATAGAGCTGAGAGTGTGGCTGGTGTCACAAGGGGCACCATTACCCTCTTAAGTATAATGGGGGCATAGGTCTTGACTTGTCATAGGGGTTATTATGGGAGTCGATTCTTCCTTATGGTTGGACGTTTGTTTGGTCACAACCGACTATCATTGGATGACACCCGACATTGGGTCAAATTCTCGTATTTTTGTGCATGATTTTAACTGCTCGGCATACGTCTACATTTATCGATGGCAAGCATGTGCGTTTTTGTTTGTTTGTGTTCGTCCTGCATGTGAGAATTCCCACGTTAAGAATCTATCAAGTAATAATGAGATTATATCCTTATATATATATATATATATATATATATATATATATATATATATATATATTGTCAATCGTGATGGTCTATCCGCCATTTTAGCATCCAATTCGAGAGGTCCTGCCCCGGGAATTTGAACGAATGCAGCAGGGCTGCCCCCTAGCCGGAGTCTCACCACCTACCCACCTATCCTAGACAGTCTCCTACCCGAGGCTCTACATCTCAGATGCCACCGCAAGACGGGCAGCGCCAAGCTGGCACCCCCCCCAAATGGGGAATCATACTGCAAGTATAGGCCTAAAACAAAGGAGACAAAAGGTTCCTGACCAGTAGAAAACCTTCCAGGGGGTGAACCCCCACCTTCGCAGGACGCGCGGCAGGAAACCGAGGCGTGGGTGGCGGTCTTCACCGTTTGATAGCCTTAGGAGGTGGACGTGCTGGCCTCTGTCCGCCCTTCCGAGCGGCAACTGTCTCTCCCTTAAAAGGTAGGTGTCTGTTGTATGAGAACCTCGTACCCTAACCTATCCTTCCTCCTTCCCCATGATAACCTCCCATCCTTCCCTCCTATCCGTACAGAAAGAAATCCTATCCACCGATCCTTTGTTTCCTCTCCCTCTCCTGCCCTCGGCGTGCCCTCGTGGCGGCCTTGCCCAAGACCGTCTCCCCTCACCTGAGCGCAGTCTCTCTCTCCATAATGTCTAAGTGCTAACCGTTTGTAACTAACAATCATAGCCTAATGTGTAATTCCTATAAGACTTATTGCTACGTCCATTAGTAGAAATAATCTGTATAAGTCAAATAGTGCAGTGTAAGAAATGGCTAAGTGGATTAGCGTATCTGTGCATATTAACTAGTCTTTAATTGTCGTAAATTTCCCTTTCAGGGACGAGAGTACATTTGCTGAACTTCCACGTAATCTGGTTACGTACCGGATATCGTACACATTCCACTCCATCAACAAGCCCCTTGCAGCTCAAGCTCCAGCGGTTAGCCACGGTTAACCAGAAAAATTTATGTATCCGTTGTGCCTTCTTAATTGTAAATAGAAGTAAATACATTATTGCCGGTATTCAGTGTCTATATGCCGGCTGGCGACCTCCCACTTCCCTTAATTATATAAATTAGGATATACGTTTGCTAATAATAAGTACTTAAGGCCAAACGCAGCGTAGAATCTTAAAACTGTCGACCGAAGCCAAGATTCGCTAAGATAGTTGGTTAATACCTTTGTTTTAAAGTAAATATTCCCCTTTCTATCTTTGGTGACTGAGACGAACCTTAACTTCATTTTGAGTAAATTATATTATAACTGGAGTTGGAATCGTGGAAGCAAACAAACAGCCAAGAAAACTTTAATATTTCGTTAAAATCTCTCGTAAGTGTTAACAAGGAATTTGCATAATAATAAACAGGGCAGATAGGAATAAATTCCCGCTAACGTTCGTAATCATAACGCAAAAACGATCACTGTGTTTAACGTTCATTTTTACATCCTAAAGTGTAAAGTGAGTGCGTTGGTTGTGAAATAGTGTCGTTTAAAATCCCGCGGAAAGTGTATGTGTGTGTGCACGCACGCTGCTAGCTCGCAGGGCAGCCAACCGTCACGTGTTTAAACGACTTTCCATAACGAGTTACAATATCGTTCATAAATGTACGGAAATCGTCGTGTTAGGTTGTTCTTATTGTATTTAATGTAAATATATTGTGGGATTTCAAAGTAATTATGATTTAAGATTTTTTTTTCTTTTACGGGACTTAGTTTTGCATAGTTGTAAACAGAGGGTAAACCTGGGAAAGTCTAGCCCCACACACACGTAAACGTAACCCCGAGCGGAGACACGGGTGTTTTGTTTGTTTGTTTGTTTTTCTCTTTCGAGCTCCGACTTTACGTGTTTATGTTAATAGGGCAAACTTTTTTAGTGTGAGGAGAAGGTAAATAACGGTATATGCTTTGTTACTTTGTAATTTTATTTTTTTTCTCTTTCTCACTTAAGTGTGATAGACATGTGTAAATGGTTGGGAAAGGAATAATTCCTGTGCGGTGGTGCTAGATCGTTCAGGTTACGTTTCATATCATTATAATGTGTGGATCTTTCTAAACTATTGGGAGACATAATTCATTTATTTAAGTGAAGGGATTAGTTATTGGGGATAATCATCTCTAGTGAAGCAAAATTAATTAGCGTTTCATTGATTGCCAGCTAAACCAAAATAGCAGTTCCTACGCAATCTTAACTTACGCTTAACCCCCCCCCCCCCCCGGGGGCAATTTAAAATTGTGTTATTTTAGACGTTTGTTTACCTTTGGAGTTTTATTGCTCCTTTAAACAGACAGCCACAACTACAAACCCTAATTTTAATAGCTAGCCTAGGGGATCATCCTCGCTTTTTGATTTCCTGCCGTAGGTCTATTATCTAGCTAGCCTAGGGGATCATCCATCGCTTTGATTTCCTGCGTAGGTCTATTATTCTAGCTAGCCTAGGATCATCCATCGCTTTTTGATTCCTGCTGTAGGTCTATTATTCTAGCTAGCCTAGGGGATCGTCCATCGCTTTGATTCCTGCCGTAGGCCCATTTTTCCTAGCTAACTTTCAGGATCACCCATCTTTGTGAACCCTGTTTACGGCTTAGTGCCATATAGCTTACAGGTACACCTCTTGCTGTGTATTCCTGTCATTTGCGCACCTCGACAGTGTAGTCTTTTCCAGGTACAATTATTGGTCGTGGTGCCACTTTGCACCGCTTTATCTGTATCCTTCCTGCTGCCAGACTTCTGCTTTGGCCAGAGTGTCCTTTCCCTTCCGTGCAATTGCTTGCATGGCCCAACACCCCCCTTACAAATTATTGTTGGAGGGTGATCCAGTAGTCATTTCAAGGAAATTAGCAAAATGCCACCACTGAGATCCAGGCTATAATGGAATTGGGAAAGAGGCTCGGATATGATGGAACAGAATTGCAAGAATTTGTCCGAGAAACCCAGGCCGAAGCCAGGGATCGAAGGCAAGAGGAGAGAGAAAGAGAGAAGGAACGGCAGGAGCATGAATTAAGGAAGCAGGACATGATTAAAGATGCAGGACAAAGCCATTGAATTAGCCCAGCTCCAATCCTCACAAGCTCCACCTAATGGTACTCCGCTACCGGGGCCCGGCTCTCCATCCTTGCCTGTCCATACTCTCATTCCTCAGTGGACATAAGGAATCCCGTAAGGTGGCTACACGAAGTGGAGTCAGTGTTCCAGACATGTGCTGTGGCAGGGGAGATGAAGGCCCTACTTCTGGCCAAGCATATGCAGGGAAAAGGGAAAAGGGAGGCTGCTCATTCTGCCTTACCCGTTGATCGACAAGGAGATTTCTTTGGGGCTGTCCGGAAGGCCGTGATAGAGGCTTACAAGCTGAGCCCTGAACATTGGCGCCGTCAGTGGCGTGGGCAAGTTAAGCCCTCCACGCAACCTTGGGGCCGGGCTGACTGGGCTTTTCAGAAGGATAGGCTCTATACCCTCTGGCTTGGGGCTGCTTCGAAGTGCACTACCATCGAGGACCTCCACGAGCTTGTCAAAATTGAGGATTTCCATAGGCATGCCCACACCGAGCTCTCTCTCTATATTACCGAGAGAAGCCAACAACCTTTATGGGCTTGTTGCGAGTATGCCGATGAATACAGCTCGTCCGGCATAACTCAGGGTCCCAGCACACTGCTCCACCCCCTGCCACTGCTCTGGCTGGCAAGTCTAAGCCCAAGCAAAAACCATCTTCTTCCGCCAAGTGCAACCTCGGTGGCAAATCCAACCACACTGACGCAGACTGCCCGACAAATCAGTCAACACCAGCGGCTGCCCCTTCGGATACGAGCCCTCAGTCCAACCCAACGGGTAAAGGGCCAAAAAGGAGTTTTGCCAAAGCATACTGTGAGGTTTGCAAGGTCTACGGCCACACTAAGAACTACTCGCAGTGCCCTAGCCGAACCTCAGCTCAAAACCAGTTGTCCTCTCCATCGCTACTCAGGCCGGGGCATCGCGGGGGCGGCCTGCAGAAAGGGGAGATCACCATAGCCCCACTTGAAGGAGGCACCCCTCCACAGTTTGGTCCGAGCATTCGAGGATCCAGGTTCAAGTGTTTCCCTAATCTTGTGGCACCAGGTACCCGCTGGCGCCCAAGTCCGGCAGGATGAGCGTATGACTGTCCGGTGGATTGAGAGGGTCCACCAGGGACCTCCCCACGGACGTGTTTGAGAGTGACGACGCCCCAGCTCAGCAAGAGTGCAGGCTTGGAGTCACGATTGACTTAGGACCGTGAGGGCTACGACTGCTCCTGGGTAGGGACCTCCTGAGGAGTACAGCGTGTGCCCTTAAGGTGCATGACAGCAGCTGAGCCTGAGCCTGAGCCTGACCCCGAACCTTTGGATATAGCACCTGTAGAAGGTGACAAGTGGCTTGCTGGCATTGACCTGGGAGAATTAACCTGGCTAAAGGAGGAGGATCAAGAGCCCTCGTCTCCCAGCCATGAGTCCGAGCCTCGTACACAAGACCCTACTGTGCTGCTTACCACCTCCGTGGATAGCTCTCCACCAAGCACCAGCTCAGGGGACCCAGGAGGCACCAGTGAGGCTCCCGTCACCCCAGCCACCCTAAGGAGCAGGACCGAGCTCATCCGTTACCACAGTTGGATGAGACCTTTAACCCTTATCGGGAGGCAGCCTATTTGGATGAAGCAGAAATAGGCAAACCTCTCTAAGGAGAACTTCTTGTTGAAGGATGAGGTGCTCCTCAGAGTCACCCGAGGTGCCCACGAACCCGCTGAAGTGCTACACCGGCAAGTAGTTGTTCCCCGTAACCTTAGATTAGCTGTGTTGCGCATGGCCCATGAGGGACTGGGAGGACACTTTGGTGTTGAAGCGCACTACCCAGCAGCAAGTCCAGCGTCAATTCTTCTGGCCAGGCCTGCCCAAGAGTGTTAAGGCTTAGTTTAGCCTCCTGTTTGCCCTGCCCCAGGTCGCTGGGAACCCAAACCAGGTAGTGCCAAGGGCGCCTCTCCAGCCCATCCCTTCAGCGGGCATTCCCTTCCATGATGTCTTGGTAGATTATGTGGGTCCCATGCCACGGAGTAAACGTGGAAATTGTTACCTACTGACGATGATTGATCGGTTCACGTCGATACCTGGAAGCCGTTCCAACCCGAAGTGCCAACGCCGCCACTGCTGTCAGAGGACTGACCCAGTTCTTTTTTTGTGTAGGTTTGGTTTCCCTGCCACCATTCAGCGGACAAGGGCTCCCACTTCATGGCAAAGGAGTTTTTAAGGAGGCGATGGCCTGCCATGGCATTCGCCACCGACCTCTACAGCCCTACCATCCAGAGAGCCAGGGCCTTGTGGAACGCTCCACCAGACACTGAAGACAGTCTTGACCAAGTTGGGAGAGACTGGCTCCCCTGACTGGGAGGAAAATTTGCCCTACGCTCTGTTTTGCCCTCCGCCAGGCACGTTCAGAAACCACCGGGTACAGTCCCTTTGAGCTGCTATATGCTCACTCCACCACGTGGCCCCCTAGATATACTCTACGAGGCTTGGGAAAACCCCACCAAGGCCTCCTGGCTGGAAGAGCTGCCAGACATACAGGCTAAATTACGGGTTGCATGGATGTTGCCAAAGCTTCAGAGACGGTTGGCGCAGAGTTGTATGAAGAGTCGGGTGGATCGGGAGACTCAAGACCGGAGTTTTGAAGTGGGAGACCAAGTTCTGGTTCTCCGCACTGGAGAGCGGAGGTCCTCTAAGCACAAGGTTCATGGCCCCTACAAGATTCTGGACAAGAAGGGCACATTAAACTATCTAGTGGATTGCGGCACTAGGCGGGGCTAAGTGGCTCCACATCAATCTCCTTAAGCCCTACCACCAGAGGGCGAAATGGTGGGGACAGTCACCCAGGTTTCCTCACCCCAGAGTAATTCGGAGGTCCTAGCCAATTTTGAACTGATCACTCCTGCACTAGATACGGCGAAGAGAAATGACATCAGGGAATTACTCCTTCAGCATCCACAGGTCGTGCGGGACACGCTAGGTAGCACCCAGCTCTTGGAGCACAAGATTGAATTGCTTGAGGGAACCAGCCCCATTCGGCAAATTATTACCGGCTTAACCCCCAGCGGGCGGAACGGGTGGTGGCACAGGTTAAACTCAACTCCGACTTGGGTTCTCATTGAGGAGAGTGGAGAGCCCTTGGCATCCCTGTAGTCCTGGTGCCAAAGGAGAGGGGAGGAGACCGACTCTGCATTGACTTTCGCAAGTTGAATGCAGTGACCAAACCGGAATCCTACCCGCTCCCGCGCATCGAGGATTGTTTGGAGAGCCTAGGCGAATTCCCATTCCTAAGTAAGATAGACCTAGAGAAGGGTTACTGGCAGGTACCATTGGCCAAGGAGTCACGGCCCCTGACTGCATTCATTACACGGGACGGGCTTTACCAGTGTCGGGTGATGCCTTTTGGGCTACGGAACGCACCTAGCTGTTTCCAGAAACTCATGAACAAGGTGCTAGCAGGGATTCCTAATTGTGTGGTCTACCTAGACGACATTGTCATCTACTCCAAACGTGGGACGAACACCTTCAGACCTAAAAGAAGGTGCTGGTGCACCCCAGAAAGCCAATTTGGTCATCAACCTGAAGAAGTCTACTTTGGGAGTGTCTGAGATCACATACCTGGGCCACCAGGTAGGAGGGGGCAAAATAATGCCAAAGGATGCCAACATTCTTGCTATACAGAATATGCCCTATCCTAAAACTAAGAAGGAAGCCCAACGGTTCCTGGGGATGGTGCAGTACTTTAGGAGATTTGTGCCAAACTTCTCCCAAGTAGCTGCTCCCATCACTGACCTATTCAAGGGGATAACCAGTTCCGCTGTACAGAGGATGTCGGGAGGCCTACGACCATCTGAAGAGGGTCCTCATGAGTCGCCCGGTGCTCCGCACACCTGATTACTCTCAGCCTTTCTCAATAGGCAGTAGACGCCAGCGATGTAGGGGTGGGTGCGGTCCTCCTCCAGGAGGAAAACCAGGTGCGTCACCCTGTCTCCTATTTCTCAAAGAAATTGAACCCAGCTCAGACGAGGTATAGACGATCGAGAAGGAGCTACTTGGCATGGTCTTAGCCCTTAAAAACATTTTGAATCCTACCATGCTGACCATAAGTTCCCACTGAACTGTCCTGACGGACCATAATCCTTTAATCTACCTCACTCAGTTCCGTAACAAGAATAAGAGGCTATGAGGGTGGTGTATGGACCTCCAGGACTACAATTGGAAGTTGAGCACATCAAGGGCACGGACAATAAGATGGCCGATGTGCTCTCTCGGCATTAGTGCCCCCCGATGCACAATGCCATGTATATATAGAACTTAGACTGTAGGTTGTATGAATGTTGTATTGAGCCTTGGTGGCCTCCCCAGCTTCACGAACTGAGGAGACATCTTGGCCCCATTTTGTTTGTTCATGTATTTACCTCTGTCATTTTGGATGTATTGAGCCTTGGTGGTTTCCCCAGCTTCACAAACTGAGGAGCCATCTTGGCCCCATTTTTCTTTATTTATTTATTTGTTTTATTTGTCCTCTTATTTTTAATATTTTTTTTATTTATGACATTTGCTTTGTTTTGCTTTAGTTAGCGTCATGCCATTATTTGTTCCTTGCTTAGGTTCCATATGAACTCAATGAAAATTGTTTCATGCATGTCGCTGTGCTGGGTCACTGTTGAGTTAAACTAGTAATACCTGCCATTTTGTCAAGTTACTGCCTTGTAGCCCACTTGTTTTTTTAATTGGCACTTAAAGTTAACCTCGGCAATTTATTAAGAGATTTTGACCCTAGATGCAGCTTAGCAATTAGTTCATTTGTGGTGAGGCTTGCTAGGTGTGGGGACACAGAGTCGAATGGCTCCAGACCTTGCTTGCAGAGTTCTTGACCCGTTGAAGGACAAAATCTCTGCTAAAATGGGGGGCTGTCAATCGTGATGGTCTATCCGCCATTTTAGCATCCAATTCGAGAGGTCCTGCCCCGGGAATTTGAACGAATGCAGCAGGGCTGCCCCTAGCCGGAGTCTCACCACCTACCCACCTATCCTAGACCAGTCTCCTCCCCGAGGTCTCTTACTTTCAGATGCCACCGCAAGACGGCAGCGCCAAGCTGGCACCCCCCCAAATGGGGAATCATACTGCAAGTATAGGCCTAAAACAAAGAGACAAAAGGTTCCTGACCAGTAGAAAACCCTCCAGGGGGGGGGGGTGAACCCCCACCTTCGCAGGACGCGCGGCAGGAAACCGAGGCGTGGGTGGCGGTCTTCACCGTTTGATAGCCTTAGGAGGTGGACGTGCTGGCCTCTGTCCGCCCTTCCGAGCGGCAACTGTCTCTCCCTTAAAAGGTAGGTGTCTGTTGTATGAGAACCTCGTACCCTAACCTATCCTTCCTCCTTCCCCATGATAACCTCCCATCCTTCCCTCCTATCCGTACAGAAAGAAATCCTATCCACCGATCCTTTGTTTCCTCTCCCTCTCCTGCCCTCCGGCGTGCCCTCGTGGCGGCCTTGCCCAAGACCGTCTCCCCTCACCTGAGCGCAGTCTCTCTCTCCATAATGTCTAAGTGCTAACCGTTTGTAACTAACAATCATAGCCTAATGTGTAATTCCATAAGACTTATGCTACGTCCATTAGTAGAAATAATCTGTATAAGTCAAATAGTGCAGTGTAAGAATGGCTAAGTGGATTAGCGTATCTGTGCATATTAACTAGTCTTTAATTGTCGTAAATTTCCCTTTCAGGGACGAGAGTACATTTTGCTGAACTTCCACGTAATCTGGTTTGCCCCCCCAAAAAATTACGTACCGATATCGTACACATTCCACTCCATAACAAGCCCCTTGCAGCTCAAGCTCCAGCGGTTAGCCACGGTTAACCAGAAAAATTATGTATCCGTTGTGCCTTCTTAATTGTAAATAGAAGTAAATACATTATTGCCGGTATTCAGTGTCTATATTGCCCGGCTGGCGACCTCCCACTTCCTTAATTATATAAATTAGGATATACGTTTGCTAATAATAAGTACTTAAGGCCAAACGCAGCGTAGAATCTTAAATATATATATATATATATATATATATATATATATATATATATATATATATATATATATAATATATATATATAATTTGACGTCCAAACCTGATATTAGTAACATTTTAACGTATACGTAATTAAGGGACAAATATTTACAGCACCCTATAATTAAGGATACACAATAGATTGAAAAATAACCATTTATTATAAAATATGTCATTATTTAGTCCATCCACCATCGTTGGCGATGACATCTTGTAGTCTACTGGGGCGACTGAGGCTACATAATTGTAGACGATGTGTTGATTTTTTCTGAATATTTCTCCATTCGGACATGGTGTGTTGGAGGAGCTGCCTTGATTATCGCTCTTGGCCTGAGATCCAGGAGTTGACGATGGTCCCCCCAGCCCCCACAATTTTCTAAGGGATTCATATCACACCCCTTACTTGGGCAGTTCCAGCAGGTCAATGTCTCGCGGTTCCTCAAACCATCGCTTAACTATCCTGGTTGTGTGAAATGGGACGTTTTGTCCCGCAAAACAAACGTCACATATATAGTATATATTAATTATTTTTTACAAGAGGCGTCAAATTGTGAAGGGTGAGCTGGACATAATCTTTAATTTAAGGTTCTGCCTGTTTCTCCCTGTTTAGATCTCTCCTTTCTCCTGGTTTGAAAAGCTGAGAGATATTCCCCACTTCGACTCCTCCCAAAGAGCTCGAAGCCATAAGCCACGTGAAGTTGAAGTCTATCGTGGAGAGGAAGAAGGTGGAAGTTCGCTTAGCTTTTCAAACCAGGAGGAAGGAGAGATTTGAACTGGGAGACGGAACCTTACGTTAAAGATTATGCCCAGCTCACCCTTCCGACAAATGACACTCATATGATACTTGCATATCATATATATATATATATTAATATATTAATATATATATATATATATATATATATATATATATATATAAATTCACCATAACATGAATGGAATATCTTGAAGTAATAAAAGTCCACACTTATGAGAAATGTGTATTAAAATACTAAAAGACAGGAGCTTTCGTCTACTTGATTAGTAGACCTCAATCAGCCGTACTGATATTTCCTTTTCAATAAATATACAAAAAATTTACGAAGGACAGGCAGGACTCTGGAACTGTCTCCAGAAGAGGTAGTTTCAACCACGCGATCGGCTCGTCTTTTTGGCCGGACATTTGAACAAGGGAATACATGATTGAGATAGTTTGTTTTGGTTGTTATCTCCCTTGGAGACGGTTCCAGAGTCCTGCCCGTCCTTCGTAACTTTTTTTGCATATTTTTTTGAAAAGGAAAAATCAGTACGGCTGATGAGGTCTACTGATCAAGTAGACGAAAGCTCCAGTCTTTATGTATTTTTAATACACATTTTATATAGTGTGGACTTTTATTACTTCATATATATAATAATAATATATAATAATTACCATTGCCTACTAAATTAATACCAAATGAATGGTAGATATTCTGTAGTTATAAACACTCAGTGCTGAGTCGTTTGCGAGTCAAAAAGGAAACAAAAGCCGTGAGTAGTTTCTTCAAACAAGGAAAAATCACCCTTGAACTTTGATGCCAGAAGATGGCGAATACCTCAAGAACCAACAACCATACAACTGATTCGTTCTCACGGAGCTCAGATGTTCTCTTCTGACTCGCAACAACTCATATATTTTGACATTTTGTAACAAGTTCTGTGTAACGTGGCCGCTTCTGGCTTGTTCGTAGATGTGCTCACTGGAGTATCTTGTATTATTGCGTCGCCAACAGTGCAACTGTCCGTGCGAGGTCGACGCAAATGTTTTCTCATCAGAAAAAAACAAAAAACAACTCTTGCCCAGAAACCTAAGTCGTTCGTTGACATACTGCCGGGCAAAATGAAGGCGCCAGTGATGGTGGATGGACTAAATACTGATACTGTAACAGAAGGAGAAACATTTTTGGTAGCGGGATGAATTTGTTCAGAAAGTCTTAATAAAACTAAGATATTGTTGTTGTTTGAAGTGTAATGTGCTTTCATTGAGACTAAGCAATAGTTTGTTTTTGGTCGTATCTTATTATATAACATATTTTCCATATTAAATGGTTTATTTTTCAATCTATTGTGTATCCTTAATTATAGGGTGCTGTAATATTTGTCCCTTAATTACGTATACGTTAAAATGTTACTAATATCAGGTTTGGACGTCAAATGATTATATATATATATATATATATATATATATATATATATATATATATATATATATAAGGATATAATTTTATTATTACTTGATACATTCTTAACGTGGAATTCTCACCTGCAGGAAGAACACAAACAAACAAAACGCACATGCTTGCCATCGATAAATGTAGAACGTATGCCGAGCAGTTAAAATCATGCACACCAAAAATACGAGAATTTGACCCAACCTGTCGGATGTGATCCAATGATAGTCGGTTTGTGACCAACAAACGTCCAACCATAAGGAAGAACCGACTCCCACAATAACCCCTATGACAAGTCAAGATCTATGCCCCCATTATACTTCAGAGGGTAATGGTGCCCCTTGTGACACCAGCCCACACTCTCAGATCTATTACACTGTCTCCTTTCCGTCTGCCTCCTTCTTGTCTTCTAGGCCTATGGAGGTCTTTCTCTCCTCAACTTATGCCTTCTTTATTTCTTCATGCTTAATTTGAGTTACGTAAGGTCCTACACGATCTGATGCTAGTTGTCTTTGTAATAATAAGAATTGGGAATGTGGCTGTTGATATTACAATTATAATTAAAGAGTAGTAGGTATGCTGTTATTTGATAGACAAAGGTTTTATTGGTAGATAGCTAAATCCCATTATTACCAGAGAGCGCCACAAAAACCGAGTTAATTCTTCTGTCTGTAACAGAAAGTAATGATATTATTACGACAAAAGTTGAACAGGGGCGGGTTTTCTCGCCTCCACATTATGAGAAACTACACCTACAGAATTGATTCAGTTTATATTATTTTCCTTAAAGGAGAAATTAGAGAGAGGGAGCAGAAGTTATAAACGTGTGCTTGAAAGGGTGGGAGTGAAGGTTGGAGGGAAAAATGTTTGGGGAAGACGTGTGGAGGGCGGTGGCCACGGTGGAGGGGCGGGTTTCATCGTGCGTCTGGAGGCACAGTTCCAGTGTTACCAGATCACATCCAGCCCTTGTGGCTGAAATGTGTTTACTTATATGTGTGGCCGACTGTACATAATGCTCATTTAGGGCAGCCGGCGAGATGTTTCCATTACACCTTCTGTCACCAAGGCAAGTAGATGAGCAGCAGGCTGTATAAGAAGGATTTTTATAGATCAGTTCACTACAGCCCCTTAAGGTCATGTGTCCTGCAGGACTCAAGGCAGTAATTTTTTTAATATTTTTTTCTATACATTATTTCCAACTGTCACTTGGGTACCAACACCAACCGACTTAGAATTATAAAAATCTCATGCGGAAAAAATGGAATTAGCAAGCTAGGTCAATTTGTGTGGTTACAATTTGTCAAATTACACTTTGTTAGGATTTCCATGCATTACAGTTTATTCATGATTCCCACAAAAAAAAAATATATATATATATATGTATATATATATATATATATATATATATATATATATATATATATATATATATAATATAATAATTTGAGCTACACACATTGAGACATTCATTTTGTAAAATTTGGAGCAACATTAACATTCAACTCGATCAAAAGAAGATTATTAACTAATGCCAAAATGAAAGAATTTAAAAGTTACAACCAACAAAAATTTTTCATAAAAATGATGAACCAGGGTAACAGCACAATCCGTTATAACATGCACATCATATGTACTGTAAATTACCTGCAGCCAGACTTGCACATCATCACACTCTCCTCCCCTAGGTAACCAAATAATCCTGGGAAAGGGGTTGCCGGCTTATTCACATGCCACATCAGAAAGTCCTCTTTGATGGAACGCATGTGTTATAGATGGTAATCTCCTCGGGCCCCTGTTTCTCTCCAAGTAGGCGGTTTTGAGGTTATGTTTCTTGGTTGCAGACTTTTCAAACAAATCCTGTCCCCCTCAAGGATCATAGTTGATCATTTACTGAAGATATTATTATAGTTTGATAGATATTTCTGACTAACCTTCAACAAGGATGTCTGGATCACTTTGAAAACTCTCCCGGTGAAGTTGCAGAGCATTAACTGCTATTACTTAATGCTGCATAACGGTAAAGTTTGAGTCTAGTGAGGCATCTTATCCATATACTTAGATAATGGGCTATACCTTATGGAGCTGTTATACACTGTGTTAAGCACAAGTTCCACCATTAATAACATCTCTACCCACTGATTTGGAATGTCCACTACTATATATTTGAAAATATTTGTCACCTCTCTATTAAGGGATTCCACTAACCCATTGGCTGAAGGCCAATAAAAGGCTATGGTGAAATGTTTGTTTTTCATCATTTTTGTCATCTCTCATCACTTCATTAATGAATTCACATCCATTATCACTTATCAGTGTACTAGGACAACCTAATTTCACTATGAACAAACTCAAGGCTTAAGTAACTGTCACCGCCGATTTGTCCAACATGGCATAAATATGCGCTATAAATGCATCCACCTTGACACACACACGTAAATTGCCCATCCCCTTGGGGGAATGGTCTGACCAAATTTGACAGCCACTACTTGCCTTATTCGAGCCTTGGGGGATAGTACATTTGTGGCTCCTCATACAACTGCAAGTGTGGCAGTTAGTGATTAATCTTACAACTTCTCTTTTCATTCTTATCCAAAAAAATTACTCTTACGGCCTCTTCAAAGTCCTCTCTTTATCTAAATGTCCTACAAAATGACTTACATGTATTATATGGATGGCTTTCTCTACCAAAGTAGGAGGAAGAACAACATGATATTGGACAGCACCTGGCCCCGTCTCGTCTTTACAATACAAGATATCCTCCTCAATGAAGATCATATCCCATGGCACCTTTAGGAAAACTGGAAACTCATGAGTCCTACCTCTTACATAAGCCCTGAACCTGTTCAATCCAGGCTTTGGATTTCTGACTACTTCTCACCTCCTCCACACTCCAACCACACACTCACTCTGAGGGCATTTGCTCATGGTACCCCCTGAACTACCATCTCTCACACTTAACCATCTGGCTCGATTCACACCCCTCTTTTCTCTCCCAGAGTCATCGAGTCCTCCCCATTTTCTGTGTGACTCGCAGATGTCCCTGAGGTATTTAACTATTTGCATCGCTGTTCTTTTCTCTTCTTGGCTAGAAATGTTAGCCATTTAGTTACCATTTGATGGCCACCAGCTGTTCTTAACACTAAATATCCTCGCAGTGGCTATACTGACCTGGTCACCAGGGGGTTGGTCGGCCCCCCACTGGTTCCACCTCCGCGCTACTTACCCCTTCTCTTCAGCTCCGTTTTTTGTGCAGGATCAAGCCAATGGAAACATTGCAAAGATGGCCCTTTCCCCTACACCTCCAGCAAGCGTCTGGCTGTCCACTCCCACCCCTTCCTCCCACCCACTCCACGTGGTCCCTTGGCACAGGGTCTGGCCCCATGACCACTGGCCAAAACGAGTTTGGGGCCTGTTTCCCCCGACAGTTTGACCATTTCAAGAAACAGTTTGGGGGTGGTGTACTGTTCAGCAACATTTGTACTTTATAGTAGTACTTCTGGAAGGGCTTCACATCAAACAGGAGCCCAGCCATGGAGGTAGGAAGGGTGTGCATCAGCTTGCACCGGCAGAGGGCTTCTCTATCATCCTTGGTTAGTTCCCCTTCAGGGCCAAGACGTATATTTCCCCATCTTTCTCCCCATCTATTAACTGGTGCAATTTCTCAACATATGTTTTACAATCACTGATGGACCCTTTTCAATATCCTCCTCTCTGACACTGCACAGGGTTTTTAATTTTTATTTGACCTATATAAGTACGCAGTCGTGTATTATGAACCAACCCCATGCCTGACACAGTCATCCAGGATTTTAATACTACATAGTAAGAGACAGAGGATACATTTAATAAATGTATTTAGCACTTAGCTGTTAAAGGGTGTTGTTACTAATTTAAGTATAAGTTACATTAAAAAATGGAATAATGGTCGGTTGGCACTCGATGGCACTTCACTTGTGTGGAGACCTGCACAAGCACCATCACCAATGCCTATGACCTCGCCCCATCTGAGGAAAATATGTTACCGGTATACCCTCGTTCGTCTCTAGACCATAGGCCGATCGTGATTGGCTCCGTCTCTAGACCTTAGGCCGATCGTGATTAGCTCCCAGTCCAAAACGAACAATACTGTGGCTAATGACAGGACACACATACTGGTCACTTAGGGCAGCTGGCGAGATTTTTCCGTTACACCTGTCACAAAGACCTGCAGTCGCGTAAGGAGGATTTTTATAGATCAGTTCATTTATATATATATATATAGATATATATATATATATATATATATATATATATATATATATATATTATCGCATTTAGAAAGTTAATGAGAGATATTAGGATTTGTATAAATATACTTGATGAAGCCGCTAATTTCGATAAAATGAAGCGTTTCTGTTGTGGGTGGTGTTCGTATTGGAAGACATAATTATTTAAAGCAAAGTATTGATGAGTTCTGAGCAGAAAGCGTCTCGAACTTCTGCCTTACGATATGATTAAGACTTGCGGTGTGAAATCATCCCTACTCCAATTGCAAGTTAAATTTCGGTAACCTCTGGACGCATGTCCGCATAAGATTTTACTCTGGAAACTGTATAGTATTTGTTGCAATTTAATCAATATTTTATCGTGGAACTACAATTTTATTTGTTTTGTTTGATTGATTTACATAAAACGACCTGCTTTGCTGTTAAATTTTGTGATTTTAGTAATTTAAGTCAGCTGTTTTTTTTTTTTTTTTTTTTTTTTTTTTTTTTTTTTTATCTTTTTCCAAGGTATTCTGTCTCATTTTACCTGAATCTAGCTCGTTGGTTTCTGAGTGTGATAACTTGAGTAAATCAAATACTTTGTGCTGTTTCTTATGCAGACCTTACGTTCTCATTTAAAGCTATTTTTGTCGTTTTATCTGAATTAGAGTTTTTATGATTGTTATTCATTGACTAAGCATGGTTTGTGGAGTATGTACTGATGAGGAAGGGAAAGGTTCCAAAGGAATATGTGAGAAGGTCAGTGAAGGACAATTATTCTTCTTTTACTTAAATCACATATTTCATTCATCGAAAGAACATCTGGATATTAAGTCAAGGTTTAATTCGTTGTTTGGCTCTTGCTTTTGAATGATAATTTCGTTTTAAATTTAAGTTATGCTTTACTATGTCATTCTGATTTTTTGATGCTCTCCTTTTGAGAGTTATAAAGTGGATTTCGTCAGTTTTCGATTTTATTAATGATGTCATATATTTAAGAACAGATCATCGCTTTACATTCATTGTAGTGATACTGAAATTGTCGCTATTATTTAGAATAATATACTGATTAATTCTTGTAAACTTTAAACCCTTTTTACATGATTATTTAGGGAGAATATTTCAATGGGAGAAAAAATAATTTTGCAATCCTGCCGCAGAATCGATATATTTCTTTATGAATTTCAGTTCTTTTTTGTCGATTTAATTTCGGATCATCGGTTAGCTCATGATCATTATATCTTTTGGAATATTAACTTCTTTAATCTCTTCTTAAAGTTTTTAAGTTAACTCATCCTCTCTCTCTCTCTCTCTCTCTCTCTCTCTCTCTCTCTCTCTCAATACAGGTTTCATCATTTTTCCTATAATTTATAAAAACTGATGCTATTCAGAATCGTTGAGTTATTACGAAGAAGGTGAGCGGGTCAATATAGTACAGTATATTAAGAGTAGCGGACAAATATGGTATGACGGAGAAAAATGGAAAAACCAACGTTACAAGCTTAAGCATTAGCTTCAGTCTGTTTATTTTGTTTTTATTCATTATTATCTTTCACTATTCCTCTCATACTTATTATTGTTCCTATTCGTTTTGTGTCCTTCTTATGACGAGAATCATTTTATCATTTTTCGATATTTTACATCACTTTTGGGGATAAGATCTGTACTATACGTATTGCAGCGGTGTTATAATATATGGTCATAATTTATGCCGCGGAGAAAATGCTATTAATTGCAAGGTTTGTCAGTCTATTCCTCCCCTCCTTCATTTGCATATTAATGTACCTACATTGCAAACAGTGGAGTAATTATTCCCTTTATTAAGATGATTAAATCTAGCTTTTTACTCTTTCATGAAATCCTGGTGAAAATATGGAATTACTGAATGATTATTCCACAGCACAACTCTGAATTTTTAATGTGTATTCACATAGACAAAGCTGAACATATCTTTGACTTCGACCTCGTAGCAATGTCGTTATGACCTTGCACATTTTTGCTTGAACCGCTCCGTTGATTTCTGAAAGCACCGCCGTTTGTTTGTAAACTTTTCCCCGATGTCGTCTGATTTCGTGGAGCGCACGTTAATGGCGTTCTCTCTCTCTCTCTCTCTCTTTGTGTTTGTGTTTATTATGTAGAACAGTATATTGTTCAGCCTTTTATTGCTTATGTATGTTTCTAATATATATTAGACATACATAAGCTTTTACAAATCTTTTTGCAATGAAAGGCTGGAGAATATTAATATTTATATACATATATATATATATATATATAGTATATTTATATATATATTATATATATGTATATATATATATATATGTGTGTGTGTGTATGCGTGTGTGTGTGTGTGTGTATGTGTGTGTGTGTGTTACTCCCCCCCCTGTTCACTAAACTACACAAACTGGAAACTCTTACCTGCTGTCAACGGTGCCCTCTGTCTGCAATCATGTCATTAGGCTATTAAGATCTCGTAAGTACAAAAATATACTATTTATTACCCAAAGCAGTTGATTATAGAATAAGACAAAATGATTAACAAGTCATAATTGCAGAAAACCCAACTGCCCATAAAGAAACCAGTAAGTTAACATTCTACCCTCCTGACTAAGAATTCACTCCCAGACCCAAAATGTCAATAAGTCAGGTTAGAGATTCCCGTCTCTAAATTAGCTATGGAATAGGACCCATCTGTAATAAAGATAATAATGAATAAAAGATAGACTACACACATCACTCTTTTCTAAGTATTCACGTAAAGAGAGTATTTCACACTTCTCTCTCTTTTTCAAAGGTAACGGTTTTCTAAGTTTTTACAAAATATATCCTACCTTTATGATGGGGCTTTCTCTCCCGACACACGGCGTGTACCACTTCACCTCTTAGCGTTCACCTAAAAGAATGTGACTTTCGCAAGTGCCTTGGAATATTAGGCCTATAACATCCGTACAAACGAATGTACACCCCTCACGACAGGGTGAGTGATCTCTCGGTTAAACTGCTTGGTATTCAAATTCCTTTCTCAGGTAACCTGCCCCTACATCTCCGCTTGATATGTGACTTCACTTCACATTGCATAGCACATCACATTGGCATTTAAAACATATTACTAATCATAGCCCCTCTTTCATCTGATATATATATATATATATATATATATATATATATATATATATATATATATATATATTATATTATTATATAAATAGCAATTATAATGATTTTAAATCGAACAAAACCACAAAAAAAGCTTCAAATGAGAATATAAGGCCAGCATAAAAAAACAGCACAAAGTATTCAGTTGATAAATTTAGAAACAAACTAGCTAGTGTTAGGTAAAAGGAGATAGGATATCTTAGAACAAAAAATAAAAATCAGATAAGTTTAGTTATTCAGATCAAGACATTTAACAGCAAAGCAGGCAGTTTTATGTAAACAATCAAACAAAACACACTGAAAATGTAGTTCCACAATAAAAGAGCCACCGATCTGTAACAAATAATAGAATTTCTCAAGCAAAATATTTTGCGAGCGTTTGTCCAGAGGTTACCGAAATTTACAGATGAAAATGGACGTCAAAGTAATCATCTAAAAAGATTATATCATACTCGACGGTGTCAAAATAGCTCCAGCGACAACAGCGAATAATAATATTTTCGCTAATTGTTTATTTTGCTCACAGGTATCAGAATCGTTCGGTTTGACCTAAATCCAAATCCACGTTGAACCTGTTTTATGCAGCCTCTTTTTTTCCTGTCGGTTAAGTTAGTAATAACTTCATAACAGGTCAACACTTTGATGCAAACTATATATATATATATATATATCATATATATATATAATATATATATATATATATATATATATATATATATATATATCTATCTGTCTGTCTATCTATCTATCTATCTAACTATCTATCTATCTATCTATCTATATATATATATATATATATATATATATACACACACATATATCTTACCTCTCTCTCCTCCCATCCTCCCTCTCTCTCCTCTCTCTCTCTCTCTCTCGCTCGACTCTCTCGTCTCTCTCTCTCTCTCTCTCTCTCTGTCTGTTTGTGTGTGTAGTTGTGTATGGTATGCAAACATTCCATATCTTAATAAGGTTATTTGAAAACCAGCTCCATTTCAACAATGCGTAGCTCGATTTGTAAGATTACCTCCTAATTTCTCTTAAGTAACTACATTACTTCTGTCGCTTGACGGAAGCAAGCAAAACGTGCGCGTATTATGCATTCGTCATTGTCGTCCCATTACCGCCATTACCGTCGTCATCATACTGCATCAGCGCATCATCTCCGTCATCATCATCGTGTTGCTGTCACTCGGGAAGAATCACGGACAATTACTAATAGATGCCTTTAACCTCCTCTCTTACTCTCATAAGCTCTCGTGCTTCGATATGAAACTACAAGCGATTTGGTTTAGGAATTATGCTGCATATGTATATATACATATATATGTGTGTGTGTTATATGTATATGTGTTTATACTATACTAATACATATATATATATATATATATATATATATATAATATAAACATACATGCATAAAGACATACACACACACACTAGCTGAACAACCCGGTACTGCCCTGGAAAACTCTGAAGAACTCAGAATGTGGGCTTTTGGACAATTTGCTACTGGATAATTTGGTATCGGACAATATGGTACCATTAATATTAATAAAATGAAAAACATAAAGTCACAATGTATATATATTATTTATCAGTGGTAAAAAAGAAGATAATTTATAATGCTTAGAAAACTGGAACTGCTATTAAGATTCATATGTTTAATATAATAAGATCAAATGACAAAATTGATTTTTGCATTTCTCTTTGTTGGGTCATGATTTCGTACCAGATGTAGTGTGTGCTTGTTGCAGTCCTTGTACTTTTTTTTTGAAGTACTCGCCTTGTTCAGCTTGTATCATTTAGGGTTTGCCAGTATGTCTTCTTTATTATGGTAGGTATCATTCAGTCCAAATATTTGGATGGTTATTGGAGACTGCTTTGATTAACGTAGTGTGAAATGCTTCCAAGCTATTGATATTACGCGGTTGCTCTCTTATGCAGCATTCCATGATTCTGTCTTAAAAATCTAGTCTCCTTCTGTGACGTCACCTCTTTGCCTCACTGGTATTATACACATATTTTCAGTATGACGCAAGTGACTGAGGAATATCGTCGTCATCCACCTCGAATACGTGAGTAGCTTCATCCGGAGGCAGGAAAGCAAATTATACAAAACTTTTTATTTGAATGCTAAATGTGTCATCTTCGTGGTATGGTACTTTAAACTCTTCCTGTGAAATGTGTTTATAAGATTTTACCCTAATTGGAACAAACAGCTCAACATAATTGTTCTCGGGAAAGTATCTAGAAACTTGTTGCGCTCAGCGTTTTCAGTATATATATATATATATATATATATATATGGTATGTATATTTGTGTGTATGTTTCAGCATAACTCTGAAACACATTAATCAATTTCAATGAAACTTAGTATACATATGACTTACCATCTGGAAAAGCATACAGTCAGGGTAAGACATCACTGGCACCAAAGGTGGTGGGGAATGGGAAGGTGGTTAATTATACAATTAACTGAAAAAAACAGATGTTAGTGTCTAATCCATAATTTTCGAGGTTGCTGAGGTGAATAGTGACACTTGCGATGGCCTTCACGTCCAAGTTCAGTCCTGATAGGAAGGGGGATGGGGGATGGGGGATGCAATAAGAGGTGGGGATGACATTTAAAAATAACCAAAAGAGACAGATATTAGTGTTTAATCCATAGTTCTTGAGGTTGCTGAGAGGAGCAGTGACACTCCCGATGTCCTGTAAGTCCAAGTTCATACCTGATAGGACGTGGTAAGAGATGGGAGTGATGTGTAAAAATATCCGAAAGCGACAGATTTTAGTGTCTAATCCATAGTTCTCAGTGTTGCGGAGATGAACAGTGACACTCCGGATACCCTCTAAGTCCAAGTTCATCCCTGATAGGAGGGTGGGGGTGGTTACGTGATAAGAGGTACAGGTGAAAATGTCAAAATAACCGAAAGCATCAGATATTAGTGTCTAATCCATAGTTCTCAAGGTTGCTAAGATGAACAGAGACACTCCCGATGCCCTCTTAAGTCAAAGTTCAGCCCTGATAGGAGATGGGGATAACTGATAAGAGGTGGGGGTGATGTAAAATAACTGAAAGTGACAGAAATTTGTGTCTAATCCATAGTTCTCGAGGTTGCTGAATTGAACAGTGACGCTCCATATGCCCATGCCCATTAGGTTCAAGTTCAACCCTGATAAGAATGGGAGGTTGGTGAGAAGGGGTGGAAAGCGGTTGACGTAAAAAAGCTGAAAACCACATATATAACAGTCTAATCCATAGTTTTTGAGGTTGCTGAGATGAATAGTGACACTCATGATGACCTGTAAGTCCAAGTTCAGCCCTGATAGGAAGTTTGGTGAGAAGAGGTAAAAGATATAATGTAAAAAATGACAGATAGTGCCAAGTCCAGCCACAATAGGAATGGGGGGGTGAGAAGAGATGAAATATAAATTTTCAAAAAGCTTGGCAATGTGACTTAAGCAACTATCTCTTCACAGAATTTGTGAGAGAGAGAGAGAGAGAGAGAGAGAGAGAGAGAGAGAGAGAGAAAGTTTTTAAATTGTCAAGAATTTTTCTGGGCAGCGGCGGGTTGTTCAACTACGTGTCTATGTGTGTATATTATATATATATATATCTATATATATATATATATGCGTGTATGTGTGTGTGAGTGTGTGTGTGTTTTTGTGTTGTTACCACACCCATGTTCTTCATACCAAAATAACTTATTATTTATTCTTGTTTATAGAGTTATCTAGTAATTCAGATGTGCCTTACCATCACATTATGCCCATTTATTATTCCTTCAGACTGATTTTACTTCTGTGACCTTTACTAAAAGCAAAGAGAATAACACGTCCCTATGTCGGCAGTGATTTCTTTTATTCTACTGAAGAGTCCCAGCTGGTCCCCAATTTCCCAGGCCGGTGTTTTCCAACTGAGGGGAATTCGCCCTAGTTATCCACACAAGAGGCGTCTCTCTCTCTCTCTCTCTCTCTCTCTCTCTCTCTCTCTCTCTCTCTCTCTCTCTCTCACACACACACTCACACATTTTCTGTTAGAGTAGTGGAGCCTTTTAAATGTGCCATCACAGGAACAAAGCACGAGAGAGAGAGAGAGAGAGAGAGAGAGAGAGAGAGAGAGAGAGATTTAAGACGTGATCCGAACACTTATAAACCAAGCACCATCTGAAGTAGATCAACAATTCATTTCTTTTATTTACTGCAGTCGAATAGAAAAACCTTTGTCGCTCTAAGTCATACCATCTGCATCATTCGAAGAGGAAAGCTCTAACGCTGGAAATAAAACTCGAAAATTGGTGATTCTGGGTTTCTTATGTTGCTCAATATGTTGGAATGACTATGCTTTTTATACTTATGGTTCATGGCTGCAATATTTAGGTGCTTTCCTTAGGGTGCTGACAATATAACCAGTGTTTTCAAGTCTTGGGCTTTTACATACCTTTTGTTAAATTACTTTCATTCACTTGGTTTTGAGTCGCCTTGCTTTTCGTATAAACACACACACACATATATAATCATTATATATATATATATATATATATATATATATATATATATATATATATATATATATATATATATATATAGTGTGTGTGTGTGTTTCTGTTGTAGCAGAACATTTTCACTAGTCAACACACACACACACAGATATAATATATATATATATATATATATATATATATATATATATATATATATATATATATATATATTATATATATCTGTGTGTGTGACTAGTAAAAATGTTCTGCTACAACAGAATTCCATCTAATAAAAGGAGCCCATAAAAGCACCAAAATATAAAGAGAAAAATATTATATTTTAGAGACTGCTATCTCCCTCTTCAGGTAGATGAATGAGAAAAGTTACAGAAAAGGTTGTATTTATACCAAGAGGTCCATCCGCAGGTAAGCCAATTTAGGTCACTCCCGTTGGTAATATTCCTTTAATCTTCTTAAGCGTTGGTTGAATGAAAACATTGTTGATGATATCTGAATTCCATGCTCCTTCTGAGATGTTCATTACCTGCCTCTTTTCAATCAAGGCCGATTCCATCATTTGACTCTTGTACCGGCAGTTGCTGCTATAAATTATATGTGACAAATTCCAGTTTATTCTATGGTTATGTTCATTTATATGGGTGAAAATAGCCAAGATCTGTTGTACATACCTAACTGACCGTTTATGTTGTATTAATCTCTGGGGAAGTGATTTTCCTGTAAATCCGATGTAAAATTGGTCACAGTCCAGGCATGGGATTTCGTAAACGCCTGTGTCCTTGTGGGATGTCTTTTGTTGGACGTTAATTAGGGATTTGGCTAAGGTGTTTGGGTAAGTAAATGCAAAAGGGTTAGATTTTTTGAGGGTCTGGGTTACCGTCTTAATCCTGTCCAGGTGTGGAATTTTTATTTTATTGTTGGGTGTGTCTCTGGTCCATTTCTTGATGGGGTCGGTAGAAAACTACGTTTGTTTTGTAAATTGCTTTCTCAGTTATATGGTCAGGATACCTTAAAGACGAAAGTTGCTTACGAATTAGTTCAAATTCTTTTTCCAGGAAATCTGGGGAACAAATTCGTAAGGCTCTTAAAAATAGGTTGCTGGCTACGCCTATCTTGATAAGAGTCTCGTGATAGCTGAGGTAGTGAATGTATGAAAGTGAGAACGTTGGTTTTCTGTATATGGTAAATTTGTATTCTGTCGTGTGTCTGATTATTAAAACATCAAGAAAAGGAATTTTGTTGTGTTTCCCATTCAACCTTAAATTTGATGCTGGGCATTAATGGGTTTAATTTTGAAGGGAATTTATTGAAATCGCCCCATCTATTAATCCAAAATGTTAGAATATCATCTACATATCTCATCCACAGCATGTTTTTGGATTTTATTTCATTTATTACTGTAGTTTCAAAGTATTCCATGTACAGATTGGCTAAAACAGGACTTGAAGGACTACCCATACTACACCCGAATTTTTGCTTATAGAATGATTCCCCAAATGAAAATACGTTATTAGATACACATAATTCAACTAACTTTATTATTTTGTCAAGCGCCAATGGGAAATTATTTTAATAGGGCGATAAATTTTCCCTCAAAAGCTGAAGAACGTCCTTTACGTGTATTTTTATGAACAGGGAGAAAAAAGTGCCTAAAAAAGGGGAAAGGAGGCCAGCTAAACATTTAGAAATTTTGTAATTGAAAGCTCCGGCACATGAAACGATGGGTCTGAATGGAAGATTGTCTTTGTGAGTTTTGGGAAGGCCATAAATGTAGGGTAGTTTAAGACTAATTACATTAAACTTCTCTAATAGTTCAAAGCCCTTTTTGTCTTGGCCAATTAATCTTACTTTCCAAAAAAATTCTGACGGGACGTTTTGGAGTTGATTTTTCGTCAGTTTGTCGTAAGTGTTTGTGTCGCTAAGGAGTTGGTTGATTTTGTCGAGATAGAAATCTTTGTCCATGATTACAATTTTGTCGTCTTTGTCGGATCTACTTATTACAACATCTAACTTTTTTTAGCGAGAGGATGGCTATCATAAATCTACGGGGAACAGGATATTTTTTATTAAGGTCAGTTAAAGCATTTAGTAACACTCCTTGTAAACATATCTCTTCACGGCCGTAGTTTTTGTCCGATATGAATTTATAAAAAACCACTACGAAGTCTAGGTTGTTTTACGGTCTGTCATAAGGGCAAAGGATAAGCCTAGATTTAAAACTAAATGTTGGTTTACAGTAAGGGAGGTGTTAAATAAATTTAAAACTTTGTCTTGTTGCTCAAGATTATTCCAAGCGCTATTGTTTATTAAGTTATTTAACTTGCGTAAAAGTCTGTTGGAATGAGTCGCGCTATTATTTAGGCCCTTTTTCTCCCAGTCACATTAAACATTCGGAAGATTTTTGTCACAAATTCAGAGAAGCACATACTATACCACATCACAACATAACACTTTTAAGCCTAGACGTAGATTCCCTATTCTAAGTACCAGTAAATGACGTTCTTTAATTTTGAGGGAAAAATTATCCCCCAATCAGATCATTTTCTATTGGCGCTTGACAAAATAATAAAGTTAGTTGAATTATGTGTATCTAATAACGTGTTTTCATTCGGGGAATCATTCTATAAGCAAAAATTTGGGTGTAGTATGGGTAGGCCTTTAATTCCTGTTTTAGCCAATCTGTACATGGAATACTTTGAAACTACAGTAATAAATGCAATAAAACCCAAAAACATGCTGTGGATGAGATATGTAGATGATATTCTAACATTTTGGGATAATAGATGGGGCAATTTTAATTAATTCTTTCAAAATTAAAAGCATTAGTGCCCAGCATCAAATTTAAAGTTGAATGGGAAACAGAAAACAAAATTCCTTTTCTTGATGTTTTAATAATCAGAGACACGACCAAATACAAATTTACCTTATACAGAAAGCCAATGTTCTCACTTTCATACATTCACTACTTCAGCTATCATGACACTCCTATCAAGATAGGCGTAGCCAGTAACCTATTCTTAAGAGCTTTACGAATTTGTTCCCCAGATTTCCTGGAAAAAGGATTTGAACTAATTCGTAAGCAACTTTCGTCTTTAAGGTATCCTGACCATATAATTGAGAAAGCAATTCACAAAGCAAACGTAGTTTTCTACTGACCCCCTCAAGACAAGACCAGAGACACACCCAACAATAAAATAAAAATTCCACACCTGAACAGGATTAAGACGGTGACCCAGACCCTTGGAAAATCTAACCCTTTTGCATTTACTTAGCTAAACATCTTAGCCAAATCCCTGATTAATGTCCAACAAAAGACATCCCCCAAGGACACAGGCATTTACGAAATCCCATGCCTGGACTGTGACCAATCTTACATCGGTTTCACAAGAAAATCACTTCCCAGAGATTAATACAACATAAACGGTTGTTGGGTATGAACAACAGAACTCTGCTTCACCCATATAAATGAACATAACCATAGAATAAACTGGAATTTGTCACGTATAATTTATAGTAGCAACTGCCAGTACAAGAGTCAAATGATGGAATCGGCCGTGATTAAACAGAGGCAGGTAATGAACATCTCAAAAGGAGCATGGGATTCATATATCATCGACAATGTTTTCATTCAACCAACGCTTAAGAAGATTAAAGGAAGATTACCATCGGGAGTGACCTAATTTGGCTTACCTGTGGATGGACCTCTTGGTATGAATACAACCTTTTCTGTAACTTTTCTCATTCATCTACCTGAAGAGGGAGACAGCAGTCTCTAAAAATATAGTATTTTTCTCTATGGTTTTACTATGGAAGATTTCTGCATAGGTGTTTTTCCTGTTATTCAACATTTGATGAACGTGCCAATGTTCGTTGATCTTTTCCACAATAAGCCATTTTCAATTTCGGTTGAGTAGATTTATTATGGATGAGGTTGTGGCCCGAAAGAAATGGTATGTCGGGGACAAGTGATTTAAATAAAAAATAAGAACGTTTTCAGTCAGTCTATTAATAAAAAAAATATACGACAAACAAATAGATGCAGCGAATTGGAATGCTTTCGAGATAGATTCAAGAGGTACTTCAATACAGCGATATGAAAAATGCTACCGTTGTGTTCAGGCAATTTTTTTCGAAAGAGAGACAGGAGAAAGATAGATAGAGAGAAACTATCAAAGGATTAATAAGCCTCCTTTCCTTCTTTTGCTTTTCCCCTCTTCTTCCGCTGGGCTACTGAAGATGCTCTTAGCTTCTGCAGAGTCGTTAAGAAGGGCCCTCGAAGAATATAGGACTTGTAAGACCCGAGGACAAAGGCATAACTCGTAAAACCCCGAGGAGGATTTCGCGTCTCTTTTATTTTGAAGAAGTCAGTTTTCCTTTTTAGTAGCGAGTTTTATTTTATTTTTATTTTTTTAATAATTGATTTTGTCAATACGCTCATTCTACATAATTTGGTCTTTTATTTTTATATTTTAGTGTTTTTGTTGTTGTTATACAACATTTATTTTTGAGTTTTTTGTTTTAGTAAACCAGTAAGCTATCTCATGATTAGCTTGACACTGGGTCACGTTTCAATTGCATGAATTTGACTTATTTCTTAGCTTCGTTTCTGTCCTGTATTGGCGCTGTTCCCCCAAATTCCTTTCCATCACATGTGGTTGACGTGAGCAGTGAGTTCTAACGCGGACTAAAGAAACTACGAGCATTGTGTCAAGTCTGTCATAGTTGATATTGATCATTTATGAGTTATGAAATAGCAATGGCGACTATCGACTACGGACGGAAGACTTCCTTGTGATGGACTGGGCGAAAAGAATCATTCACACATTACAGCCACAGACAAGTTTCAGGGCTGTTACGCCAAATGATATGTATTCAAGATGATAATGTGTTGTTATGGTTTGAGTTCCTCGTTGGACGAGTGGTTTTCGCGCTCGGCTACCAATCCGGTGGTCGTGAGTTCGATTCTCGGCTCGGCCAACGCGGAATCAGAGGAATTTATTTCTGGTGATAGAAATTCATTTCTTGATATAATGTGGTTCGGATCCCACAATAAGCTGCAGGTCTCGTTGCTAGGTGACCAGCTGGTTCCTAGCCACGTAAAAATACCTAATCCTTCGGGCCAGCCCTAGGAGAGCTGTTAATCAGCTCGGTGGTCTGGTAAAACTAAGATATACTTAACTTTTTGTTATGGTTTGAACGACTGGTCAGTAGTTAAGAGAAACCATTTCACGGATTTTGGGAATATTAAGGATGTATAATATTTTCATTTGCGCAGATGTGCCGTAATGGCCAGAACTTTTTGGAAATGCATCGGATGTGGATATTAATGACCTGTAAAACTTGTAGCACTCGGTAAAATCAGTCATAGGCGAATGAGGTGACAGTGAACTTTCTTTAAGAAAGATTGCTCAACAGGATATCTCCTGACGATGGTCTGGTATCCTAGCTACGCCTGATAGACATAAAGAAATATCATTTTCGATCACAATTTGTCTAGAAGATAGAGACTCCACGAACTTCCATTCATCCAAACTGAAGAACGTTATTTTAACAATAATCTACAATAATAAAATCCGACAGGATCTGATCTTGTTTGTTTTCCCCCCTGGTGACAGTAGGGGAAACATGACATTACCACCCACTCACCTCCTGCAAACCGGTTTGTCAGCCCCGGTTGGGGACAGGGTAGGTAGGGGAGATATCCACCCTCCTCCTGCAAAACCTGTTTGTCCACCCCGTATGGGGCCGGGTTAGGTAGGGGATTGGGAGGGTAGGGAGACAGCAGCCCCGGGTACTTGCGCCAACTAAGATCATTGCTAAATAAAAGGCTTAGAGTATAGTTGATACTATCATCAGCATATTCAAAGGAATTCTTATGAAGAGTACCAGGTTTTCTGGCAACCTAATGCTTATTAATAAGCATTGTTTAAAAAGCTTTGAGTCGAATGGACCATCTAATATCAATCTGAAGAGTGTAAGTATGCACAAAAATCCTTCGAGTTTGATCGTGATATTAGACTTACGAATCCGGTAATCGGTGAAATTGTAGATTTTGCTATGTTCCTCGTTGAACGAAGTGGTTTTGGCGCTCGACAACTAATCCGGTGGTCCAAAGTTTGATTCTCTGCTCGCCCACCGGGGAATCGGAGGAATTTATTTCTGGTGATACAAATTCATTTATCGATATAATGTGGTTAGGATCCCACAATTAGCTGTAGGTCCCGTTGCTAGGTGACCAATTAATTCCTAGCCATGTAAAAATACCTAATCCCTCGGGCCAGCCCTAGGGGAGCTGTTAATCAGCTGTTAATCAGCTCGGTGGTCTGGTAAAACTAAGATACACTTAATGTTTGTAGATTTTGCTGGCGTTCAGTGTCGTCCAATTGTTCGCCCCATGAAGTGATGCCCTCTGAATCTCAGGTAAAGCTATCAGCCATTTCATTTTGCATTAGGAAAAATCAAACAATTGCAGAAAACAGTGTATCAGCGGCAAACTCTATCTTATTCTCAACGAAATCAAATTTGTCATTAGTCAAGACTAAACACAACAAAGAGTCCCTAAGCACTGCCCTTGACGCATACTAGAGGAATACCAGTTTTTAGATACTGTGTACGACTCGCTTTTTCGTTGTGTAATACAATATTGACGACACACATACACATTATGAATGAAGCAAACTTAAAATTAACTTGAATTAATATTCTATTCGATTCCTTCTGAACAGTATGTAGGTAAGACAGAGTAGTGAAATAAGGGAACAAATTTCCTTGGGCCCTTTTTATATATGAATAATAAAAACATTCGTACAAAAAAACCAAGTCACTGCAGAGAATACTCATATATATTCAGACATAAACTGCCATGGTAAAAATCCCTCTTATCTATCAATCTTCGCGGAAGTGAAGTAACGTCTGCGAATGCGCGTAAATTTCTCGAGGCCATAAACTTGGGGTTTAAGTGCAGCTGTCAATACCATCGCTGGCAATGGCAAGTATTTTAAAACTACTTGAAGATACTAATGGAAGTCTCTCTCTCTCTCTCTCCTCTCTCTCTCTCTCTCTCTCTCTCTTTTCTTGCATTATAACGTCATATAGAAAAGACTTCTGGCATGAAAAATTGCCATGATATCTCTCTCTCTCTCTCTCTCTCTCTCTCTCTCTCTCTCTCTCTCTCTCTCACACACACACACACACAACGCGTGAGCTTGATTTGGATCGAAAGGGTGGGTTGCCTGTATACCATTCGCTCTCTCAAAAAAAAATATATATCAATAAATAAAAGTAAATAAATAAAAAAACTACTACAGCAGAAATAAGAGTACCAAATTGCAACAACTGTTCCAACTTTACGGGCAAGAATATTTCCCTCATAAGATTCGGCGTCGGGCGATCAACTTTCGCAAATACCCTAAGCATGATATTTCATGGTGAATGAGGAGCTTTGATACAAAGCCGGTAACAAATGACAGGTAGCTGACAGATGGTTAAATCTCCAGAGCCTTTTCGCTGCTGATATGAATCGCTTTCAAAGGTTTGTTGGTCGCTCATCTTTCAGAGTTTGCAACAACGACGTTTATTGCCGAACTGGATTTATTGGCTGATGGAGTTTTATGCCGCATTTCCTGTCCTGTAGTTCTTTGTCGTTTATTGTCGTTTGTTGTTTGTGAAAAATCTTTTCGAGGGGATTTTACTTCTTCGAGGTTTTGTTCTTGAAAGATTAATGCTATCATAGTTTTTGGGATTTCGCGACGATGCTGCATCTTCCATTCTTACCTGTCAGTAATTTACACTTTTCTTGTTAGAGGATTGGTTATTTATTAGGACAGGAAATTGTACGAACAATACCAGACAAAAAGATTTTTTTACGTCACTTCTTCATCTCCCATTATATAAGTCTAAGTTCATTAACAAGAAATTTCTTTACATGTAAGTTTGTTAGTATTTCTCTCAAGACTGATTTAATTTTACCATAATGGCTCTGAATTTACTTGTTTTCATCACTGGCTTTTAAACAATGTTTTATATGTGTTTGTATATATATTATATATTACACACACACACACACACACACACACACACATATATATATATATATATATATATATATATATATATATATATATATATATATATATATATCATCCATCAGTGGAAAGGAAGTACTATTTTGCTTTATTTTTTTTTATTAACAATACTACGTAATTTTTGTTTGGGAGAATTTTATGTATGGGCGTAAGAATAGCTCAAAGAATATGCATTGATTAAAAGACGGCATAGTTTACCCACATGCGTAATTATTTGGGAGTTTGAAAATACAGTTTTATGTTCCGTTTTTAAGATTCATAATGATTTTTTTTTTTACTCCTAGTGCCTTCAGCATTAACATTACTATTTATATTTTATTTTATAGTAATCTTTGAGCATGAAGATGGATTTGCTCCTCAAATAAATAGTGACACGAAAAGGAAGTTCATTGAAAGGAAGGCATGTCTGTTTTCGTCCATAGCTGAATACGGTATCAACAAACAACCAATCTGAAGCAAAATGAAAATGAAAATAAAGTCGAACGCCCCAGTGAGTAGCTGCTGCAGAGGTCCCCCATAAAATTATTATAACGTTCATTTCTGCCGCATTGTTGGTGTCATAAGAAATTCATGGGATTCTTATGGAACAATAAAACAGGGACGATGGAGTTTTCCCCTCACAGCCTAACAAAGGCCTATACTCGTGTTTTTGTTTGTTTACGCAGGTCTCCTCGAATCTTCTCGTTTGGGTACAGATGAATCTCTCTCTCTCTCTCTCTCTCTTCCTCTCTCTCTCTCTCTCTCTCTCTCTTTGACAATATAGGAAACCTAGTGAACTCAGACTTGGGAAAAGCAGTTGCTGAATTAGTTTTTTACTAGTGTTTCCACAACTGAAGACAGTACCTCAGTCCTTGAACCAACTATAAAATATGAAGGGGCAGAAATGCTTGACAAAATAATATTTTCAGAAAAAAAACGTCAAAAACGAAATAGAACAGTCAAACAAGCTCAAATATTCTGGCCCGGATGGGATGCATCCAAGAGAAATTATAGAGTTAAAAGAGGAGATAGTATCTCACCTATATCAACTCAACAGGAAAACTGCAGAGCAACGAACGGCACCAAAAGGTTGGAAACTATGAAATGTGTCCTCAGTTTACAAAAAGGTCCAAGAGAAGAGCCAGGAAATTATAGACCAACCTGTCTAACGTCAGTCCTTGTAAGTTTTTTGGGTTCGTAATTGCTGATGAAATTGTGGATCACATTGATAGAAACATGTCGTTAAACAGTTAACACGGCTTCAGATAAAACAGATCCTTCGTATCAAACCTCTGGGAGTTTTATATAACATGCTCGGTATTTACGACAGTAGTAGAAAAATAGATATACTTTACTTAAATTTCCAAAAGGCCTTTGACAAAGTCCCACACAGGAAACTAATGACAAAAGTTAGAGCTTAAGGAATTGTAGGAGAAACAGCAGACTGGATCGAAGACTGACAACTAATGGAAAGCAGAAAGACGTAATAAACGGTGAAGAATCAGAATGGGCAGATGTGACAGGCGGAGTTCCTCAGGGTTCAGCCCTTGGCCCACTCTTGTTTTTGATGTACCTTATTGACACTGATGCAGGCTTAATCAGCAATATAGCCAAATTTGCAGATGCCACCAAACTAGATGTAAATGCAGCAGACCCAAATACAGTGGAAAGTTTAAGAAATGATCTAAGGAAAATAAGAGAGTGGACGAAAAGATGGAAAATGCCTTTTAACCCGGATAGGTGCAAAGTGTTACAAATAGGAACAAACAACCCCTATGCCAACTTCATGCTGCTTGGGAATGACATAAATAGTGTAGAACAAGAAGAAGACCCTGGACTCGTCATTACCGAGGACTTACAATCCACAAAACAGTGCATAAAAGCAGGAGAGAAGGCACAGAAACTACGATACATAAAGAGGCACTTTAAATACAGAAACAAAGAAACGGTGCCGCAACTCTACATCAGTAGTTTCCGTAGGGGGATAGTGCCGTCAGTGCACCTCATTCGGTGCAATGTAGGCATTACTTGCAGCCGATTGGACTTAGTTGGAAATGGCTGCTTAAACAAATAATAATAATAATAATAATAATAATAATAATAATAATAATAATAATAGGCATTACTTAAGGTTTTTTTTGCAGCCTCCCTTCGGCCCCTAGCTGCAACTACTACTTTCATTCCTTTTACTGTACCTCTGTTCACATTCTCTTTTTCCATCTTACTGTCCACCCTCTCCTAACCATTGTTTCACGGTGCAACTGCGAGGTTTTTCCCCTGTAACACCTTTTCAAACCTTTTACTGTCAATTTCCGTTTCAACGCTGAATGAACCTCATTGCCCCAGTGCTTGGCATAATGCCAAAATCTATTCAAGATGAGGTCTAACTATTGATGTGTAGTATTTAATTTTTATTTAATCAAAATCAAATACTACACATCAATAGTTAGACCTCATCTTGAATATGCAGTGCAGTATTGGTCACCAACACTAAGAAAGGACATATCCAACATAAATAGACTAGAAGGGATACAAGCGAGAGCCGCAAAGTTAATTTCATCCATCAGACAAATAGGTTACCAAAGGCGACTAGAGAGCCTGAACATGTATGACTTAGAAACACGACGTTTGCGAGGATGACTAATAGAAACATTCAAAATACTGAAAGGCATAACAAAAGTAGACAGTAACCTCTTCACATTAAACGGAAACTAGACAGGTAATAAGGGCTGGAAACTAGAACTGAAGAGATACAACACATCTCATTGTGGGAACTTTTTTTACATACAATAGATGTGTCACAGAATAAACTTCCACCAGAAGTTGTAAATAGCAACAGTGTGGAAGAGTTTAAAAGAAAGCTAGACAAAATCATTAGGACACTGTGAATGGATAGTAAAAACTGTTCCTAGAGATAAAAGAGCACCTGATGTCATCTCGGACCAATAAGTCTTTGAGACATCCTAATCTTCGTAACTCCTTGTTAACTCTTCTCTCTCTCTCTCTCTCTCTCTCTCTCTCTCTCGCTCCAGATTCACACAGCCTTGTACCGACATGGGTATGTGTTCCTCGGCAAAACGTAAACCGTAAAACTCTTTCTCTCTCTCTCTCTCTCTCTCTCTCTCTCTCTCTCTCTCTCTCTCTCTGAGTTTAAACAGCCTTGTGTTGCCACGGGCTCTTGTTCCTCGGCATCCCGTGAAACTCTCTCTCTCTCTCTTTCTCCTCTCTCTCTCTCTCTCTGTAGGGATCTCATGTTCATCTGTGACAATCTTTTCTT
This sequence comes from Macrobrachium nipponense, assembly GCF_015104395.2. Classification (NCBI taxonomy): domain Eukaryota; kingdom Metazoa; phylum Arthropoda; class Malacostraca; order Decapoda; family Palaemonidae; genus Macrobrachium; species Macrobrachium nipponense. Next base: position 22,378,235 of record NC_061091.1, read on the forward strand.
ATTTTCATATTTTCATGCAATCTTGAACGACGAAGTTGCAATGTTTCCCACTTAGTCTGCTCTTCAGACTTCATTACGCTCCAGTTTAAGTCTCAAGTGGTAAGTCAAAAAACCACTGCGTTCGTGTCTTGTTAGCGACACAAACCGATATAACAATGAGCTCTCTTGCCACTCGGTTAAGAACAAATGAGGAAAAGTAATAATAATCTTAATTGGCTGTGGTTGTGAAAGGCTCCTCACAAATGAAATATGTTGAATATGACTTCGCTATTATGTGCTCTTGTGTAACCCATCTCATTGTTACTCTTCTCATCGTTATGTGTGTTGATATGAATGTGAGTAAAGAATCTAGAACAAAAAAGATTTCAGATTAGGGGTGGCGTAAGAGAGTTGCTCTCATTGCATTAAGAATCCTTTCTTTCATTTGTGCCATGGGATGCCACCAGGCCGAGATTTATGTTGAGGTTTTTAGCTTATTTCACTCTCCCAAACTTGACACTTCACTGTTTAAATATCCCTAAAGTCTTCTGCGATAGTTTCCTCAAAATCCTAAAATCCTGAATGCCTTTGTTGGCCTAAGCAGTATATTGTGTACCTGGTTGTTTGCAGCCATTTTTGGGTTGCATTTAAGGAAGAGAGAGAGAGAGAGAGAGAGAGAGAGAGAGAGAGAGAGAGAGACTAGACGTTGATATTAATTGCTCAGTCAAAAATGTATTCTGCCAAAACGAGGGGACCTCACTTAGGGAACCCTTACCCTATTCTCTCTCTCTCTCTCCCTCTCTCTCAGCTCTGCCAACAAGGAACCAGAGGAATTAATTTCTGGTGATAGAAATACATTTCCGGATGTGGTCCGGATTCCACAATAAGCTGTAGGTCCCGTTGCTAAGAAAGATATCAATTGGTTCCCAGCCACGTAAAAATGTCTAATCCTTCGGACCAGCCCAGGAGAGCTGTTAATCAGCTCAGTGGTCTGGTTAAACTAAGATATACTCTCTCTCTCTCTCTCTCTCTCTCTCTCTCTCTCTCTCTCTCGCGTAAGTAGCCATCTTGCTTGGTGAGTTACGTACCCCGCGTGAAGTCAGATTAATCAACAGATATCACAAGTTTAACATACGTCTAGAATTTGAGAAATATCTAGAAGTGTTCGTGAACTATCGGTGATAAGATTAGTGTGAAAAATAGTAGGATAAAGCGTCTTCTAAGTTAGTTTATCAAGTGTAATACTATAAATCAGAACAAGATGGCAGTAAGTTCCAAATGCGGGAAGAGGTGGCGTAATTTGGCGTGTTTAGCAGATTCGCAATACGATGAGGTAGCAGGAAGGGAACTGGCATTTCTCATCTATGAAATCAGCAACAGTCCTAACCAAAAAGATACAAAAGCATTCATAGATATATTAGAAGGATATAATCCTTCAAACTGGAACAAATCTAATGAAAACATCTTGAAAATAATTGAAGAAGTTCCAAATAAAATCCAAGTGGTCAAGAGACTCATAAAGAAAATATACATAAACCAACATATTCCGACAAAGAAAATGAATAAGTGAATCTTGTGAATATCCTAATGATGCATTAGGAAAAAGAATGCCAAAAGCATGCAAACTGTGTAAGGTTTGGTATAGCATAGTCAATCACAAAACCTAATCAGAAAATGTGCTGCATGCAACATTCCGACCCATCCACAGTGTGCTGAGGTAATACAAGATTTGAGAAAAGATACAAGAATTTTTTGTTCAACATGTCTATCATGGATAGACAATGTTATTAAATCAAGATTGCATGTACAAATAGTTGAGGATGAAGAAGAAGAGGAGAGAAGAAGAAGAAAAAGAAAAAGAAGAGAGGAAAACGGAAGAGAAGTAAACAAAAATGAAATAGACGAAAAAAATAAGGAAACAAAGAACAAGATAAAAGTATGGATGCAGAGATACTCATTGATAACTATATGAGGCAATAAAGCAGCATACCTACGAAGAAATAAATTACGATATGACAACAGAAAAGCAAATCCGAAGAGGCTCTACCCAGATCTATACAATGACGGAAAGAGGAAAAAATAAACAAGAAAGACAAAATATGCAACCTTTTGAAAAAGAGGGAATTGCAGATTTGGAGAAAGATGTTACTACAAACATCCTAAGATATGTCAAAACTATGAAAATATATGGTAATGTGCATACTTAGATGGATATGGGGATGATTGCAGAGATCTGCATCCAAAAAATATGTAAAAACCTAAAAGAAGGAAAAGGATGTAAGTTCGACAAAAAATGCAAATATATGCACCCTGTAGCCATGCAATCATAATCAAATAAATAACCAACCAAGTAATAAAATCCAAATAAGAAAGAAACAAATAAAGAGAGAAATCAAGAATATCAGGTAAAAGAGAAAAGCAAACCACCAATGAGATATGCAGAGGTGTCAGCAAAAATTTAAAAAATTTCAAAGCATCAGCTCCGAATTATACTCAAGAGATAATAACTGTATTTATTATGCAAGAGGATATTGCAGAAACGGAGAAAATTGCAGATTCAGACACAAAATGAATAATTATGATGAAGGAAGATCAAATATTATGAAAAGTTGGATTTTTTAATGTCAGAATTTCTGGAAATGAAAAAAAGAACAACATACCAGAACAGGAAAGAGACATGGGAAAATCCTGATACTACCAGTATTAAATGAAGGAGAAAACACGCAAACCATCATAGTGATGAATGCGCAGGGTTTAGTTACGAGTAACTCAAAAAGAAAAATAGAGTACTTAGAAGAACTAACCCAAAATGAAAAGAAAATAGATATAACTGAATATAAGTGAAACTGGTATTCCAAGAGACTGGGAATGATGATCAAATGAAAAGGTTCCAAACTTATAGATCAGATAGAAAAAAATAGGAATCAAGGGGGAACCGCAATATATGGGAAAGACAAAAAACAAGGAAAAATATATGAGAAATATAGTAACTCAGAATGTGAACTAATAGCGGTAGAATTTGAATCTGAAAAATTGATGAACATAGTAATATATAGACCTCCTAATACTAAAGAGTTTGACTTAATAATTGAAAAATTGGATGATATATGTAGAAATCACAAGGACTGGACTATTCTCCTATCTGGTGACTTCAACTTCCTTTCGTAGAATGGAAAGAACGAATAGGAGATTGTGGTTGTACTTATACATATTAAAAAAGAGAGTAATAGTAGTGCAGAAGATAAGAGGCAATTTGAAAAGCTAATTTAGATATGCTACTAGAATACAAAACATTCAACAAATAAATCACCTGCCAACAAGAAAGGAAAATACTTTAGACCTAGTATTTGTGAACGAGATGAATTATGTTAAAGAAATAATAGTTTATAATGCGAATATTTCAGACCATAATGTCATAGAATTAACAGTTCATTCCCAAAGCAAGTGAAAATAGAGATAAGCAAGAAATGAAAGAGTGGGAAGGATATGGAAACAAAAATACAACTTCTACAGTAAAAATATAAAATGGTCAGAAATTAATGAAGAATTAAACAAGATTGGGATAACATTTTCGTAACGTGGATGAACAAGGTAAGGGTAAATACGGAGATATTATATAAAAATATGGAGAAAATAGTGGAAAAAATATATACGAAGAAGAAAAGTAAACATCATTCATGCATACCAAGAGACAGAAGGATCTTTTTCAGAAAATCAGAAAGTGGAAAAAAGGTCTTGCAAAAGAAAAAAATGCATGGAAAGTTATAGACTAAAAAGTAAGATAGAAAATGCAGAACAAAAGATTATACAATCAAAAGAAAATGAAAACGGGACTTGGAAGAAAAAACCCTATTAAATATCAGCAAAAACCCCAAACTATTATACTCATATGCGAAGAAGATGAATAAAAGAAGAATAGAAATAGGCCCTCTGAGAATTGAAGGGAGATTAACGAATGAAAAAAAGGAAATTTGCAACATACTGGCAGAACGATATAAGAGAGAATTTACCCCTAGAATAGATAATGAAGATAATGATATAGAAGTAAGGGATGAAAATAGTGAATATTTAGCTGACATAGATATTTAATGGAGGCTGATATTGTGCAGGCTATTAATGAAATTAAAAATGGAGCTGCTGCAGGGCCTGATGGAATTCCTGCTATTTTGTTAAAGAAAGTAGTTCATTCTATCGCAAAGCCACTTGCAATATTATTAAGACAAAGTGTAGATACAGGCAAGATTTATGATGAGCACAAATTAGCATATATTACCCCTACTTTCAAAAGTGGATCAAGACTAGTAAGGCAAGTCAATTATAGGCCTGTGAGTCTAACATCACATATTATGAAAGTGTATGAAAGGGTAATGAAGAAAAATATTATGAAACATTTATAAAAAATAATTTGTTTAATAAAGGACAACATGGTTTCGTACCCGGAAAAAGTACACAAACCCAACTGTTAGTCCACCGTGAGAACATATTCAAAATATGAAAAGCGGAAATGAAACAGATGTGGTTTATTTGAGACTTTGCAAAAGCTTTTGATAAAGTAGACCATATATATTAGCGAAGAAAATTAGAAAACACAATATCGTGGATAAGTAGGAAGATGGTTAAAAGAATTTTTTACACAACAGAAAACAGATAGTTATTGCAAACGACGAGAAATCGGATGAAGTCAAGGTAATATCCGGTGTGCCGCAAGGTACGGTGTTAGCTGCAATACTGTTTGTTATTATGATTGAAGACATAGACAATAATGTGAAGGATTCGGTAGTGAGTAGTTTCGCAGATGACACAAGAATAAGTAGAGAAATTACTTGTGATGAAGATAGGAACGCTCTACAAAGAGACCTTAACAAAGTATATGATTGGGCAGAGGTAAATAGGATGGTATTTAACTCTGATAAATTTGAATCAATAAATTATGGAGACAGAGAAAGAAAGCTATATGCTATAAGGGACCACCTAATAATGAGGACCATCACAAATAAGGAAGCAGTTAAAGACCTTGGTGTGATGATGAATAGGAACATGTTATGCAGTGATCAAATAGCAACTCTGTTGGCAAAATGTAAAGCAAAAACAAAAATGGGAATGTTGTTACGGCACTTCAAAACAAGAAAAAGCTGAAACACATGATTATGCTTTATAAAACATATGTTCGTAGTCCACTTGAATATTGCAATATGATATGGTACCCACACTATCAAAAGGATATTGCACAAAATAGGAGAGTGTACAAAGGTCCTTTACAGCTAGAATAGAAGAAAGTTAAGGACCTAGACTACTGGGAAAGACTACAATTCTTAAAATTATATAGTCTAGAAAGGAGAGAGAACGCTACATGATAATTCAGGCATGGAAACAGATAGAAGGAATAGCAGAAAATATCATGGAACTAAAAATATCAGAAAGAGCAAGCAGAGGTAGATTAATAGTGCCGCCCAAAACTATACCAGGAAAAAAATAAGGAAAGCACACAGGACATTAATCCACTACGCACCAGCATCGATAATGCAGCGTCTATTCAATGCGTTGCCAGCTCATCTGAGGATATATCAGGAGTGAGCGTAGATGTGTTTAAGAATAAGCTCGACAAATATCTAACTGCATACCCAGACCATCCAAGATTGGAAGATGCAAATAAAATACCGGAAGATGTACTAGCAACTCTCTGGTAGACATTAGAGGTGCCTCACACTGAGGGATACCGGGGCAACCCGAACAAGATGTAAGGTCTGTAAGGTAAGGTCTCTCTCACCACGACAAGTGACAATAACTACAACCACAATACCATAATCTTGACTCCATTGTACAGCCGTAAACACATTTCCTTCAGAAGAGAGGGGAGCAGAGAAGGAGAGAACATTAAGCGGTAGAAATTTCAACCTTTCTTTCCCACATTTGGGTTTCCCCTCTCAGCGTTCATTGTTCTTCCGTCATCCTTGGTGTGTGAATTTATCAGTGCAAGTTCGGGGTTTAGTGTGAAAGAACTTTGTTACTTTGTCAGGAATTAAAGTTCGTGTATTGTTCTAATTTCTGTAAAATTTATACACGTTTTGATTTTCGGGTCTCTCTCTCTCTCTCTCTCTCTCTCTCTCTCGTGTTTTATGTATGGTATTCAGATTACATTTGTCAAGAAGATGGCGAGGATAAGCTGATTATTTCCATATACATGAAGACTTCAGGTAATGAAGATCCACCTGCCGATTCAATTGTTATCTCCGTAATTCTTCGTCTTTGGGAGAGTATCCCTTAATATATACAAATTGAAATAGATGATAACAGCAGTGAGTAAAAATGAATCCTGCACCTCCTCCTACTCTCCGATCTCATCTGTGTACCCTGAGCTAGAATTTCCAAATGACAGTTCTCCCTCGAGATGTTCCAGATTTAACCCCGGTACATGTAACTTAAACATTTCCCCTTCGTCAAAGTCGGCAGGATGCTCGCAGCTTCTCCTGAGCAGAACTCCCCTTTCTATCGGTCTTTCCCCTTGTGGCACCCTTAACCGTCATCTGTCTCTCGCCTAGCCTCTCCTCCTTCGTAATTATGTTCCTCCATTTATTATTCCCCCAGCAGCAGCAGGTATGATTTGCTACGCCCGGAGGCATGCCTTTGTATTGAATTGTGTTGCGGGGATAGAGGGCGGAGACAGCAACATCGTTTAACTAGACTTTTGGGTTGAACTGTACAAGATAAAGCTCTGGGTGGTAGGCTTTAACGATTTGACAACGCTTGCTAATCTCTGTTATATATTTATTTATTTAATTAATTTTTGTGGGGAGTTGGGGGCTGTTTATCAGTCATCCTTTTCCACTGGTTGGTTTTTATAGTGTGGGGTTCCGGATTGCAATCTGCCTTCTTAGGAGTCCATCACTTTTCTCACTAAGTGCTCTGTGTTTCTAGTAGAACACTCTTCTGCATGAGCACTGGAGCTACTTCGGTATCTAGTTTTCCAGGCTCCTTTTAAGGGATTTTGGGATTGTGCCTAGTGTTCTAATGATTATGGGTGCAATTTCCACTGGCATATCCCATATCCTTCTTATTTCTATTTCCAGGTCGTGATACTTATAAATTTTTTCTCTTTTTTTCTCATCTAATCTGGTGTCCCTTGAGGACTATGATATCTGTCACTCCCTAAGGTTTGTGTTATTACTGCAAGCTAGCTGGTGTTTCTTGTACAGGCTCCAGTGGAGGACTTTTGCTACTGAACCATGCCTCTTTTTCTTATTGATTCAGTGCAAATGCCGGACAATCGCTTGCTATGGATGAGATGTTATTCCATCTATTGTTCTTTGGACATATCTGGTTCTTAGGGCTTGATCTTGCACTGCTGTTAGCATTCCTTCTGTTTTCTTCTCGAGTTCTCCCCTCTGTAGCCATTGCCATGTTTCATCGCTGGCAAGTTCCTTAGTCTGTCTCATGTACTGTCCATGTATTGGTTTTTTGTGCTATTCCTCTGTTCTGTTTGTCATTCTCCTGTCTCTGTATATTTCTGGGTCTTCGTCTACTTTTATCAGTCCTTCTTCCCATGCACTCGTCTTCACAGGTTTCAGATATTGCCCCAATGTTCTGCTCTCGCTGTTGACGCAGTCCTCCATGCCTAGTAGCCCTCTCTCTCCTTCCTTTGCTGGTCTACGCTGCGGAGTTCGGCCTTCACCCACTCCACTACTCCAGCCCTGTATCTGATTACTGATACTGCCCACGTGTTTATGGCTTTCATCGTATTTCCGGCTTTGAAATTTGACTTGAGTATTGTCTTAAGTCTCTGCATATATTCTTTCCTGATCGTGCCTTCATCTCTAGGTGTTTTATATCATCTTCTATTATTCCAAGGTATTTGTATCCTGATTCATCTGTGTCTGATGGTATTCCCATCTGGTAGCATTATCCTCTCAGCCCTTGTCACTTTGCCTTTTTTTATGTTGACCAATGCACAATTTTCCATTCTAAACTCCATCCTGATGTCCCCAGATACAATTGTTATTATTATTATTATTATTATTATTATTATTATTATTATTATTATTCAGAAGATGAACCCTATTCATATGGAAAAATCCCACAGTGGCCACTAACTTGAAATTCAACCGTTTAAAGAATATGGTGTTCGTTAGGAAGAAGTAAGAGGAGGTAAGGAGAAATACAGAAAGAAGAGATCTCGCTTATTCAAAATGAAAAAAAATAGTAAATTAATTGATAGACAGAAATGTGTTAAAATGCAAGGAGAATATTATACATAGTATATCGTAATTAGCAGCAATTTTTTACTCTATTATCGTCAGTATCATCATCATCAATGCAAGTATTATTAACAGAATGAGTAAGCGTGGCAAGTGAAACCCAACTTTTCCAGCTATATTCTGCCTGTGGCACATAGTATACTTTTTCATGAGAATTTTGTTCCCGTAAATGCTTCTGAATAATAATAATAATAATAATAATAATAATAATAATAATAATAATAATAATGTGCCCTTTTCTTACCATCACTAACTGTTGGATTCCCTTAACGTTAGTTAAATCCCTTGACATTAAAGGTCATCGTCACTTGGCTGAGCTTATTATGACGAGTATTAGTATATTAGTAGTAACGGGTAAGTTCTTATCGAGAAGCCTTCCTCAACATTTTAATTTTTTTACTTTTTATGGAAAGGATTAAACTTACATTACTTACAATTACAGTACTTACAATATGGTTACAGTATACGTAGACATTTCTTACATAAGCATAATCCCTCTAAACTGACAATTTACACTGTTTACTCAAAAACAGTAATTAATACAATCTTTTGTGGAAATGATATTTATTCTTTCTTTGCAATTATTTTTTAATGGCCACTGGCCATAACAAAATTGCTCTTAAGAAAGGCACCTGTTTCCTCTTCCGTATAACGTTTCTTCATACTGACCCAACAGTATATAAATATCCTACAATTAATGCAGTGGCACTAATATAATCCTTTTTCGTCCTATTAATTGAAACTGAACATCAATATATTAAAAGAAATTGTTTCTGTGTTACAAGTATGAAATAGTACACTTTTGAAATACATCAAAGTTTTTAAGTGAATAAAAAAATAAAAAAATAAGAATATGTATTCAACATCTTCGCAATTATCACCTTTATCACAGTTTCTGGTAGTCTGAATTCGTGGAACAATATTATTACCAGCAAAACATCTAACCCTTGATGCTTACTTATAGCATGCAGAGAATAACGAAACTTTATTGTTACGTCCTGTACCATATCGTTCGTCAAGGAAGTATGTAATTCATCAGTGCGTGCGCGTCTTTGTGTGTACTACGTTCTTCTGATAATGATTTTTACATTTAGATCCTTGTTGCATCATGTGCACTACATACAACTAATTTTCTTGATCTCATTTACCTTTGCACGTGAATAATTTCTTAGGATCAAAATGAAAGGGGCGATCAAAACAAGCGAAGCCTAAGGTTGCTGAAACGGCAGATTTAATCAGCGACTCTTGTATCACTTATGCCCTACATCCTCAGAACTCCCTGGGGTAAAATATGCGTCAACATAAGAGAACTCTTTACGTTAGGCCTATTTCCCTCTTACCGAATCCTTTACTGGTAGACAGAACCCTTGTCTCCTTTTGTGTCTTCCACCCCAGTCATCGTTATTTTTAAGGAATAATGGGTATCCAGAAAGATCTTTTGTCGTCTTTTGTATAAGGAGAAGATAGAAGATCCTTGTAAGAACTTAAAAGGCATGATATGCAATGAAAGGATTGGTCTAGTTTTGATTTAAGACAAATAACTTATGATATGGGAAGAGTAACAAAGAGTAACAAAAGATATAGCATCTGATAATTTTGAGAGTTAAACGGAAAAGCTATATATGATGAAACTGGTCGCGGTTCGACGTAGACGGTACTTAAGTGTCCTTTGGGTCGACCCTGCCATATATTGCGTCGTTTTTGGCGGTATAGACACGCTTTGTTTATAGGTTTGGAAAAGTAATTTATCATTACAGGAAACTCCTTGAGCAAGATGTTTATCAAGGTGTATTTATGCGTCATTCATAGTTTTGCATTAATTTCTATTACGATTTCCGTCATAATTGTCTGTGAACCAATCAGCTTTCCTTTTCCTTAATTATCAGGGGATAAGTCGTGAAATGTACAATTGCAAATAATTACCACCTCGCTATTAATAACCAGCTGACAAAAAAAAAAAAGGATATTTTAAAAATAAGAAGTGGCAAAGAAAATTTTTAAACGTATGATTTCACTTCGAAATATCGTCGAAAGCAAAATACCTTCAACATGCCTAGTCCCATTCAAATCTGGGCCGGCGTAGCGCGTTATAGAGCTGAATGGGAGGAGAGAGAGAGAGAGAGAGAGAGAGAGAGAGAGAGAGAGAGAGAGAGAGAGAGAATTCGAGAAAATCCCCTCTTCCAAAATGACGATGTCATTTAAATGCCCTCAAGTTCTCCCTGTCTCACTGAGCCAGATCTGAATGGCAACGGCTGTCTCGAATAGACCGTTTTCTGAATAGCGAAGTCGTTCGCTGCGTCAACTCTCCTCTGTTGATGGTGGGTGCCATTGGATGGCTCTCTCTTAGAATTGTGCGATAACCTGAGTCATGCATTGCCTTTTTAAAATCACCCCTCTCCCCCCAACATCATCATCTCCACCTGAGTTACCCCAATATCATCTTTTAAGTGCACCTCACGCGGTGTACTGCAGGCATGAGGGCTGCTTTATAAGATTCTTTGCAGCGGCCCTACGGCCCGTAGTTGCAACCCCGTTGTTTCTTTTTACTGTACCTCAGTTCATATTCTCTTTCTTCCATCATACTTTCCACCCTCTCATACCTATAGTTGCAAAATCATTTACAGCGCTGATTGACCTCGTAGGTCGCAGTGTTTGGCCTTTGGCTTAAATTTTACATTCCGACTCACCGTCGACAAACGCGACCTTCAAGCCTTTTTGAAATCTCCCTTCTCCCTCAACATCATCACCTCCATCCATACAACCCCCAACATCATCATTTCCACCTGAGTTACCCCCGACATCACCTTCACCATCAACAACAGCTTTTATTTTTAGTTCCACCTTGGCCGAGTGGATTTCGCGCTCGGCTACTAATCCGGTGGTTCGAGTTCGATTCTCGGCTCGGCCAACGCGGAACCAGAGAAATTTATTTCTGGTGACAGAAATTAATTTCTCGATATAATGTGGTTCGGATCCCACAATAAGCTGTAGGTCCCGTTGCTAGGTAATCAATTGGTTCCTAGTCACGTAAAAATATCTAATCCTTCGGGCCAGCCCTAGGAGAGCTGTTAATCAGCTCAGTGGTCTGGTAAAACTAAGATATACTTACTTCACAACAGCTTCAGCAATGACAGTTTTAGCCGTTCCTGCATTATCACGTCTCCTTCAACTCCGTGTGGAGAAGCGAATTATGCTGTATCATGCACATTGTAAATTTCAGTTTCCCTTTCCTAATTTTGGGGTTCCTCTTATATTTATTGTCTTCCGTTTTGTGTATTTTCACTTACTCGGGGAGTAAGCCTACAAACTACTTTGTTGTTGTTGTTGTTGTTGATCTCTTATTGTTGTTGTTGCTCTTGCTGTTGTTGTTCTTGTTGAGGGTAGGGGTAGGAAAGCCCTATGGAAAAGCCTCAAAAGGTCTGGAAAAGGATATTTATGATTGTTTTATTAGAATGAAAATGTAAAAAATAAACAATGTATGTGCATGTTAAACAGTACAGGACAATTGTTTATAATAAAATATAGTGTATTTATTTTAATTTTCGTTGATGAAATAACGCGCTATTTGACTGTAGATTATAGCATGGACCCAAGTAAGCTGGAGGTCGGATCACGCCCTGTTTTGTATGAAAATTGTTACACGACGGAAAATTAAATCTTGGGAGTTGGTCAATTTCCAGTTGCAAATGAGATTTTCTTATGATTTAAATACCACTGCAGAATTAAATAATGAAAAAATTTATTTTTCTGTAAATAAAAATACTGAAGCAATTAAGCTTAACTAGAATACCGCGGCTTATTTAAGTTGCTTTGGGACAGATGTAAAAAAGAAAAATTTATTGACATCATGAATATCGGCGTTGCTCTCCTGCTCATTTAAAAAGAAAGTTGATAACAATTTATACATTAAAGTCAATGTTCGGGAATATATGTATATAGATATATATATATATATATATATATATATATATATATATATATAATCATATATATATATTATATATCTATCTGTGTGTGTATGGCTTTGGCTTATTACAAACTATTCCATAACTCTGCAGTGCGCTGTTATTTCTTATTAAGCATAAAAGACAAGCCGTAAAAGGAAGAGATTCTCCCGAAATGAGTCATTGTATTCCAGCTGTCGTGGGTATTTGGAGGAACAGAGGGGGATGCGTTTTAAAACTTGGCCAGATGACTCATGGACGATAAACGTTAGTGGATGTCCCTCCTGACGGAGTCGCTGCTGGAGGAGAGCGAGTATTGTCCTGGGATATTATTTTCCTTGCAAAGTGCATGTGACTTGTGTTCGTCTCTCTCTGTCTCTCTCTAATATATATATACTATTATATATATATATCTATATATATATATATATATATATATATATCCATATATATTTTTACGTGTGTGGGGTTTGGAGTGGTTTGATTATAAACTAAATCTGAAGCCTTGCTTAAGAAGTCCAACACAACGCACACACGTAAGGGGAAAGAGGAAAATGGAGCGCTTATGACTTACCTGGAGTTATGGGATTATTGTGTGCTTGGACGGTCGCCAGGGAAACTCGGCCGATAATCTAAACGAAGTTTATTTACAAAGAAAAACATTGAATGGCCTGAGATTATTGGACGGCACATAGGCGACGTGGAAAGAGCGCCGTGTGCTGTCTGCCTTACTCTAACATTCACAATAGGAGAAAATGGCCGAATTCAACATTTAATGCAAAGCTGGTTTCCAAATTTATGATCTCAGGTAATAAAAGCATTGTCAAGGTGGCAGGGATGCACGGAATCGGCAATTGGCAATCTGGAAATAAATTCCAAATTACTCATAACATAAAAACAAAGACTTCTCACACAATATTTATGTCTAACGCACTATGGAGGGAATTTATCCTTAAGCACACACAATGCTGAATGGATGGGAGAAATTTAGTTTAATTAAATAGCTCAATGAGACTTTTGTTTATCTTGGACGAGTCACAAGGGAGGCATGATCGCTAGGTAGAATGAACAAAGGGAGGTTGGTTTGAGAAATAGGAATTTAAATTTTTGGAAACGTGTGAGAGTTGGTTTGACTCGAAGGAAAAGAACTGGTAATATGAATGCAACTCAGACGTACCTGGGTGCCTTATGAAGAGTAATTTGATGAGATTGGCGTCGGCTTGGTCCGAGTTTGGGGCGTGCCAGTCAGCACCTTTGTTTTAGGCCTATTTGGAAGGCAGGACGGATGTCGGTCCGTTATGAGAGACTGGGCCGGACTGAGGTCGTTCCTTGGTGAGAAGGATGGGCGTTGGGGTAGCTTTCCCTCTCCTGTTGTCAGGTCATTCTGGAAATAGACATACGGCCAGCGAAAGGGTCACAGAAATAGGGATCTTATGAATAGGCCTCGGAAGTACCCAACTAGCTACACACTCTCCTTGTGATATGTTCCTAATGCTTAACGACTTCTTATTCTCTCGCTACTCGACGGCTGGAAATTCCTATGTCTGGCCTGGCCTACTCTGAGTTTCCCTCCTAAACTCAGCTGTTGTTGGGAGTAAGATGGCTGCTGTTTCCAGCTAAGTGAATTTCATAAATGCTGGAGAGGCGAAGCGAGGAAAAAAACGTATAAGCTGCCCCTGTTAAGAAGGCATTCACTACCTTTTGGGCATGAAGGTGTTGGCCAATAAGAATCTCGCCTCGACTAAACAGTTCTCTTTCTCTAACTGAGGGTTTAGAGCAGCAATACAGCTAACTACAATGGCCTACCTAACTTATAAGTGGAGATGCTAAGTGTACTAACTTACTGAATTAATAATGTAGTCTAGCCTATATAAGACATAAGGGTCGTCTGTGACGACAGGCTATTCGATCCCTAGGTAAGGTTACTTTGAAATTTCTACTTGCTACTACCTAATGCTCTGGTACTTAATTATTCGCCTAACCTACTCTATTCAATTAATTAAAGATGCATTCATTCCAGAATGTGGTACTCACAAAAGAGGTTTATTGACCTGAAGGGTTAAAATACGCAAGGTAAGGTAATGATGCGTGAGGGCGATGAGTGATTAGCAGTGTACCAGGATGGAAATTTGAGCAAGTAATTATGACATTTAAGTTAGGGTTAGTAGTACAAGTTCTATGTGTTAGAGGATTATTCTACTGGCAGAGTTCAGGCTGGCTACCTTCTCTCGGTAGGTGCCAAGATCACTCTGCAAATAAATGTGACACTGTACCTAGGGCACAGGTGCCAAGGAGAGCATGTGGCTCTTTGGTTAGTTTGTGAATTTGTTACGTCCATTCTTCTTTTTCTTATTACTCCAGGGCCTTGCTACACCAGTCCTAGGAGGTGACAGAGGCACCGACTCTGGTGAAAGGCCAGAAATGCTCTCAGGAGCAGAGGCAGTGGTAGCCATAGGGACTACAGGTAAACACCCTACTTTGACATCTGCAGAAACTGTCATAGAGGTAGAACCTACTACAGGGGAGGCCCTCACTCCAGCTGCTGCGACAGCTGTCATAAGGGTGAGACTCCAGGCTGACTCCTGGTCGGGCAGTTCCTGGTCGTCCAGAGAAGGTGTAATGATGAGGTCTGCTGGAGGTTCATCCTAGGCCGACAGAGGTGATGTTGAAGAAGAATCGTGGACTGGAGATGGGCAATGGGCTGCGTTAAGCTCCATGCCTGTTGGAGGAGTTCCCGTTGGAGTATCCTTGATAGGGTTAATTTTGGGCGCCAGCACTAGCTTGGGGCCAGGCGCAGAGGTTAAAGTTTGTAGTGGCTCTACGTCCAGGCTGGATGGAGCATGGCACTGCTCAGTGCTGCCAAGTGGCACTGGCAGAGAGTTGAGGTCAGATGGACCTGGTATGGGTACTGGAGGTGCCATACCTCTCGGTGTGCCCGTGGTGATGGGAGACAGGGTTTCCTGTTTCTTGTGGAAGGCTGAGCCTTTTTGAGAATGGGCAGTGTCCACTGCTCTTTGCTTGCTAGGGCACCTAGGCCAATTTGTGGAGTGCCCTATTATGTTGCAGGTTTTGCAACGGAACTGTGAGTGATCAATCTCCCTCCTTGGTAACGGGGGAGACTGTTGGTGGCCATATTTCCGGCAGGAAGTAGGTCTCGGATGGCTCCTTGCTTTGGAGTAGTTTGTCGTGGGGTTAGGACCCCTAGGTTTTTTTAAATGAGAAGGGGACTTCAAATCTTGCCCCAGGAGGAGGTCGTAACCTCCCGGAATGTAGTTTGCTACTGCAAGGGTACATACCTTGGAGAAGTGAGGTCTGGTGACCCTCAGTTGGATGGTTGGAAGGATCAACTCAATGTGGTTGATGCTTTCGATTGTAATTCGTTGATGTCTATCAACGTTAGCCCCGTGGGGGATTCTGTCTTCCTGTATCAGGTAGATCTGAGCACCAGAGTCATCAAAGGCTCTGGCGTGGCTTGGAGGTTAATGGCTTTGGGGGTGCGACAGTGATAGGGCCCTTAGCCGGGGGTCCCAAGGTAACAGCCATAGCAATGGCAGGGATATTGTGATTGGCACACCCTCCGTAGTTTGCAGACGAGTGACCCTTGCAGCCACAGTCTCGGCAGAACCTTCTCCAGAACTTCTTCCTTGGCACTGGATGATAAGGCCTAGATGGCACCACAGGTTATACAGCAATTCCATTGACTCGATGAGAGGTTCCTGCCTCACTAACTGTCCCTTCAAGTCGGTCAATATTGTCCCATGCCAATGTGGTGAGCACATTTGGACATGTGTTTGTGGGCAGTGGTACATCATTGAGAGCTCCTGCTTCTGAAGACAAAGTGCTGTGTCAACCTCCTGAACTTGTGAGTATGCAATGCTGTGTCCAAGCCGATTTAGAATGTGTATCAGTTCCGTGTTTCCTGTCAGTGTCTTCACAGCAAATGCTAGTAGTAGGTGTTCGGTGGTTTCTTCTTACCACAGGTATCGGCAAATACTAAATCACTACCAAAAGATGTAACAAGTCTTTTGACCCATTCAGATGGAGTTTTGCACTCACATTCTCCCATCAGCAGTGTTTGCAGGAACTCAGTGATTGCCTGAGGAATGACGTCCTCATCTCGCTCTACATTAGGTGGCCACGCTGGACTGGTGTCTTGTCTTTTAATGTCGTTTCTCATCTGCAAAGCTGCATTTTTCACCGCATCTCCAGAGTTGACCTTCTTAGAATGTATTAGCTCCATTTTCAAGGTGTAGATGTGTTTAGCAAGCTCACTCATAGACAGGCTGTCAGGGTATAAAAGGAGCTTTCCTTTGTCATCAGAAATAATATGGATGGACCCTGCAATCTCAGTCTCCAACTTACGTCGAAGATGTTTCTTGGTCGAATCTTTTACCTGACTGATACCGAAAGAGCTCATTGTTGACAGTACACTGGATGTGGGGTCTGTCATGGCTAGTATTTGTGGGTTTGGAAAGAGCTCATTCCTGATATACAAGAACAGTTCCTCATAGGCGTGCATTTCTGCAGCCTCAAACTGTGCCTCAGAATCGTCTTGTTCCACTGCATCAGATGTGTCAGCAGACTCTCCACGTGTATATGCATGGTAGCAGGACCTGTGGTAGTGTCCCTCAGCAGCAACAAGTTCTCTACTAGTGATGGCAAGCAGTCTCTGATCTTGCCTGTTGGTTGCTGCTTTTCGAACTTGGTCATCAGCACGTAACTCGGAGCACTGTACGAAGGGTTCCCTAGTGTTTTGACCCTTTGGGTATTTGCTAGATTTTTCACAGGAGATACACTGTTTTTTAGATACTCTTGAAGTGCTTGGTGCCTCTCTAGATGATCTTCTAGAACGGTCTTCTCCAGGTTCCACAGAATCAGCTCTTTTGGTGATGGCGTCCAGAAGCTTCTTCATCGTGAAAATACTGCAGCACTTACAATTATAGTGAACTGGTGGGACTTCTCCCTCGGGCAAGTTTTTGGCCAGCTCCAAAATAGAGATATGGTGTCTGATCTCTGCCGCTCTCTGTAGGGATTTCCATGAATCTAGGTTTTGTGGTGAAACTAGATTATCTGAAGCCTCATCGGAGCAATGGATGATACAGGTCATGCGTGCCCACTTCTTTGGCAAGGTACTGTCTTCTTTGGGATTCATCATTGCTTTCAGGACACTATCAACACCTGTAACATAGATAGAAAGGTTCATTAATTTTTTCATCACAAAACATTCAAGAGTACAACGTTACTTCTTATCTATTATGGCCAGTTCCCTTAAATTATGTTGCAGACTGTTCCAATCGTATGTTACTGCTATCGGCATGGGCTCATCGAAATCGGAAAGTGTTATTCAGTCTTAATCTCCTAGTATTAGTTATTCTTAACTAAAATAACTTAACTATTTAAATACATATGATGCTTAATGCGCTGGTGGTATCTGAAATAAATTTAGCTTAAGTTCTATACCTGAAAGCTCCAAGTTTTTCAGATTCAGCGGTCTCCCTGGAAACAGCAACGTTTCCATTGAAAACTGAAATAGCTGGAAACTGAAATGCTGAAAGCTGAAAGTTGAAAGCTTTATTCTTTTCCACGATTATGATCAACCAAATAATTCTGGTAATGTTATGTAATGCCCAATAACATAAATTTTCACATGATATTGGCCGATTTTGCACATTTCGCAAAGGCGCCGACACCCAAAAATTGTAACATGAAAAAAGTATGAAAAGCTGCTTTTGCGCAAAGGTTATCACATATTAAATCATTTACTATATTAACCCCATAAACAACTTAGTAGAGGTAAACTTTTGCCCTCTCAGATAGTACCAACATCTGGTCTGGCCCATGGACTAATAAAGCAACTGCGATGTTTTCCTCCTGTTACACCTTTCAAGCCTTTTACTGTTAATTCCGTTGTAGCGCCGAATGACCTCATAGGTCCCAGAGCTTGGCATTTGGCTTAAATTCTATTTTCAGTTCAACATTTCCTGTCACTTACTTTTTTGCTTCCCTTTTGGTTTTGTTCTCACCTTACACGAGTATTATCTACGTTCATTAAAGTTAACTCGCATTTCTCTTCTTAAACAATATAAAAAGTTTTAAATCCAGATATTGATTGATAAGGATTTCCATTGAAAATGTTTTTTTTTTCTTTAACGAGATCTTACTTGTTTCTTTTTCTTCATAAAAAAAACTACCTGTTAAATCCAGATTTTAATGAGGATATACCTTGAGAAAGTTTTAAACGAGAAATTTTCATATTTCCTAAGATATAAAATAACGTTATGCTTCCCTGTTTATGTCTGTGAACAAACAAAATCTCTCCACATCAAGCATACCCCGTGAAATATTGACGACTGATGTCTCTCTCTCTCTCTCTCTCTCTCTCTCTCCAGTAAAGATCAGTTGGAAAACTTTTCTGATGTCAAGTGACGTCCTGTGATGGAGTTTGACGGCTCTCCAGACACCTGTCGTTACACCAAAAGGAAGGAAGAGTTGGGGGTGGGGTGGTGGGGTTGGTGGTGATGGTGGGGGGGGGGGCGGGGGGGTGGGGGGGATGGGGGGGGGTAGACGTTGGAGGGAAGGTGTACCAAGCTTTGCGGAGAGACTGGAATGGCTCTTATCGATGTCTTGTCAATTATTTTGTGGTGGATGTTTCTTTACTTTCTTTTTTCCATATAGATATATTTCTGTGTCAGGTGGGGTCTTAAAGTGAGGGGATTTTGATAAAATAGTATACGTATGTATATATAAAAATAAAAAATGTATATGTATGGTATAATAGTATAATATATGTGTATATATATATATAATATATATATATATATATATAATATATATTATATATATATATATATATTATATAAATATAATATATATATATATATATATATATATAGAAAATAGTTTTTCTTAATATTAGTGGAGAGGGAATGTGTGAATATGCGTGGTGAGCGGCGCATTGTGCTTAAAGGGCTTCCATATATTGATGAACCTTCTTTGTAGGTATATAAAGAGGCCTATGTTATGGAAGTTTTCAGTTCCTCGTTGGACGAGTGGGATACATTCTCGCCTACCGATTCGGTAGTCGCGAGTTCAAATTCCCGCTCTGCCAACGTCGAATAAGAGGAATTTATTTCTGGTGACTAGAAATTAATTTTTCCATATAATGTGGTTCGAATCCCACAATAAGCTGTAGGTCCCGTTGCTAGGTAACCAGTTGATACCTTGCCACGTAAAAATATCTAATCCTTCGGGCCTGTCCTAGGAGAGCAGTTCATGAGCTCAGTGGTCTGGTTAAACTAATATATACTTATGGAAGTTTTTGCCACAGGGCATTTATCCATCATTCAGCAATTAATGTATGAGTATGTGAGTAGGTGAATTACCTTTTTTTCTCATTTCCCTAGACGCCTCCCCATATTATGGATAACGTCTTAATGTTTGTAAAAAAACTTTGGGGGGGGGGGTTGGGGAAAATTTTCAAAAAAAAGGCGTGCCAGAAGTTAAAGATCTTTCGTAGTTAGTGACCCTAAAGGTTTTTCCCGGGTCGTTATCTAGGTCATTATCTTTGATACTTAGTGTCTTTTGTTTAAGTTTTTGCGATAATCCCTACCGGACTTGTACTGAGCACGCCGCAAAGGTGGATACATACCGGTTTTAAACCCTTGGGGTCACTATCTAGGAGAGATCCAAAGTTAATGATAATTTTTTAGTTTTAAACTTTAAAGGAAATGTTTTGTTCTCAATCATTCCATGCAGTATTACTTTTTGACTTTCTATTAACCCCATAATCCCTGATGATTAAATGTGGTGTGATATGTTAGCGTGAAATGCTCAGGTTTAAACCTCAGGTTTAATCCTTTGATCCTTCAGAAAGACGCTACCTTCGTCCTATTAAACCACAAGCATGCATCTTTAAGCTTCTTTGGTCTCTGGCTTGTGATAGAAAAAAAAAGTCTCTCTCTCTCTCTCTCTCTCTCTCTCTCTCTCTCTCTCTCTCTCTCTCTCTCTCTCTCTCTCATTAGCTTCATTTTCAAGGATATTAAGTTAGACTAATAGAACTTTTGAAATTTTTAATTGTAACTTTTAGAATTTTAAAATTTTTTATTTGTATCTCTCTCTCTCTCTCTCTCTCTCTCTCTCTCTCTCTCTCTCTCTCTCTCTCTCTCTCTTATTTTCAATGTATATATACAGTTAGATCACAGCAGTTTAATTAACGATACAATGTTTTTTGGCGAATAGAATTGTAGGGAATTTCATTTGTAACAAATAATAATTCACAAAATGGGAAAATGCAATTATTTCCTTGACTTACAAATTTTTTTGCGTAAGGATTGTGGGTTTCAGGTGCCTTGAGAGCAGGCTTCCTTTACTTCATCCAAACTAGCACATTTCGTGCGCATCGCCTCCCTCTTGGTCCCCATATCATCTTTAAGTAATTTGTAAAATGAGTGAATTTCGTTAAAACATATTTAGGTTCACCAGCCTTCCCCGGTCTCTCCTACACCCTAACAAGAAAGAATAAATAAAAACAGAAAAAAAAGTTTTGTGAACTGAAATAATGCATTTTGGGTGTTACTGTAATTCCGAAATTCATGATTTTTTTTTATGATAACAGTGACACCAAGATATTTAAGTATCCAAAGTGCCTGAAATGATTCATTCTACGTCATCTCATAAAAACATTAAATTCTCATTGTTTCTACCGTGTCACATTTCTCCTAAATTCAACCTTAGCTCTTACTAGACTGGAGAGGGAGAGAGCGTTGTATTTGTGTTTTCAGACAGAAAGACATTATAGAGCGTCGGGTACTTCGTTCACCAGCAGTACATTCTAAATAACGAGGTCTGTTCCAGGGGAAACTGTCAACGCCTGACAGCTTGGTTGTTGGGGAGATTCATAGGCGAGACAGTATTACGGGTGACGAATTTTTTCTTCTTAGAAGTTTCAGGAAAATGAGGATTTTGGAAGATAAGGAGACGGGATTGACGTTCATCAACATTACGACTTCGAGTGGAAAGTGACAGATATTTTATTCGGTTTGGTATAATTTATTCAATGATTGTAGTTATTGCTGCAATATTTAAATTGCCGAATT
>NC_061091.1:22404504-22439504 GCF_015104395.2 Macrobrachium nipponense
GGTCAGGAGAAAAATGAGAAATAACCCAGTAACAATGAAGGAAAATGTGACGTAAAAAATAAAATTTCATTTGTTTTGTCCAAACTCTAAAGAGACATCTTGTTTTTGTCTGCGTTTGCATGTCTGTCACGGGATAAGGGTTTGATTTTGAGCTAAAAACATTTCTGGGTCTGTCAAACGGTTCGGACTTCCATAGTGGACAAACTAAGATAAAAACACCTTCACTTTATATATATATATATATATATATATATATATATATATATATATATATATATATAATTTCTAACACTGTATCAGTCCTTTGTCAACGGCTTGGAAATAAAGTCGAAACCGGTCAGGACCTACGCATAGTCTTATTTTTTCACCTGTGGTAGTATGATCAACGAATCTTGTGTTAAATGTTAAAGTGATTATAATGACACACACACACATATATATATATATATATATATATATATAGATATATAATATATATATATATATATATAATATGTGTATTTTTGGGCAAATTAATTATTTCATCATTTTTGCGATCGCTCATCGATGAAAAATTGGTTTTCTCATTTAATAAAAAAAATGATTTGAAACTGAGTTAAAAATTACTTTTTCGACGAATTAGAGCAGTTCTTTTCAATCTCCATCCAGTACTGTCTGCCTACAGGTACGATAATGACATTTAATATACCATTTATTCGTAGTTCTCTATATTATGCGCTCTATGCTCAACGTTAATCGTTCGCACGAACGTTTAGGCAATAGAGAAAGATACCAATTTTATTTAAGACTTCAAGGAAAGTTTTTTCATAATATAGACTTTCACATAGATTTCATGTAAGTCCCAGAGGGTTTTGATTGGTTCCCAACAGGCTACATTTCACACTGTTGAGGAGTTATGGAATGTGGGAGCGAAGGAAAGTTAACCGAACCTTTTCCAAAGTTTCGTTCAACCTCTTTTTCTTCTTGGAATCGCAGTGTGTTAGGTAAACTGTCAGATAGAAAACGGTTAAGAAAAATAATTTGTTAATAAGAGAATTTAGTACAAATAATTGACTGGAACTAAAATTGTTATATGGATGTTAAGTACAGTGTTGGCTTAGTGTACGTAGGAACATATATATATATATATATATATTATATAAACCTAAATTCCCTCCCCAGCCACATTAAGAATTCGGACCAGACTCGCTAAAGTTAAACTTAATGGGAAAAAGCATTTATAGAATGTATCGAACTTCATTATGCTGCCCTAGAACAAATATGGGAAAGGTTGTCACCAGGATTTGGACAGTCCACCCGTTGCATGATTATTCTGACTGAGGACAGGTTCATTTTGGATGTGATATTGATTTCTTTTTCTACTTGGGAGTGATTGTCATTGGTGTACTTCCCGTCCTGTTTTTTCTTCTCCTTCTGGAGTTGTAATTTCATTTATATCTCTTTTTAACAATAAGTAGGATTAAGTATTTAAACTGTTTAACATCCACCAGTCTATGCTTTACTATGTTATATAACTTTGCTATAACCTGTTTCAGGTAATCGTTTGTCTTTGATATGTTTTGCTGTCGTTTTTATAGGTAATATATTTACATTTAATTTTGTGCTTTACATAACGAAATAAATTCGTTTAGGTTGTCAACGGGAGGTCTAAAGTATACTAATATATTCCTGGGAGGCATTAACACGCTTTTTTATTCGTTTCCTTACAGTTGAACTCTAAAAAAGAAACGGAGAGTTGCGTTGCGAAAAATAGCAGAATTTCGCACTACCATTAAAGTCTCCGTAATGCTTCCTCCATCATAACTTAGAGGAAAAAGAGCAGAAGTTGAAAACGCTCCCTCAGATTCATTGACTACCACTTTCCGCCTGTAGGCGGAATAAGCACCTGAAATAAACACATGGAATAAGCATTTTACTTTGAAAGGTTTTTTTTTATTATTATTATTTCATTTATTTATTTATTTATTTATCTTAGAGTCGTGTAATGATAGGAATAGCCGAGATATTTCTCCTTAATTGTTATTAGCTGATTTTTTTCTCATAAATGATCGCTTCTTTCCGTATTATACGTATATATATAGATATAGCAGATATAGGTATAGATATACAATTTGAAACGTTAAAACTGCTTTTTAACATAACAAAACCATACTTGTGAAGAAGGTACTCAAGAAAATACCTGTTTTCGTATTATTAAGGTCCTCTTTGTAATATATATAATATATTATATATATAATATATATATATATATATATATATATATATATATATATGTATATAATATACATATGTATGTATGTATATTGTGTACATATACGTTCATTATATGAGCATTCTAAGGATGGCCCAATGAATAGAACGAAGCCTTAACCCAAAGGATGTTAACAAACCCAGGCCTCAAGACGTTGCATATTCATGCATACGTACGCAAGGCTACCTCTGAACCGTCCACTCCTGCAATCCCCCGCCCCCAACCTCTCTCTCTCTCTCTCTCTCTCTCTCTCTCTCTCTCTCTCTCTCTCTCTCTCTCAAAAGTGCCGACGCTCGAGAAGAGATTTTCTGTCGCAATCTAAGTGACATGAAAGTCCGCGAGTTTGAAAATATAAGCCCCCGAGCTTTCTTGGGGCAAGAGTTTATATATCCCTCCCCGGAAGAAGAGGAGGAGCTTGAACAACAAGGTCGTGTGATGTTTATTTTGTGTATCTTTAAGGCAGCGAGTTGCTTTCTATTTTCTGGTAAAGATATACAGTGTCTTTTTGTGGTTATGTCAGTGTTTTCGTATGTATACTTTTTTTTATCCCTGATGAAATTTAGGTTTTCTCTATTAATTTGAACGCAAATAGTTACAGATAATAATTATTAATTCACAACCATTTAAATAACAAGATTTACATCTGTATTAGGAAGTAGTAAAAACATGATTATGCCGTAACAGCTCGTGCGGACATGAAAATTAGAGTAACTAAAAGCGAAATGGACAAATAATTCAGTAACCAGGACAATCAATATTACGAGAAAATAGAGAAAACTGATGACTGCAATTAATATTTCTCGAAGAAAAGACATTGTATTATTAATGATTCACTTGGAATAGCCAGTTTAAAGCTCAAATTCGGGTATTGTTTTGTGCAGTGTGAAGTTGCAGCATCCACGATGTAACCTTCTGGGCAAGCGAGTTTTTTCTTTTTCTTTTCTTTTCTTTTATTTTTTTTTCACAGTAAATCAACACAAGAGGTTTCGAGGAAGAATGCCCCGTTCACTTGTGCTAAACTGACTTGTCCGTGGAACTCGGCGGTCAACGAAGATTAACATTGCGAATACTTTAGAGTAATTGGCTAATATTATCATTTTGGAATTAGTTTATGAAACTTTGTTCTTTTACTCTCTTATGGCTGTAAGACTCTTAACGATTACATACCTTTATTGAAAATTAATTTATATGGTAAAGGGAAGCTTTATGACCGTAGAAGCAGAGACTTTCATAACAACCATGTAATGGTTTCTGTTCTTGTTCTTAAAGTCATCATTGGTTATTAGAAATTGAAGAACAGATTGAATAATATGTGTCGTTATTGCTGTCTTCAAAACAAAACATAATGGTAGTGAAGTTACATGTAAAAGGTTGCCAAATGTACGAACGGAATCTTTATCAAAGGAATGTTCGATAGAGGCTGCTGCGTAAGTAACCAATCGTACGATTAAAAAGCCGTTGATATTGATCTCTACAATTCTTAAGTAAATACTGTGTTGTTGGTTTCTTGAAAGGATGCTGGAATTGAGCGGTATAGGAATGAATCTCTTGTCATTTATTTCTTCTTGTAGCTCTCTCATGAAGTTCAAAGCGTATGACTAAAATGTTTTGTATCTGAGATTTGCGCTTCTTCAAGATGCTTGTCTTGAGTTTGTAGTAATATCCGATCGAGTAATTAAGCAAAGTGAACACTTTGTGCGTACAGTACAAGAAGTCGTTAATGTAATTTTAGAATAGAACTTATTTCCATTGCAGTATGAACAAGTTTTTGTAAAATTTCCGAGTATTGAAGCTTCATAAAATCTCTTAGTATCTTGAAAATTAAATGGTTGATGTACTTTCGGTCTTCTCTCGGTAAATGTCCAGTAGAAATTTTGATCATAGCTATATAAAATATTGATAAAACTTTAAATTCTTGAGATCCAGTGAAAATAAATTTAATCTTGTTAAGAGTTCTGAAATTATGTACTCTTCGGTTTTGCCATGTGGTATTTTTCATTCCTTTTATTTGTCCTTTTCCTCTTCTGTTGATCTTATTCCACCTCTCTGTCAGAAGTCCTCTTCAGAATAAAGTGGATAAAATCCCTTCCATCTTGAGCGAGTGTAATCTTCTCGTCTTTTTACAAAGTGCCGAAGTTAAGGTCTCTGAGTGATGGTCAGAATAAGGCGAAATAAGGAGAGAGAGAGAGAGAGAGTATGAATTGCTCATCTCAATATTTTCTGCATAAGCCGTTTACTGGGACATTGTTATTTATTTTAGATGTGTTTACATAGTTTCAGACTTATTTTTTAGTTATTTACAATTTTTAATATGGATGGTCAAGTGAGTATGTACTTGAAGGGACCCGCTTCAGATTGCCAGTGGTTCCAATTGAATGTTCCCCATTCGCTTCAGTGATGGCAACAAAGGTTTTGCCGATTTGTGTCAGCTTATTCTTTCTTAAATTAAGAAAACTATGTCGTTTATTTAGTTCAAAGCTATTTTCCCCTTTATCCTCACAAGCATGGTCGAATGTTAACTGTAAAACGCTTATTATGACATTACAATGCTACTGTAATGGAATTGTGATTGAGAATAGTTAGGTCGGTTTTCCCACAGAGCAAAACATAAAATGCCCCAAAAACGAGAGGTGAAGTTATAAAATAGTTTGCACCCACGAATGCCTTTTGCTTTGAAGTTGGTGAAACCCACTCGTCAGTGGATTTCCCTTTTTTTTTCTCTTCTTTGTGTGTGTGTGTGTGACTTTGCAGTAGGCTGAAAGAACCATTTCTCGTCTAATGCAATAAAGGTCCTTCCGGTCATCTAGTTTTGACGGCCGAGAACGATTGCTGAAATTTCAGGAGTTTCTGAGTTTCCTAGACGGGCAATCAGTGGCTTCGTTGACCGGCAACCAATGGCTTTCTTGACCGGCAACCAATGGCTTTCTAGTCCAGCGACCTGTGGTTTTCTAGTCCGGTGACCAGTGGCTTCATAGTTCGGCAACCCGTGGATTCCTAGTCTGGCGACCAGTGGCTTTCTAGTCCGGCGACCAGTGATTTCCTAGTCCAGTGACCAGTAGCTTTCAAGTCCAGCGATCAGTGGCGTCTTAGTCCAGCGACCTGTGGTTTTCTAGTCCGGTGGCCAGTGGCTTCATAGTTCGGCAACCAACCCGTGGCTTCCTAGTCTGGCGACCAGTAGCTTTCAATTCCAGCGATCAGTGGCGGCTTAGTCCGGCGACCAGTGGCTTTCTAGTCCAGCGACCTCCAGCGACCAATGGCTTTCTAGCAGTGGCTTTATAGTCCGGCAACCAGTGGTTTCCTAGTCTGGCGACCAGTATCTTCCTAGTTCGGCGATCAGTGGCTTTCTAATCCGGCGACCATTGGTTTCCTAATCTGGCAACCAGTGGCTTCCTAGTCCGGTGACCTGTGGCTTTCTAGTCCAACGATCATTGGCTTCCTACTCCGGTGGCCTTGGCTTTCTAAGAAAATTCAGCGACCAAGGCTTTCTAATCCAGTTAACAGTGGCTTCCTAGTCTGTTGATCAGTGGCTTTTCTAGTCCGACGACCAGTGGCTTTCTAGTCCAGCGACCAGTGGCTTCCTACTCCGGCAAAGGGTGAAATGCCGGTCGTCATATGATTATACAAAAGAGTTGATCACATAGTATGTTAGGCTCTCTCTCTCTCTCTCTCTCTCTCTCTCTCTCTCTCTCTCCAGAGAGAGAGAGAGATAGTTAATAGTATATTCACTTTTGGTTGTGTTATTCTAATATGGATATAATGAAAGGAATATTAATTAGAGAAAGATTTATGACGTAGGGTACAGTACTTACAGTAACCACAAAATGAATGTCGGTTCGAAGATGTAAGTTTGATTATTTCTCTATATATAGTAAAGTAAAAAAGAGCAAGTTTTAAAAGGCATCGGAAGAGAGACATGGTTCTTTCATGCGTATACAAATTTTCACTGTTAAAAGTAATGAAGATATTAGAACTGTAATTTTTCTGATTTTCAATGCTGAACTGTAATAATCTTTACACTTGACTAGACCACCTCAAATATCATTGATCCTTCATTTATTTTAAATGATATATGTGTGTGTGTGTGTGCTATATGTTATTATATACATATATATATATATATATATATATGTATTTATATATATTTTTTTATATATTTATCTATCTATATATATATATATATATTATATATTATTATATGTTTTATATATACATACATATATATATATATATATATATATATATATATATATATGTGTGTGTGTGTGTGTGTGTTATATGTGATGTATGTATATATATATATATATATATATATATATATATATGTATCTATATATATATATATATAGATATATATATATATATATTTTACCAATTTGTTGCATGTCTGCATTTCTCTCCCTACAACCTATCATAATCAACTTGCACTGCATAACAATTTCATCTCGGCAAGATGCGCACTTTACTAATATAACGGAAAGTTGAGTCTACAGGACCTTCACGTATCAAAACTTTTGCTTCCTTACTTCAGTTCCATGACTGTCATCTTCTCTAATCTTAGTCCCATCCGTTACTTTTTATCACCATTTATATTTTTCCATAATCCTGGTCTCTGTTTACTTTCAACTTCATGGTAACTTTCAACTTCTCTTACAGACACTTGCAAACACATTTACTATTACTTGCAACATTTCTTCACTATCACCGCTAAGCATTGTATCATTTGCAAATGTTTTCCAGGACTTTACACCCACGTTTCCCGTCCTATCAGCTTTAAAAGTATAAAACACCCATGAGCGCAAAGCACAGTTTTTATAATAAAAACTTTCACATCTTGCATATTAATCTCCTTTCTACATATTGTTGCACAAGCTTTGCTGCTATCGTGAGAGCTTTTAATTATCTGTGGCGAGATCGCACTAACCTCAGAATTTAATTTCATTTGGGTAAGTTATTCCATTGCAGAAACATTAAATGCAGCTAGATAAATCTCTCTCTCTCTCCCACGTAAGGCAAGCCCTCCTTATCTGCAATTTCCTCCAGCATTACCAACCCATTAGCAGTATGAGAGCAGGTGGAGGTTTGCTTTACCTCCTCCTCCTCCTTCCTAATAATAATAATAATTAATAATAATAATAATAGCAGTAGTAGTAGTAGTAGTAGTAGTGGTAGTAGTAATAGTAGCAGTAATAGAATCTCGAAAAAGGTACAAATGACGACCAGTTATGTACAGGTAACTTTGTTTGTACTTGATTCGAGTGTTTCACCTAATTAATAATTATTGTTTCCAGAACATCATGGAAAGGATGCGACGAATTCATAATTCTAATACTCAGCAAGACTTGCATAATTACGGTCAGGACTTAACCGGCACAACCACTGCCAACTGCACATCTCGAATATATATCCCATCTCCCCCTGTAATCCACACCTACCCTCTTTTCCGGCCTAGAAGTTAGCTTACTTTATGGCGTTTCAGAAGCCTCGTATCTCGGAGGGGAAAGGTAAATGCCCGATATAAATCCTCTCCAATGGGGAGCAGATGTAGAGGCTCTTCCCCCAAGATTTGCTTAGCTCTGTTTGGCTTCGCTTTTTTGTTGGGATGTGATCTTCAACGGAATCTTTTTCGACCACTTTTCTTTCGAGAATAATTATTTTTAGCTAAGATTTTGTATTTTTATTTTCGGGGTGATTGGTGGGGTTGTATCGTGATTTTTTCCTCAATTGTTTAGTAGTTCATTTGAATTATTATTATTGGTTTTTAGTTGGTTATTTAATTTTATCTGGATAATATTATGTAGTTATGGGCGAGTTTTTTTTGTTTTTTGATTGTAACGATTTTCTTGAAATATTCTTGTAGTAAAGTTACGATGCTAATGTTTTACTTGCTTCTTTCTGCAATTTGTAAAAATAGTGTTTTTCTGATATGGTTGTTGTTTTTTCGATAACGTTATTTATTTGAATTTTGGTATGTGTGGCTCAAATGTTTTTCTCTTGTATTTTTCGATAATTATGACATTTCTTAATAACTTGTACTTACAGGTCATTGATGATAGGGCTGTGGCGATAATAATAATGGTATTAATAATGTGTGATGACTGTGATAATGTTTGTGATAGTGATAACGTTAATCTAAATTGTAAATTCTAATGTATAAATTCTAAAGTGTAAATTCTAAAGTGTAAAGCGTTTGAATGTAAAAAGCACTTTCTCTTTACGCTTTAGAATTGTTAAATAACAATTCTTCTCTTGACATGATGGTCGAGTAATTTAATGCTGTGTTTTAGCATCAAAGAAATTACCATTAATCGTCAGGTGTAGGTTCATTTATTTCTTCTCGTCTTCATTTGCATGCTGATATACTTAATTCGTAATTTAAGCATGGGGATAATTAATCTTCCCGCACCAATTATTTCTCTCTCTCTCTCTCTCTCTCTCTCTCTCTCTCTCTCTCTCTCTCTCTCTCAAATATATATATATATATATTATATATATATATATATATATTCTATATATATATATATAATATATATATACATATACATATAAACCTGAGGAATTTGCATATTAGCACTGAATATGAAATATCTGGTCTTACACGAATTTGCCTGTTTAATATGGAGATTTGATAGCAATAATTTTCACTTTCACTTACTTTTTTTTCCACATAAAGTAAACGCACTCTCTCTCTCTCTCTCTCTCTCTCTCTCTCTCTCTCTCTCTCCTCTCACACACACACACACACACACACACACACACACGGCAACAAAACTTGAACAAAAGAAGTTTTCCTATCTGATGCCTCGTAGGAGCGTAGACATTTTTCTGACATAGATTTCCAATGATTGCACCTCTCTCTCTCTCTCTCTCTCTCTCTCTCTCTCTCTCTCTCTCTCTCTCTCTCTCTCTCTCTCTCTCTCTCTCTCTGAATTAGTCTCGCGTATCTCTGAAGGTTTTGTAGAATTCTTCGGGAAAGTTTCTCGTTTATCATTCACCTGTCTGCTGACTCTACCAGTGAAAAGGAACTATCCCTTTTCTGAGTCATTTTCATTTGCCGGGTTCTAGCAAAGGAGACATTAAAAAAGAATAGCTCCCGGAATACACATTCTATGAATAGCTCAGCTACCTGTTTGGAGAATCTCTGTAAAAGCATTCTATATTGCTACAGTTATCTTTTTTTTAGTATTTAATCTGTGGAAGGTGTCTCTTACTGTCTATGATAAATTCAGTTAACATTTCGATAAAGAAGATATAGCCTTCCATTCTTAAATCTGGATATTTCAAAACTTTGTGTCGAATTACAGTGGAATTAAATTTGTCTACGAAATTACCTGTCGAGGTTTTGGTTTTTCATCAAAATAAACATTCACCATCGAAGTATAAGTTCAGATATGTCAAAATATCCAGGTTTTGTGTGAAATAGCTTATGTAACAGATTCGATATATTTTTTAAAATGGACTCTGACATTTTTATTATCTTAAGGTAATATTTCTAAATTATTTCAAAGCCCGAGTATAAAATGTGTTAAAAATCAGTAAGTAATGTAATTTATTCTTTTCGGAAACTAGTTTCTATGAAGGAGTGCTCGGTGTTATTAAAACATATGTCATTGACTGTAATCTGGAAAACTACTAATAATTGCTGAAATTTCATCAGCACCGTACAACCAACTCTCCCTTTTATTATTCAGTCAAAATGTAACTGCTCTCTCTCTCTCTCTCTCTCTCTCTCTCTCTCTCTCTCTCTCTCTCTCTCTCTCTCTCTCTCCTTCTTGTTCTCCACACTTTTTTGTCATAGGTTAATGGAATTCGAAGTTTTTGCATTTGCTTTAATCCTCGCAGGCGCAGTAGTGCTCGTACACTCTTCTCTCTCTCTCTCTCTCTCTCTCTCTCTCTCTCTCTCTCTCTCTCTCTCTCTCGTGAAATATTTCATTACCAAATGATTTAAGCAACTGCTTTGTAAGCAAGCAAGAGTTTAATAAAGCAACTGCTTTCTAAATAAGTAGAGTTTAATACTATGCACAACATGTGCCATATGAGGTTCTTGACCCGCGAACCGGTATAAAGTTGACTAATTTTCTTTACCTAATTAGCTGCATGAGAATAATGACATTATATGGAACAATTCCGATCGTGCCCTAATTTTGCCTCGTATCTCCATCGCTGTTATCTTTGATTATCGTATAGAACTAATGCAACGGCATTTTCATCATTACAGTATTATTAATAGTAGAAGTAGTAGTAGTAGTAACCAAGCTCCGACCCTAGTTGGGAAAGTAGTACGATACAAACCCAAGGGGAAAAAATGTGTGAGGGAAAAATCACAGGAGTAGGAAATAAACTGTAAGGAAAATTACTGAGAAAGAACGTTTATGATGATGCAATAATAATTGCAGTGAGACTTAGGTCTAAGAGCTGATAGCAATCAGCTCTTAGACCTTTCCATACTTTAATCATAGCTATTGTAATGCTTGTAGAAAACGATAGTGTTAATTCGTACACAAAATACTATTAGAATTAATTGAATTTAATTCCTCTGATGAAAGGTGGAGTCTTGAAAGATCTACACACAACGGCCATCCGACTTTTATGACAGGTTTTAAAGCAGGAATAATAATATGCTCATTGGAAGGCGGTGCTAGAGAGTGACTAATTGTAATTTATTGGACGTACTTGATGCCAGAGATTAACTTAAAGTTCCTCAGTAAGAGAGTTAATAAACTTCAAGTTTCATTTTCAGCGGTTGGAATAAGCAAACCTTCCGCCTGATTTCTAAGAGTGCACAATGAAACTGACACCAAAAAAAATTAACATCTGCTTCTTGCACAGATATCTTTCACTTGGAGGAAATATTGTCATGATTAAACATGGACAGTGAGAGAATGGTGCACTGACGTTGAGTTTCCACTCTTGCAAAAATATGTTGGTTCCCATGATAAAACTAGCAGCATATTCGCGTCTGCCTGCACGTGCGTATGTAAATGTGTATATATAGGTTGTAAGCAATTTTACTACCTCGTTTTCTTTGCTGAGACGATTGGAATGGTTGTTTGCCGGTTGTTTCCCAGTTAAGGTAGTTTCACCTCCTTTTTGTTGTTGTGTGGTCGAGGTGACGACTGACGGCCAGTTTCTGACAACAGCTGTCAGGACTCAGGAATAGTATGGAAGCCTGTTGAGTCCTTAGCAGAACTGGGGGACTAGTTTAAGACGAGTCAGTATCGGTATGGAGATCTGAACACTCCTAAGCAGCATGGAGGACTTCGCCAGTAGAATCAGTATTGGGATTGAGTCCTGATAAGTCCTAAGCAGCATGGGAGACGTCTTGAGCCCAGTCAGTACTGAGATGGAGACCTGAGTAGTCCTAAGCAGCATGGGGGACTTTTATCAGGTCAGTTAGAGTCGGGAACCCTAGTCGGCATTTGGCAGCATTGAGGACGTTTGTACCAGATTCAGCAGTCCATAATGGCGTTGTGTTTTGGGACTCAGGACCTGCAGGGTGGAGTATGAGCATGAGGTTCAGCTGTGCCAGCTTTGTCTGGGGAAGTAGTCTCGTCTGCTTCGTGAGAATCACGGCTCCTGGTTGGCAGCTTTGGCTGTGTTGCAGCTTCGTCTGCGGATGTCTCCGTAGGGGGCTAGTGCCATCAGTGCACCTCATTCTGTGCAATGTAGGCATTAAGGTTCTTTGCAGCGTCCCTTCGGCCTCTAGCTGCAGCTACTTTCATTCCTTTCAATGTACCTCCGTTCATATTCTCTTTCTTCCATCTTAATGTCCACCCTTTCCTGACAATTTTTTCATAGTGCAACTGCCAGGTTTTGCTCCTGTAACACCTTTCAAACCTTTTACTGTCAATTTCTATTTCAGCACTGAATAAATAGCCATAGTTGTCCCAGTGCTTGGCATAATCCCAAAAATCTGCATAAATCAAATCTAGTCTGTGGATGCATTTGTAGCTCCGGCTGTGTGAATGCATATTTGCAGGAGGTGATCGCCTTTGTATTTCTGCTGTGACAGTTTTCACCTAGTGTTTTTGTCTCCTGCACTATTTGTTGCAGTGGGTTTTCGAACATGAGGTTTTTGTAGTTATTTTCTGTTAATGTTTATAGCATTCGGGCGGTTAATGACATTGTGATTTCGTGGCTTTTTGTTAGTGTCGTAACTCTGTTGTCTTGTTTAACTTTATTAATAGTTTATGGTCCCATTTTATTCATGCTTAATGTATTTATGACAATTAATGTAACAATATAAAGTTTGTTGTTGCCTGTTGTTATTGTTATTTTGCAGTGTATTTACTTTGTTTTTTAGATCTCTTTTTTTAATTATAGTTCTCGTTAACAGCAGAAATTGTTGATTATGATTTTGTATGCATTTTTGTAAACTTCTGATTTACTGGCTCAAATTTATGTAATTCATTCTTGTCTTCCTCGCCCCCACACCTCAGTTATGTGAAATGTTTTTCTTTTCTTTTTCTTTACTGTACTGACTCTTTAATGCAACTGTTATATTGTTTACTTTTTTCATCTGATGATTCAGATGTAACTCATGATGAATTTAAATTCTGGTTAAAGCACTGACTTATTTGTATAGGTGGATATAAAATTTTGTGAATAAGTTAGAATTAAGGTCTCGGCTTTTGATAGTTTAGCTCCTTCTTCCTTCGTCTGCCCCAGTTTCTGTCAGATTTTCTCAGTCCCGACCTTTTTGTTTTTTTTATATTTTAAGGACCTGTGGAACCCCATGACATATTTATAAGAACACATATATAATATATATGTATATGTGTGTGTATTGTATACATACGTGTATATTTATATAATATATATATATATATATATATATATATATATATATATATATATATATATATATATAGATATTGATATTAGAGAGAGAGAGAGAGGGGGGGTCTTTACTGGTGATTCAGATAATGAAGTCTTCAACAACAAATGAGAGAGAGAGAGAGAGAGAGAGAGAGAGAGAGAGAGAGAGAGAGAGAGAGAGAGAGATGTCTTTACTGGTGAATCAAATACTTTCACGTCATCAACAACAAATGAGAGAGAGAGAGAGAGAGAGAGAGAGAGAGAGAGAGAGAGAGAGAGAGAGGGAGGGAGGGAGGTCTTTACTGGTGAATCACATACTCAAGTCGTCCATCAACAGCAAATGAGAGATCAACAACAAATAAGAGAGAGAGAGAGAGAGAGAGAGAGGTCTTTACTGGTGAATCAAATACTTTCACGTCATCAACAACAAATGAGAGAGAGAGAGAGAGAGAGAGAGAGAGAGGGGGGGGGAGGTCTTTACTGGTGAATCACATACTCAAGGTGTCCATGAACAGCGAATGAGAGATCAACAACAAATAAGAGAGAGAGAGAGAGAGAGAGAGAGAGAGAGAGAGAGAGAGAGAGAGAGGTCTTTACTGGTGAATCAAATACTTTCACGTCATCAACAACAAATGAGAGAGAGAGAGAGAGAGAGGCCAGTAGATTACGTAATGG
The DNA here is from genome assembly GCF_015104395.2 of Macrobrachium nipponense. NCBI lineage: Eukaryota > Metazoa > Arthropoda > Malacostraca > Decapoda > Palaemonidae > Macrobrachium > Macrobrachium nipponense. The sequence goes on from NC_061091.1 coordinate 22,418,246, forward strand.
AAAGCAATATCCAAAGGTGTAAAAACTAGAGGCTAATGGGAAATTGGGTCCCAGCTGGTGGTTCCGACGTGTTACGACAGAACTGTAATTAAACAAAAACTATCAACAATGGCTGGATGGTTTCCTAACTTTACGCTTGGCTTATCTGGAGAAAAGAAAACGGAAACATCTGGAAATAATAATTAACGGCAAATAAGAACATACGTATATATATATATATATATATATCTATATATATATGATATATATATATATATATAGTATATATATATATATATATATATAGATATATATATATATATATATATCTATATATATATATAGATATATATATAGATATATATATATATATAGATATATATATATATATATATATATATATATCTATATATCTATATATAGCTATATATACTAATATATATATATATATTGTATATATATATATATACTATATATATATATATGTATATATAGATATATATAGTATATATATATATATATATATATATATATATATATATGATATATATATGTATATGAGACCTTATACTAACTTATTCCCAAAATAAGAAATGCATACTCGGCGAAATATATTTTTGAGCAGTTGCTTACAGGGCATGAAAGGAGGAAAAATATTTGCTCTTTATTTGATAGCTCTTGTGCTGAGGTCTGTTAGGAAATGGGACGTTGGGTACAGAAGATATGAATACCAAAGACGCATTTGTATATTTGTACTATGAATTGCAATGACAACATTCTCTTCACAGAAAAATATGCAAATAAACAGATGCGACGGAATTGAATACGTTTGATATTCTTGTACCTTGAGAGGTGCTTTTAGGTTAAAAAGAAGAGAGAGAGAGAGAGAGAAATGCTTTGTTCATATTCAACCCTTTTCTGTGTGATTGTGTGTTTATGTTTATGAGAGAGAGAAAGAGAGAACGCTATGTTTGTATTCAGCCGTTTTTCTTCTTGATTGTGTGTGTTCGACAGAGAGAGAGAGAGAGAGAGAGAGAGAGAGAGAGAGAGAGAGAGGGAAATGCTTTGTTTATATTCACCCATTTTCTGTGTGATTGTGTCTATGTTTATGAGAGAGAGAGAGAGAATGCTATGTTTGTATTCAGCTCATTTTCTTTGTAATTATGTGTGTTAGAGAGAGAGAGAGATGCCTTCAGCATCTGCGAGTAGTATAAAAGGTCCGATAGGATATTTTGTGAATTTGAATTGAATTGAATATAGGATTTAGGCCAAAGGCCAAGCACTGGGACCAGTGAGGTAATTCAGCGCTGCAATGGGAAGAAAACCTCGTAGTTGCACTGTGAATCAAGTGTTAGGAGAGGGTTGAAAGTAAGATAGAGAGAGAGAATATGAAAGGAGGTACAGTAAAAGGAACGAATGGGGTTGCAGCTAGGAGCCGAAGTCACGCTGCAAAGAACCTCAAGTAATGCCTACAGTGCAACGCATGAGGTCCACTGACGGCACTACCCTCCTACGGGGGGATATTTTGATGGTCTTAAAGATTATTGTATTTATAAGCTTTAGGTATTATTATTATCATTAGTATAGACAGAAGTAGTAGTGGTAATTGTAGCAGTAGTAGTAAATGTTTTGTGAAGGATTTGCGATGCACATTTAGCGTTTCGATATATTTTGTTTCTAAGCATCTGGGATCGCAGGTCATTTCAAATTGGGATCTCTTCCCTTTAAAGTACTTGTTACCTTACATACTGACCTTTTTTTCTTGCAAAAGTACCATTAAGCATATCTTCGTTTATTTAGAATTGGCTTTTTATCAACCGAAGGCAAGTAATGAGGAAACCGATGAAAATGATAATTTAAAATGACTGACCACGGTCTTTTGAAAGTATTGGTTGAGGGAGGATCATTATGCTCAAGGTCAGGTGAATGTGACATGTGGAGACTTAATGATGTTCTTGAGTTGCTATTTAACAGGTAAAAAAGTGAAGATTGTTCAGAAGTAAACTTCTTTGTAGAGCTAAGTGTTCAATGTAAAGAGGTCGTCTTGACAGCGTCTAATGCAAGATCCATGGATTGTGCAAATTTAAGACCTTGTTTAAAATTGGAGATCAAGTATTTGCAGATCTAGGAGAAACTGGACTAGGACTTTGGTGGCAAAACGTCGTTTCATAAACTGAATATATTTTATGATAGATTGAAACTATTGATCATATTTATTAATAATTCTTGGGGAATTTGTACTGAGTGTCATGTTTATTTGCTTTAAAAGTTTGGAAAACTTTTGTAATAAAGCTAAACATTTTTTCAGGAATTTCAGTCCTTTTATCAGTGATAAAATGAACAAGTTATGAACTAGAAAATATATTTTGACGAAAGAAACATAATCCCGAGATTATCAAAGCCATTACTGCCCCACCTTCCATCGCACGGGCAACAGGAAAGAACGTAATGCTCTTGAGTGCACAGAGCCACCAACCGTAATTACAGGAAATTCTCCCTTTTTGAAACGGGTGTATTTATTCAATTGTTTTACCTCTCTCCAATTTACACTATATACCCGTAATGGCTGGAGGCCAGCTCCTATTTCCTTGCATATTATTTGTACATTTAATTTTGAGATTCTTATTAACTTTAAAGGATATTGTAGTTTTTTTTCCATAATTTGGGGGTTTTACGATATGTTAAATTGTATATCATATGTCATTATCGCTTCATGAAAATAGACATGATGACATTATCACATAGAAGTAAGATAGGCATTGTAAGTTCGTTAAAAGATAAGGAAAGAATAATATCCATATTAAACCAGATTTTTTTGCAGGGGTGGGGGGCAAAAAATGTCAATTTGTATTTTATTTTTATTTTAGTGAATTACTGAAAAGTGCAATACCATAATTAACAGTCTTCGTTCAGGATGAATTGGTTCATAAGTTGTAGTGGAATGAATCAGTGGAGCTCAGGGTATGTAAGGATTTAAGTGATGTCAAAATGATAGCAAAATTGGAAGGGGCTATAGAATTTTATATTGAGATGATTTAATCTAATAGAAGGAATTCTAGAAGAAAATAAGGGCGGAAATACAAGTATATCGCGCAAGTAATCCACAATGCAAATTTTTATGGAGAACGGTGAATCCGAAATTGCTAATATTGTTGTTATTTAAGAGTAGTATAACGTTACTAGAAGATGGGAAAGTTATAATATGTACGCAACTGCTAGCCAGATAATTGTAATGACTTTATTTATCCGAATGTGACCTTAACATATTTTTCCGAGTAAAAACCACTCGTAAATCAATCCTAGTTTGACGAAAGGAACTACTGACCATTTGAGACCTAATGTAGCATCGTTTTTCGAGAATATCTTCAAAGCTATTAATCGGACAGGGACGACATTCTAACACAATGTTTACAACACCCCACCTTAATTTACAATGTTATAGAAGTCAGTCAAATTTATATACTTTAGGAGTTTACTCTTATGATTTTAAGTTGTAGTCCGTGAGAGCCCCACACACTGAGCAAAGGTTCAGATAAGTCGACTTAACCCCCCCCCCCCCCCCCCCTTCACCAGATCCTTCCTTCCCCCAAAACACCAACAGCCCCCCCCACCCCCCCCCCCCCCCACCCCGCCAATCCCCTCGTACACTCTCCTTCTATCACTTCTCCCCCCTCCCATTCCTTTTTTCCTCTTTCCCCTCCAATTCTCTCTCTCTCTCTCTCTCTCTCTCTCTCTCTCTCCTCTCTCTCTCTCTCTATACATTGCACGCAGGGAGATGTAAAGTCTTATACATAGTTGTTATATAGTAATATTGTTAGGTGTAGTAATGAATCGATGGTTATGGACAATTCTGTTTTGGCTCGTTTGGCAGTTTTGAATACAATATTTGAGCAATATACCATAAATGTTCCCTGGAATGAGATCCTGGAAAGTGGTTAGCCGCTGGGTACTTAAGGTGTGCTACGATCACGCTGCCCTTCATGGCCAATTTGCATAAATGCGCAAATGGGTGCAAACGTGTGATTGCACTCCAACTTTTTAATACGTTCACCCAATTGAGGAAAGCTGGAGTACTTGAAAATATTTCTAACAGTTGATTATTACCATAAACTCCTTTTTTTTTTTTTTTTTTTGGTATAGCTTTATGCAGCAAATTTCACAACAATGACAATTTTTGTGTGTGAAATTATAGTAATTTTAATACCAAGATAACTATCATCGAACCCGAGTGTAATTCTATAACTGATATCAATTATTTTACAAATTTACTGACATCATCTAACTGTAGAATAATTATGCCCATTGTCCAATTTATCTCATCACATTATACGAACAATCGAATAACAGGTGCAGACAATCGAACCATACTTGCAATTTAAGATCGTGAAATATAATTTCCCACGACAATTCTTAGGCATCTCAGTAGAATGAGGTTGAACATCACAGTGGAGCTCATTAGCAAAAACCACTCAACTCATTGTTGGGATATACACATTTGAGTTATAATGTGGGAAAATTATGGACTATAATAATGTACTATATATGTATTTATATTTTCCAGTGTGTTGAGTAATTCAGAGAGAGAGAGAGAGAGAGAGAGAGAGAGAGAGAGAGAGAGAGAAGAGGATGGGAGAATTGGAGGGGGAAGAGGAGGGAGTGGGAGGGGGGATAGGTTATAGAAGGATGGGTGTGCAAGGGGTATGGGGGGGAGCTTTTTGGTAGGGGAAGGAGGGAACTGGTGAAAGGGAGGAGGTAAGTAGACTTATCTTAACCTTTGCTCAGGTGATTGGCTTCTCACTGACTACAGCTTAAAATCATAAGAGTAAACTCCTAAAGTATATAAATTTAACCAACTCCTATAATATCATAGATTACTGCAGGGTATTGTAAATATTGTGTTTGAATGTATAACTGTCCGACTATATGATAGCCTTGAAAATGTTCCCGAAAAGCGATGCCACATCGGGTCTGAAGTAGTTAGTAAATTATGTTCAGGTGAAGATTTTCCTTGTATTCTTTAATAAATCAGAGGTTTAAAGTAAATTAAAGCTACAGTTATTTGCGGAACTATTTACTCGATGAAAAACCCTCTAGTCTTTGTTGTGCTAATAGAAAATTATTCAAATTATTCAAATGTTTCATGCAATGGTATTTCAAAAATTCTGGAAATGTTTCATCCCATGGTATTCAAAATTTCTGAAAATGTTTCATCTCATGGTATTCAAAATTTCTGAAAATGTTTCGTCTCATGGTATTCAAAATTTCTGAAAATGTTTCGTCTCATGGTATTCAAAATTTCTGAAAATGTTTTATCCCATGGTATTCAAAATTTCTGAAAATGTTTTATCCCATGGTATTCAAAATTTCTGAAAATGTTTCATCCCATGGTATTCAAAATTTCTGAAAATGTTTTATCCCATGGTATTCAAAATTTCTGAAAATGTTTCATCTCATGGTATTCAAAATTTCTGAAAATGTTTCATCTCATGGTATTCAAAATTTCTGAAAATGTTTCGTCTCATGGTATTCAAAATTTCTGAAAATGTTTTATCCCATGGTATTCAAAATTTCTGAAAATGTTTCATCCCATGGTATTCAAAATTTCTGAAAATGTTTTCGTCTCATGGTAATTCATCTGAAAATGGTTTCTCATGGTTACAAAACAAAAATTTCTGAAAATGTTTCGTCTCATGGTATTCAAAATTTCTGAAAATGTTTCGTCTCATGGTATTCAAAATTTCTGAAAATGTTTCATCCTATGGTATTTCAGGAATTATAAAAATGTTTCGTCTCATGATATTTTAGAAATCGTTTTAAGGTCTTCAAGCTGTGATCTACTTTTTATTCTAAAAAATCCTGAGCTTATCATGAGGGATATTTGATACGCTATATTTACAAGTTACTGATAACATGATGTTATGTTATACAGAATTTGTGTGATTAACCATTTCATGTTCTACTAACTATAGAAGGACAAGGAGAGAGAAAGAAAAAAAAGATCATTTAAAGATCCAAGTAGCAAGCTTTAAAAAATACAATAAAAAAATGCGCCGATGTTTCTTCGGCGCAATCCAGATTTCTGTACAGCGTATAATGCTGTATTGAACTCTCGGCCATGGCCCTGTGGTGGCCTTGTGATGTTGGCTCCTATAGCGGTGCTAGACACACGACCATGGATAACTTTAATCTTAAATGAAAACTACAGAGGCTAGAGGGCTGCAATTTGGCATGTTTGATTATTGGAGGGGGGATGATCAACATAAGAATTTACAGCCTTCTAGCGTGAGTAGTTTTTAAGATCTGAAGGCGGACAACGGAATGCGGACTGAAAAACAAGTAGCCATCTTAATAGTTTTCTTTTACAAAAAACTAAAAATAACGAGGACCCGAGAATAGAGGCGAAAATAAGCAGAAACCTGAATACCAAATGAGTTCCCCCGCAGAGGACCTCGTAAAATGACTATGACCTTCATTTCCGTCGTATTGTTGTTGTCATAAGAAATTCATGAGATTCTTTCGGAACAATCAGAGGAGCGACAATGGAGTCGTTGTCGTCGTCTTCTCTTTTCCAACGATGGGGATGTTTGTTTACTTTTGGGGTTCCGAATGTTGAAGGTTTTGCATTGTGGCTATTAGGTATACTCATATCTTCCATCTCTCTTTCGTGGTTAATCTCTCTCTTCCTTCTCTCATCCTCGCAAACGGGAGGTCCGCTGGAAGTTATGATGGATAATCTCTCTTCTCTCCCTCTACCTCTCTGCTCTCTCTTATCTACGGATGTTTGATCGTTACTGTAGAGATGAATCAGTCCGTCACCCTAATGCGCACTTTTCAATAAGAACAATTTTGATTATTTAAAATGGCCATTGTTAGTTAGGTAAAGACAAGCCTATACAATCCTCTCTTAAATTTCTTTACTGTACCCCTAAAAATCTCCTCAACAGACCATTGCAGCAAAATCTCTTCTAAATAACTGCAGGTGGACGTAACGCAGCAGAGGACTGAATGAGATGCGAAAACGGGAAGATCCCTCAGAAAACGACCTCACTTTTAAATGCCCTTAAGTCCTCTTTAATCTCGCTCCCATGCAAATCTGAAAAGCCAGCGAGCCTCCCAAGTACCCATTTTCAGATTAACGGTGGCGTGTTGCAAAGGCGTTCGCTGCGTCGAAAATTTCTCCTTTCACGTTGGTTCTCCGGATGGCACTCAACAGAGATTCATGGTGGGATCTGATCCCTTAATGTCACGCTCTTGGCGCTGTCTACCCATGAGATGCCCTTCAAGTCATTCGAGGGGTGTGTGGCTCTACCACTACCCACTTCTACAACAAATATCAATAATGATAATAATGCCAGTTCCAGCTTTTCATTTCCTTATTTGGAATTACCTTCTCGTGTGCTTTGCCCTGAAAATACTTTTGGTGTGAACTGACAGTACTTCTTGGCTGCCTGAAGACACTTTAATGATTTGATTTTAGTTTCAGTCTTTTATCGATTTCTCTTCGAATGACAATGCTAACATTGAAGACTCTCTCTCTCTCTCTCTCTCTCTCTCTCTCTCTCTCTCTCTCTCTCTCTCTCTCTCTCAGATAACGTATTTATTCTGGGTATTTCTTATTATTTTGCTCTCAAGTAAATTTCTCGTTTTGTCTTCATTTCTTATTTTCTCCTCTCCGCGTTTTGTATTTTGCGATTGCTCTTGTAGCTTTCGTCTTTTATTTAAGACATTTTCAGAATTCCGTTTATTTTTACGGCGTGTTTTAAAGATTATCGTGAGTTTTATTTTTCATGAAATCACAAAACCACTTCTGTTATTTAATGTATCAAATACTTTCTGAAATTATGTTATATAAAATGGTTTATGAATTAAAAACAGCATAATTTTACTGTGTATATTCTTCATAATCGTTATTCTTTTAAGGGAAATATTAGAATTGTATTGTGTAAATTAACTATTTGAATCATTACTTTAATTTAAAGAAAACAATTCATCGTTATGTATTTCCTTTTACTCTCGGCTTCAAAATAATGTTGATATTGAATAATCTTTATCCCCCCCCCAACCCCCTGCCGTTTAATCAGAGCGGTCGGGGTTTCTCGGACAATATCCCTAAAGAGAGAGAGTATTCCCTCGTATCTTTTCTGTCCTACAACGTCGTAATGCCTCTGAGGCATAATATACGCAGCATAATGGAAAGCCACTACGTAGAAGTTAGGCCTATTTCCCTTTCTCCGACTCCCTTTTTGGATATGGATTTCATATTAACATGTGGGACTCTCGTTCCTATTCAGCTTCAGTTTCTCTTCATTGCTGAGGAAAGAATGTTTATAGCACTGTTGGCCTTAATATTCCGCCTGCATTTAAGTGTATGTAAGAAAAATTTAGGTTTTTTGTTTGAATGTGATTCAAGTTTAGTAGGATATGGAGTTAAAGTTTTTAAATTTTAAAAATTTATTTACTTATTTTCTTTTTAGAAGAATTAGTTAAAGAGACGGAATTTCAAATGCTGCGTATCGTTGGAAAGCCGTGAGGTATCGGTCGATACCGAATCAATGGCGAAATGGCAATTTACAAATGACAGAAAAAAATTGTCGTAAAGGGTTGATTAATAAACGTAAACCAAAACTTCATTATTAATTGAGTGTTGCCGCGCAGGTGTTGTGATTTGTCAACATTGTTATTTTGTGATTTGCTAATACTATTATTCTAAAGTGTGAGTGATGAGAACATTAGACTGTAGGAATTTTAAAAGACGCAATGTATTTCAACGTTCGAAGGGGAATACTTACATGAAAATGAATGGTAGCCACCTGCAAGGACTTTTGTATACCAAAATGGTGAATGTTCATTGGTTTTGAGTATAGTGATTAGCGATGATATGATATAAAATGAACTCGACAGTTCCCAGCCAAAGATTTTATTTTTCTTTGGCTCTTTTGAAATAAGTAAACAAAAGTTTTGAGAGGAGTATCAGCTATATAATCTCCAAAGATAGAATTAGTAATACGATATGATTGTTTGTTATTTAGCAGAGTTTGTCTAGGTAAAATAATAAAATGCGTGTGGATCTTGTTTGTCGTCTCCCAGGTGAGTGTAGGGGAGGCATCCACCATCCTCCTGTAAACCCTCTTGTCCGCCCTGGGATGAGGGCGTAGTAAGAAGGGGATCGGAAGGGTAGAGGAGTCAGCAGCTCCGGGTTCCCGCCAGCGTAGCGCGTGCCAACAATGTCGGTATTGAATAATATTTTCTTTTGCAAAGAGAGATAAATTTTATTAGTTTGTATTTTATAGTGGACAATGGAAGTCTCCATTCTTAATTTTTATGTGCGAGGGAGGAATAATAAAGGTAAAACCTGAGGCTGTCCAGTGAAATGGAATATTCAGAGATTTCTTTGTTTAGGTGGAATTTGCCTGAAGCACAGACATGATCACAGAGAAAAAGAAAAATGCTACTCAGTATTTTCACTTTTGATAATAATGATTTCTGTTATGCTGATTAAAAACTTATTTTTTCATATTCTCCTAATGAGCTTGACATGCAAAATGAATCATTACAATCTCTACGTTTTCAGATTCCCGAGAATCGGCTCAGAGGTCAAGGTAAGACAATGTTCATGCTTTGCAGCTGCGTTATCATTTATATTTCTCGTCTTTTGTAAATAATACAAACACACACCCGCCCCCCCAACACATGTTTATATGTATGTATATAATTTTCAATACGACACATTTTCTGTCGAGATATATTTATGTATATATTAGGCTTTCTGTCGTAATTCAGAAGTAATTCAGTTCTGGGGTTTGTAAAGTTATATTTGCGCTCCCGCCCTCACATGAAATATATATATATATATATTATATATATATATATATATATATATATATATATATATATATATATATATATATATATATATATATATATATATATATATATATATATATATATATATATTAATATATATATATATATATATGTTAAGGCACTGGTCAGATGTTAAGGAGATGTATATTAAAATAAATGGGTTGATAACCTTAGCACTGGTTAGAGACAGGTGCAAAACAGTGAATTCCTCAAGATGCTGATATGAGACACAAGTCGAAAACAACATTTTGATCCTTGTTAGATATATATATATATATATATATATGATATATATATATATATATATATATATATATATATATATATTATATATATATATATATATATATATGGTGCTAGGACAATTCGGTCCCGGACATCCCGGAAGGTACCAGGCAATTCGGTACCCGGCTTGTCATTTTTAAACGATTAGTTTGGTTATTTTCTTACTTATTTTACAAAGAATATAAAAAATGTGGGGTGGCAGACATAAATGAAATGATTTATTTAAAAAAAACTTTTTTAGTTTCTTTATTTCGAGACTTTTTTACATTTCTTGTCGTTTAAAATAAAATGTATATAAAAATAAAAATATAAAAACCAAACATTGTTTGTCGTAAAAAGTATTATTAAAAATAAAATAGTAAAAAGCAATACATTGTTTGTCGTTAAAAGTATATAATAAAAATAAATAGTAAAAACCATACATTTGTCGTTAACGTATCTATATAAAAGTAAAACAGTAAAAACCATACATTTCTTGTACTTAAAAGTAAAAAAAATTGAAATTTAAACTTTAATATTATGAGCGATTGCTTTAAGGAACTGCATTCTTTCTGCTTGATTATAGCTCTGTACTAGATGAGTGATACGCTTGTCACAATCCCTGTACTTCTTCTTTTTGACTGGTTCATCCCCATTCGAAGCTTTTGTAATTTTGTTTTGCCAAAACTCTCTTCACTTTTCAGGGCTTCCAATCAATTTCCATATGTTTGGGATGGATACTGGAAAGACTTGCTATAAATGTGCTGTGAAAACCTTCCAAATTATTAATTGTACGCGATTCTCCGTTCAAACATCGGTTTAGAAACATTCCAAGATTTACTATGAAAATTTTGGATCAAGTCTCCTCATTCTGGCAACCCTTCTCTCTCTCACTGGTCCTATATATGAATTTTCAAAATAGAGACAATAGGTTGCGGGATATCATCATCGTCAACCAGTTCATCAAAGCATCAGCAACCTGATTTACAGGTAAAAAGGCTAGGGCTAATAAAACATCTCATTTTATGAGAATGTTTTATAGCCCGAGTACATATTGTAGCCTTCAGCTACAATATGTCTGTAAACATTCTGTCTAAATGAAAGAAGCAAAAAGAAATAGTTGTTTCTGGAAACGTATTTGAAAATGCTTTTGCGCAGCTTTTTTGAAAGTCCATTATCATAGCACTGGCCCCTCGTTATTCACTAAATTCTTCACTTTTTGGAAAAGCCGGTTATACGTATTTTGAGACTTATCAGGTAAGAGGGCAAACAATCTTGGAGCACTGAAGTTTTTAATTTTTATATGCAAGACATAAAGTTGGAAAAATATAACAGGGCAACTCTTAAAAGTTCCATCTCCTGCCCAGTTCGCACATTGTCTCAAATCGTGAAGAGCGTCATTAGTAGCGAAAATTGAAATGCGTTTAAACGTCGTCTATTGCACTGTCACTAACTGCCAAAAAAGATAGAGCCATTCTCGATAAACACCAAACTCTCGTGGTATTTGAAATCCATTAATTGTTTGTGGGATCGGTGGTGATTAGCCTGATCACCTCTTCATCGTCTCATATTTCGACTAATATGAACTAGTTTTCGTCACATCAGCACTGCGCCACTCATTAAATTTCCTAGTTCTTTCTCTGTTTAAAATTGAACGAGAAGGAGTTTGACTTGTGATTGTCCTTTCCTTAATATTTGCAGTACAACTTTTGCACTCACTTCAGCTGCAGTTGTGTATGATTATGATTTTAATATACTTGAGCGCATGAAACTGAACATCTGAGTGAAGCCGTGCTTTGCAAGACCGCCTTTCACAACGCCAATACATCTTCGTACCATCAGCATTTTCTTTATGTTTTTGGTACACGTAGTTTTCCTTATCGACTAATTTTTTATTTCCCTTTTCCGATCGTATGCACTTGCAAGACTCCATTGTGTGAATGATGGGGTGAAACTAGAATAAAAAATCTAAAGGTACCTTTGCAGTAAACTTAGTAAAAAATTTGGAATAAAGAAACTAATAGTCTTTTTTTTTTATTAACAACTAAGAATAACCAAACTAATTGTTTATGAATGAATAGTTGGGTAGTTTAGTTAATGTTATCTATAAACAACTAAGGGAATAACCAAACTAATCGTTTAGTAATAAATTAGTTAGGTAGATTGTTTATGTTACTGTAATTGTAAAAACTAGTTGAATAACAAACTTTGTAGTTAGGCAATTAGGTAATATTATATATAAATAGATCTTAATGTCTAATATAGAATACCATATTATTTTTCTGATTTAGAAATTAAAAAAAAAATAAAAATGACAAGCCGGGTACCGAATTGCCCTGATACCGAATTGTCCGGGACCGAATTGCCGGACACTATATATATATATATAATATATATATATATATATATATATATATATATATTCATTATATATATATATATATATGTGTCAACTTTAATTTTTGTTTTCCTTTTCAAAGATATGTTCCCTGATACGGCCTTCTGTGACCTGGCCTTCTTATTAGCCCTGAAATGGTCAGACCGCTAAAAGCGAGAAAGCCTCTCCCGAAATGAGGAACTCTCCCTCTGGATGAGGATTTTGTGGCACAGTCTGGGAAGCCTTTAAACCACGATCAGATGACCAAGCGAATATAAAACCTAATGACGTCCTTGTTGAGAGGTGGCTGTTGGTGTAGGGATGTTGCCAGCCCCATCTCACCGCTTTTTTCATCAATTCAGAAATGTAAGATTTTTTTTAATGTCTGATTGTATTCTATATAGATATATACGTAATATATGATCTATATATATATATATATATATAATATATACACATCACACATAATATATGTGTATGTATGTATGTTTGTAATATATATATATATATATATATATATATTTATATTATATCTATATATATGTGAATATTACTCACATCACAGTGAGTCATACATGCATTAAGCAATAAATATCCTTTAATATCCAATTTGCTCTACCTCGTTATTAATATATTTTTATATATGTTAACCGAACAGGAGTTTTTTAATTGATGATAATTTCGTCTTCTCGCGGATTCGAACTATCTCACAGAGGAGAAATCAGGCCGAGTCGGTGATGTCATTGAAGTCCTGATTTCTCCTCTTGTGTGCAGGTTCGAATCCACGAGAGGACGAAATTATTATAAAAAAGAGAAAGAAAAAAAAAAAAGAAATCCCCTTCGGTTAACATAAATGAAATACATTAATTCCGAGGCAGAGCGAATTGGATATTTAAAGGACATTCGTAACTTAATTCATATAAAGAATACTATATTTACAAACGCGAGTTCAGGTTAGGTGGTTCCCGAAAACTACGTGTGTATATATTTATTTATATATATATATATATATATATATATATACATATATGTATATATATATTATATATATCTGTATGTATGTATGTGTGTGTGTAATACAAAGACGAGTCAAACGGAAGAGCTCTTAGTACTGAAATTTTGCCTGTTATTTTCATATGATATACGTATATACTAAAATCATGTGCAGGTGATGTGCTTTTCTATTATACGCGGTTCAGGATAAGTAATATCTAATATAAATATATATATATAATAATATATAATATATATATATAATATATATACATATACATATATTCTGTATTCAATGTCATGGTTCCAGTGGGTCCCTTACGAGATGTGATGTTGATCCCAGTAGAAAAATAACGGACTGTATGTACGTCCGTTTCATATTAAAACAAAAACAGGAATTAATAACCTGTAGCTAGTCAGTTACGGTAAGTCGCAGTCATAGTGCGGGATAGCATATGGCTAAATAGCTTGTACGAAAATACTATAGATAGCAGTGAGATTAGCACCTTCTCTTGCTAGTTCCTCCAAGGGGAAAAGGACATTGTCAATGGAAATGATTCCTGGGCCTGAAATTATCGTCAGGAGTGTCTTGTTATGCGAAGCTATTCAATAACAGTATTTGACAGAGGGATATCAATATGAATTAACTAAGATTTTGCGCGACTGCAATGAAATGTTTTGGATTAATTAAAAGGGTTTGATTTCTAAGTATAAATATATAAAATTGGAGCTTGTGTATAGTATATATACCGAGTGTTCATATGCATATAGAAGTCTTTACGTAAAAATATTAGTTACGACGTAATTTCACAGAAATAAGTCAAACCCGCCTCTCTCTCTCTCTCTCTCTCTCTCTCTCTCTCTCTCTCTCTTCTCTACTCTCTCTCTCTCTTTTATATGCACTAAACACACCAATATATATATATATATATATATATATATATATATATATATATATATATATATATATGTGTGTGTGTGTGTGTGTGTGTATGTATATGTATATTAATCTCTATTTCTCTTTTTTATATATATATTAATAGATATACTACATACATGCATACATACATACATGGTATATATATATATATATATATATATATATATATATATATATATATATATATATATATATATATATATATATATATATAACTTTCCCCGACCTCACCAGCTCCATCACAGCAGAAGACCTTTTGGTTCTGACATGGCGTGCATGATCGAAAGGAAAAAAAATAAAATCAGTTGGGAAATATTGTTTGTTTGTTAAACAAACTGCGCACGGGGAGAATAGGATCCATTCCTCACCCAGCCTGAAATGGTGGATGGAATAACGGTGCACTTCGGTGCTCTTCCTACGGGCTTTGAGGCATCATCAAAAGAACGGCAATGATAATCGTTTCGCTTGTTGTGTTTGTGTTATCGCCGGCTGAATTCACTATGCAGCCTTTGCCTTAACCTGGTTCGGATCGAAAGGATTGGTTGATGATGTGCCATTCTCTCTCTCTCTCTCTCTCTCTCTCTCTCTCTCTCTCTCTCTCTGAATACATACACATAGTATATATATATATATATATATATATATATATATATATGTGGTGTGTGTGTGTGTGTGTGTGTGTGTGTGTATGTATGTATATATATATATATATATATATATATATATATGTGTGTATATATATATGTAGATAGTATATATATATATATATATATATATATATATAAGTATATATATGTAGATATGTATATATATATATATATATATATATATATATATATATATATTACATTATATTATATAGCGCTCTCTTTCTCTCTCTCTCTCTCTGAATACACACCCACATAGTGATATATATATATATATATATATATATATGTATATATATATATATATATATATATATATATATATATATATATATATAAATATATATATATATATAAGTAGAGAGAGACCTTACCTTACCTTACAGACCTTACAGTTCGTTCGGGTTGCCCCAGGTCCCTCAGTGTGAGGCGCCTCTAATGTCTACCAGAGAGTTGCTAGTACATCTTCCGGTATATTTTGCATCTTCCAATCTTGGATGGTCTGGGATGCAGTTTAGATATTTGTCGAGCTTATTCTTAAAA
Source organism: Macrobrachium nipponense (assembly GCF_015104395.2). NCBI lineage: Eukaryota > Metazoa > Arthropoda > Malacostraca > Decapoda > Palaemonidae > Macrobrachium > Macrobrachium nipponense. The sequence continues at coordinate 22,433,853 of NC_061091.1, forward strand.
CACATCTACGCTCACTCCTGATATATTCCTAGATGAGCTGGCAACGCATTGAATAGACGCTGCATTATCGATGCTGGTGCGTAGTGGATTAATGTCCTGTGTGCTTTCTTATTTTTCCTGATATAGTTTTGGGCACTATTAATCTACCTCTGCTTGCTCTTTCTGATATTTTTAGTTCCATGATATTTTCTGTTATTCCTTCTATCTGTTTCCATGCCTGAATTATCATGTAGCGTTCTCTTCTCCTTTCTAGACTATATAATTTTAAGGATTGTAGTCTTTCCAGTAGTCTAGGTCCTTAACTTCTTCTATTCTAGCTGTAAAGGACCTTTGTACACTCTCTATTTGTGCAATATCCTTTTGATAGTGTGGGTACCATATCATATTGCAATATTCAAGTGGATACGAACATATGTTTTTATAAGCATAATCATGTGTTCAGCTTTTCTTGTTTTGAAGTGCCGTAACAACATTCCCATTTTTGCTTTTACATTTTGCCACAGAATTGCTATTTGATCATTGCATAACATGTTCCTATCATCATCACACCAAGGTCTTTAACTGCTTCCTTATTTGTGATTGTCTCATTATTTAGGTCCCCCTATATGCATATAGCTTTCCTTCTCTGTCTCCATAATTTATTGATTTCCAAATTTATCAGAGTTAAATACCATCCTATTTACCTCTGCCCAATCATATACTTTGTTTAAGGTCTCTTTGTAGAGAGTTCCTATCGTATCACAAGTAAATTTCTCTACTATTCTTGTGTCATCAGCGAAACTACTCACTACCGAATCCTTAACATTACTGTCTATGTCTTCAATCATAATAACAAACAATATTGCAGCTAGCACCGTACCTTGTGGCACACCGGATATTACCTTGGTTTCATCCGATTTATCATCGTTTGCAATAACTATCTGTTTTCGTTGTGTAAAAATTCTTTTAACCATCTTCCTACTTTATCTACGATATTGTGTTTTCTAATTTTCTTTGCTAATATATTATGGGCTACTACTCAAAAGCTTTTGCAAAGTCTAAATAACCACATCTGTTTCATTTCCGCTTTTCATATTTTTGAATATGTTCTCACGGTGGACTAACAGTTGGGTTTGTGTACTTTTTCCGGGTACGAAACCGTGTTGTCCTATATTAAACAAATTATTTTTTATTAAATGTTTCATAATATTTTTCTCATTACCCTTTCATACACTTTCATAATATGTGATGTACTCACAGGCTATAATTACTTGCCTCTAGTCTTGATCCACTTTTGAAAGTAGGGGTGATATATGCTAATTTGTGCTCATCATAAATCTTGCCTGTATCTACACTTGTCTTAATAATATTGCAAGTGGCTTTGCGATAGAATGAACTACTTCTTTAACAAAATAGCAGGGACTCCATCGGCCCTGCAGCAGCTCCATTTTTAATTTCATTAATTGCCTGCACAATATCAGCTTCATTAATTTCTATGTCAGCTAAATATTCACTATTTTCTTCCCTACTTCTATATCATTATCTTCATTATCTATTCTAGGGGTGAATTCTCTCTTATATCGTTCTGCCAGTATGTTGCAAATTTCCTTTTTTTCATTCGTTAATCTCCCTTCAATTCTCAGAGGACCTATTTCTATTCTTCTTTTATTCATCTTCTTCGCATATGAGTATAAATAGTTGGGGTTTTGCTTGATATTTAATAGGGTTTTTTTCTTCCAAGTCCGTTTTCATTTTCTTTGATTGTATAATCTTTTGTTCTGCATTTTCCTATCTTACTTTTTAGTTCTATAAACTTTCCATGCATTTTTTTTCTTTTGCAAGACCTTTTTTCCACTTTCTGATTTTCTGGAACAAGATCCTTCTGTCTCTTGGTATAGCATGAATGATGTTACTTTTCTTCTTCTGGTATATATTTTTCCACTATTTTCTCCAAATATTTTATATAATATCTCCGTATTTACCCTTATGTCATCACTTACGAAAATGTTTATCCCAATCTTTGTTTAATTCTTCATTAATTTCTGACCATTTTATATTTTTACTGTAGAAGTTGTATTTTCCATATCCTTCCCACTTTTTCAGTTCTTGCTTATCTCTATTTTCACTGCTTTGGAATGAACTGTTAATTCTATGACATTATGGTCTGAAATACTCGCATTATAAAACTATTATTTCTTTACATAATTCATCTCGTTCACAAATACTAGGTCTAAAGTATTTTCCTTTCTTGTTGGCAGGTGATTTATTTGTTGAATGTTGTATTCTAGTAGCATATCTAATAGCTTTTCAAATTGCCTCTTATCTTCTGCACTACTATTACTCTCTTTTTTATATGTATAAGTACAACCACAATCTCCTATTCGTTCTTTCCATTCTACGAAGGAAAGTTGAAGTCACCAGATAGGAGAATAGTCCAGTCCTTGTGATTTCTACATATATCATCCAACAATTATTAAGTCAAACTCTTTAGTATTAGGAGGTCTATATATTACTATGTTCATCAATTTTTCAGATTCAAATTCTACCGCTATTAGTTCACATTCTGAGTTACTATATTTCTCATATTTAATTTTTCCTTGTTTTTTGTCTTTCCCATATATTGCGGTTCCCCCTTGATTCCTATTTTTTTCTATCTGATCTATAAGTTTGGAACCCTTTTATTTGATCATCATTCCCAGTCTCTGGGAATACCAGGTTTCACTTATATTCATTATATCTATTTTCTTTTCATTTTGGGTTAGTTCTTCTAAGTACTCTATTTTTCTTTTTTTATTTTTGAGTTACTCGTAACTAAACCCTGCGCATTCATCACTATGATTGGTTTGCGTGTTTTCTCCTTCATTTAATACTGGTAGTAATAAGGATTTTCCCATGTCTCTTTCCTGTTCTGGTATGTTGTTCTTTTTTTCATTTCCAGAAATTCTGACATTAAAAAAATCAACTTTTCCATAATATTTGATCTTCTTCATATAATTATTCATTTTGTGTCTGAATCTGCAATTTTCTCCGTTTCTGCAATATCCTCTTGCATAATAAATACAGTTATTATCTCTTGAGTAGAATTTCGGAGTGATGCTTTGAAATTTTTTGCTGACACCTCTGCATATCTCATTGGTGGTTTGCTTTTCTCTTTTTACCTGATATTCTTGATTTCTCTCTTTATTTGTTTCTTTCTTATTTTGGATTTTATTACTTGGTTGGTTATTTATTTGATTAGATTCATGGGCTACAGGGTGCATATATTTGCTTTTTTGTCGAACTTACATCCTTTTCCTTCTTTAGGTTTTTTTACATATTTTTGGATGCAGATCTCTGCAATCATCCCCATATTCCATCTAAGTATGCACATTTACCATATATTTCATAGTTTTGACATATCTTAGGATGTTTGTAGTAACATCTTTTCTCCAAATCTGCAATTCCCTCTTTTCAAAGGTTGCAGATTTTGTCTTTCTTGTCTATTTTTTCCTCTTTCCCGTCTTGTGTAGATCTGGGTAGAGCCTCTTCGGGATTTGCTTTTCTGTTGTCATATCGTAATTTATTTCTTCGTAGGTATGCTGCTTTATTGCCTCATGTAGTATCAATGAGTATCTCTGCATCCATACTTTTATCTTGTTCTGTTTTCCTTATTTTTTCTGTCATTTCATTTTTGTTTACTTCTCTTCCGTTTTCCTCTTCTTCTTTTTCTTCTTCTTCTTCCTCTTCTCTTCTTCTTCATCCTCAACTATTTGTACATTCAATCTTGATTAATAACATTGTCTATCCATGATAGACATGTTGAACAAAAAATTCTTGTATCTTTTCTCAAATCTTGTATTACCTCAGCACACTGTGAGAGAGAGAGAGAGAGAGAGAGAGAGAGAGAGAGAGAGAGAGAGAGAGAGTTCTCGCTCTCTCTCTCTCTTTTCCGGGGTGCAATGCCAATTTGTCTGTTGTTTTGTGGTTTCTTTTTAAATGATAAAAGTCTATTGTTTTGTCATGGGAATGTTTTCGTTTCTCCATCCAGAGATAATGCAGAAGAACGAGAAAGAGCTGGATTTAGTGGTTTTTATACGACCAAGTGAATAATTATGAATCTGAGAAATATAGAAAAAATAAGAAGAATTATTGCAAACAACGGAAGTGGAGTATATTCCTTTCGTTGTTTCATGAGAAATCACTTTCTTGGTGTAGGTCCTGAAATCCGGCATGCCTCTATTAATCCAGTTTGTATAGTGCTTTTACGTTGCATGGAACCAGTGGTTATTCAGCAACGGGACCAACGGCTTTACGTGACTTCCGAACCACTGTATTATTTTCCTAGTTATTAGTCAGCTCATGTGGGTCACATATATGGTGCAGATGTAATAAATTGATAGGACTCAATCCTTATTGGAATTAAATTATCTAACAGGAGACTGATTTTTCTGGAGTAGTATCACACTAAAAATCCAGCATTGGTTCCAATTTGCCTATTGTGTCTAATTGTTTCCTTTTGCTAGCAAACCATTTTTGTCTCTTTTCTATTTATTTACACTTCCTGTTTCGTCAGGTTATCACTTACATCATCTTCCAGTTTACAAAAACTTTATAAAAAAAGAATTATGCGGCTATTAATTGAATTAGCGTTTCGCAAGAGGGAGGTTTCTTTTGATATATTTAACGTAGATTCAGTTAATGTAAAGATATGTACGATATTTTCTTTGAACTGAATTTCAAGTAGTAAAATATTTTTTTCTTGTTAAGTGAAACAGCGTGCGAGGAACTCTCTCTCTCTCTCTCTCTCTCTCTCTCTCTCTCTCTCTCTCTCTCTCTTGAGAGGTTCAATTTAGAAAACTTTGGTGATATCAAGCGACGCCTTGAGTTGAAGTGTGACTCCTCTCGAGATTGCTGTCACGCTCGAGTGGTGGAAATTGGACGCTGTTTGAACATTGCCAACTATTTCGTTTTTGGGAATAGTCGTGGTTTTTCGTTTTCTGTAAAAGAAAGCTATTGGGATGGCTACTATTTGTCTGTCCGTCTGCACGTTTTCTGTCTGCCATCAGATGTAAAAAAACTACTAAATTGAGCTGTTGATCATCCACCCTCCAATCATCATACTACCAAATTGCAGCCCTCTAGCCTCAGTAGTTTTTATTTTATTCAAGATACAGTTATGACACCGCTATAGGTGCCAACAGCACAGGCCACCACCGGGCCGTGGCTAAAGGTTTCATGGACCGTGGCTGAGAGTTTCTCACAGCATTGTATGCTGTACAGAAAACTTTCATTACCTTGATGTATGAAAACAAATAATTTCATTGTGTTTAGAAACGTTATTATCATAAATTTCATGCCCGTTCACTTTCGCTTATTGAAAGAAATATCTCGTTTTATCATTATACTTACCGGGTATTAAGAGAGCAGCATTTATTTTACAATCTATTGAAAATTTAGATTCCATCCCTTGGTGAGAGACTGTCTAACCCTTTTATTCCAAAAGGAAAGTTGTAATGATGAGGAGGAGAATTTAGGTTTTAGGAATGAGGAAGAAACGAGTTCCAAGGTAGTCTAAAAAAAGAAAATGAATAATGAAAAAAGACTTCTGTTAAGCGTAAACATTCACCAAATATAATTAAGGGAGCAGCATGACGGATGTTAGAGGTTTTAAGTTTACATATAATTTCTTTTATT
>NC_061091.1:22443911-22466411 GCF_015104395.2 Macrobrachium nipponense
GTTGGTGAAGCAAGATCTAATTGACCCTAGATTTTAGCTCGTTTTAATTTACATGAAGTTAGGAATATAATGTTTACAATGCTAACAACTTTAATTGCATTTTGATTGCACATGTGCATTTCTTTGCCCAAACTTCTTGGAAAAGTCTGTCAAACTCTAGTAGCCAATAATAATTTTTATCCTGTCGAGGTTTTCTGCAATCCTGGATCCACGAAATCCCTGTAGTTGTGCAATTCTTTCCACAGGATCCCCATGGCTATTGGAGTCTGTGTGTTTCTAGTTACTCCATCGGTTGTTTTATTCTTTCTTCTGCTTTGCTTAGGTTCATATTAATTCACCAGTAGGTTTCCTTAATGAGATCATTTTAAACCATATCTTCGTCTTTATTACAACTCCAGGATTTTATTTTATAAAAAAATATTTTTTCTGCATACGCTTTTTTTCTCGCTAACCTCGACATGGTAGGGAACCTGTAGACATTAAATCTGTTATATATTTTTTTCTTGTCTCTACACTTACCATATACATACATACATACATTCATACATACATATATTATACATATATACATATAAGGTATATATATATAATGTATATATATATATATATGTATATATATATATATATATATATATATATATATATACCTATATATATGTGTGTGTGTGTGTGTGTGTGTGTGTATTTTACGAATGGATGACTTTCTTGCACGTGTTAGCATTGACATACGCACTTTTATTACCTCAATACAATTAAATCCGTAAGTTTCCTGCCCTGAAAGTGGAGGCTTCTTGGAAGGTTATGAATTAAAACGCCTATTGCTGTAGCTCTCTCCCTGTGTAGCCAACGAAAGGACTTAGTAAAGTATTGGAGGGAACTGGTCTCCTCCTGCTCCAATCGATCTCGCAATGACCTCCCTGGAACAGAGAGCGTTGTAGAGCAATAAAAGGTTAAATGGACGAACAGGGTTCATTTTTATTTTTATTGCAGACAGACTGCATCGTTTTAATGGCTGCACAGACAGAGAGGGAGATTTTTGGATGCAATATTGTCTCCTCTCTGCTGTGCGATTGGTAAACTTTTGCTTTCTATTTGAGCTTTCAGTAAAAGAAAACTACTGAGATGGGCATTTGTCTGCCGGTTCGCACGTTTTCTGTCTGCCCTCGGATCTTAAAAACTACTGAGTGTAGAGGACTCCAAATTGGTACGTTGATCATCCACCCTCCAATAATCAAGCATACCAAAATGCAGCCCTCTAGCATCGGTAGATTTTATTCTATTTAAGGTTAAAGTTAGCCATTATCGTACGTTTGACACCGATATAGGTGCCAATAATACAGGCCACCACTGGGCCGTGGCTAAGAGTTTCATACAGCATTATATGCTGTACAGGAAACTCGATTACGTCGAAGAATCTCCGGCGCATTTTTTACTTGTTTTCTGTTGCGTCTGTTTCGTTGAGTTCAGAATTTTCTCTAAAAAATAGGTCGAGCATTGGATGCTTAACACAACTCGCATGGCCAACTCATTTATAAGATTAACTGATTGCAAGTTATCTGGCGTCATACCTCTGCTTATTCAAGTGATGCTCTATTGCTTCCTTTGGGGTTAGATCTCGTTGCTTTATAGTCATCGGTTTTTTCTCCCTATAGATTTGCGTAAATTAAGATCATGAGTTGCGCTTAAGTTAGGATTGTGAAAAAATTCCATTGAGTAACGGACGCAGTTACTCTTGAAACAATAGTTGATCCATTACAATCAACTTGCGCACTAAGCATGTGTTTAGGATCTGCAATAATTACAATTTCCATTTCGCATCTTTTAAGTGCTTCTTAATTGGGTGCACTTACTGTACGGTGAGAGCTACAGTGATCTCCAGTCTCGCTACGGCATACTTTTTAAATTATATATATACTATATATATATATTATATATATATATATATATATATATTATAATATATATATATATATATATATATATATATATATATATATATATATATATAATATATATTTGTATATATATGTATGCACACATAACATATTTACACGCACACGTTCTCCACATAGCGGGGTTTATTTCAGAAAGAGCTTCTCTGATTATCAGTAGGATTTTGTACAATAAGAGGCTGTTACGGAAGTGCCAATAAAATGCCACTATACGTATATAAGGAAGTGTGAGAGGTATCCCTTCCCTTGTTGTAATTATAGGTAGAGAGAGAGAGAGAGAGAGAGAGAGAGAGAGAGAGAGATTTACGAAAAGATCAGCACTCACCTCTTGATATTCATCTTCAAAGCGCACTTCCACGCGTAGATGATTCTCGTCATTACAACCACGGTCTAGAATAGTGAAATGAGTTAGTTACTTTACAACACGATTGTATGAGTTTAGTAGTACTTCTTCGAACAACTCCCCCCCCCCCCCCCCCCCCCCCCCCCCCCCCCCCCCCCCCCCCCCCCCCAACCCCCCCCCCCCACACACACACACACCACACACACACACTGTACAAAGTGGTGAATCTGATCTCCTTGTAATTCTCTCTCTCTCTCTCTCTCTCTCTCTTTCTCTCTCTACCTATTATTACACGCCTTGCTTCGGAAAGTACCCAACTTTTACCTCAGGCGCAGCAAATTCGTTCTTAAAAATAACCCTAAGAGGTCGACAGTAAAGATCTCCCGCTCACGTAATCGGCTCATAACGGAAGTGGTCCCGTTACCACGAGAAATGTTGGGAAAGTTGCCGGAAAATCCAGGTGCATAGGTGAAGGCTTCGGTGGAGCTGATTGGGCATTATAGGAAAAATCAACACCAATTTTCGTGCGTTTGGTACTCTCGCCTGTGTGATTCATTGATGTCTTCCTGGCCAGTGGATACGATTAAGGTCGAGAGTCTGCTCTTTAGATTTTGCTAAGTATGTTAATTGCTTTAAGGTTTTTTGGTAATTTCGAAATTAATTTCTTTCATTTATTTGCTACTGATGCTGAAAGCCTTACAGATGATGTAGAAAAGGAGAAAATTATTAACGTGTCTAGCCTTTGAGAGATAAGGGTTCGTTCCAGTAAAACATAGACTTTATTCATGACCTGATCTCGCACCAGGCTCCCAATGCATGATTCATCACGCGTAAGTAACAATGTTCTTACTGGATCTAAAAAGCTCCAAGCTTCCTTTTTCCAGCCCTTGAAAAATATATCTCTTAATGCCTGAGACTTTGTGTTCTTCGCGAGGCCTTTTATGTGAAAATTGGAGGTAATATTGACGTTACATGCTTTAGATATTTCTTTCTCCCATTTCAGGAATATTGGTCTTCTTTTAGGACTTTTTTTTCTTCAAATTGCTAGAATCTTTATCTGCTGAACAAAGAACGCGGAAGAAGTTTTTCCTTTTTCCTGCAAATGGTCATTTAGATCAATTTCAGGGAGTCTCTTGTTTGGCCCAGTTTCATAAGCTATTTTTCAGTAGAGAACTTTTTTAGCCGTCACTAAAAGTGATGTATGGCATAATGCTCTGTGACAGATGTCATATATTCTTTACTGAATTCATGACAGTTTTGTAAGTTTATGAGTAACTTTACTGTAATTATTAAGGGGTTGTGCACCATTGACTTGCTGTTAAGAAGTTTTAATCTGTATATCACTCCTACTTTATTTTTTTACAGCATTTAAACCTTCTTTCTATTCTTTGTAGCTTAGCTTAGCAAGTTAATGGCATTATTTATTGGTTCCATGTGAATGTTTGCTACAATAATAATAATAATAATAATAATAATAATGATAATAATAATAATAATCATAATTGCACTGTAAAATGGAATTAACCACTCGTGCAGAGTAGTATATGTTAATATAATAAATTTCCTTTAATAATCCTCTTCATTTCCTTTAAAAATTGTGTTAAACGGTATTAAAACTGCCGGGAATCTCTGAGAATTAATTTTTCTAAAAGTTCTTGGAACATGCAGAGTCTTCCCTTTTGCCTGAGTCATATTTTACCTTCCCTTTCCACTATCGACGATCCGTGTCCACCTCTCGTCAGGGTAAAGAGGCAGACTTTTTTTCTCTCCTTGGTTGTAATCTTCTCGTCTTTTACTACCTAACGAAGTGGAAGAGGCCGTCTTAGTGATGGTCAGAATGGAGCGAAATAAGGAGAGGAGAGGAGAGAGAGAGAGAGAGAGAGGAGAGAGAGAGAGAGAGAGAGATGTTGGGTACATATCTATTTTATTCTGTACCATTTTTATGTAGATTGCATTGCTTGTTCCCAGTCCAAACCACAGAAGAGGGATGACGCAGAAAAATAAAATACAGTACAATAAATCACACCGGTCTGACGCTCGGGTTTACGTACCACAATGAGACCGAAATCCCAACAGATTGATCTAATGTGTCTAGACTTGCAGGATATTATTTAAAGTCTGTCATATTTCCCGACCTGTGACGGGAGGTAAGTGATCGTTCAAATATATATATATATATATATATATATATATATATATATATATAATATATATATATATATATACACACAATTTAACTCTTTCATTTTGAATTTTTAGCACTGTAGCTGGTCTTTCAGAGGGTCAACAATTTTCCCACTTCTAAATCTGGCCAGGGGTAAACACTTGAGGAAAACAAAATTGTTTAGTAGTCTAATCAGTCCATTGCTATATACAATCCACAGAAAAGTTAGTTTACATATTTTATAACAATAAACCAATGAAAAAATATTACAAATTATTTATAGAAAAAAATAAAGAATAAGTGAAATCGGGTTTTTGCCACATTCCTCCCCCTTACACAGAGACACTCATAGATACACCTGTGCTGGTATTTTTCACCATGATCATTGCAAGCGTCATTCAACATTAATTGTGGATACGTACTCGTTTGTCGATTTTAAAAGTTTCCAAATGGGGGCAAGTTATAATTGAATTGACGTTTAAAACATTGTTTCATTCATTTTAATCTACAACAAAACAAAAAGCGACAGAAAACAATGTTAATTGCTTGGTTTATATAAACAGGTTTTAGTAGAATAATTATAACTGACTTTCCACAAAACAAGGAATGAGAGTCGCATGAAAGTCGGCATCTAAAAACGCATGTTGCTCGGGAAGTAATTATGCCCTTCTCACCGGCGGATGGCCTCTGTTACTTTCCTGGAGGCGGAGAAGACTATTCCCGTCGACTAGAACACAAAGTGGTCTTTGGGTTGGCTCAGAGAGGAAGCCAGAAATATAAGATTAACTTAGTTGGAGTGGTTTGGTGACCCTGTTAGAGCTCTGGAAGTAAAGTGGCCAGTAAAATGTTATTGAGTTAAGGTACAGTGTTGCTTTTGTGCGTGTTGTAAGCGGGGGAAAGTTGTATATCATGTTGTACAGGTGATGTTTTCCTTCTCTGGTTCAGCTATCCATTGATATGCCCTGAAGGAGATGGAGGATAATGTACATGCAGTTCCATTATCATATAATTATAGGTCACATAAAATGTATGACAGAGAGAGAGAGAGAGAGAGAGAGAGAGAGAGAGAGAGAGAGAGAGAGAGAGAGGCCTTTGAAACATTCATATTGTCATTTTATTAGAGGGGAAAAAACAGACCATATTTAGAAAAATGTGAATGTGAATTTTTGTACTTTTGCGACATTAAATAATAAATTGAACTCTAGGTAGTATGTATTGAAAAATATGTCTGTACTGTCCATACAAACCTTGGTTTTCATTTGGTAGGTACAGAAAAATGCAGTATATATATATATAATAAAAAAATTATTATATATATATATATTATATATATATATATATATATATAATATATAGATATATATATATATATATATATCAATATATATATATATATATATATATGTGTGTGTTGTGTTGGTGTGGTGTGTGTGTGTGTGTATGTGTATAAGCAAAAAATGCAATCTGGGCCAATGAATCCTCGTATATACAAAAATATACTTTTTATTTACCAAATTAGCTAAACATTAAATGGAACCAAATGAATATAAAATGGAGTAAAAGAATAAAGTCTGACCCTCAAAATAAACCGTGAACTGTCATTCTCCTCTCCTGAACTAGATTAAGTAAACACTTCCCCTAAATCTTACTGTCTGATTAATTATGCCATTTAAATGGTCAAAGTCTTTAGAGAACCCATTCTCTTATATGATGCCCTGAACCCATGTGAAATAAAGAGACATATTTATTATATCACTCCAACTTGTGAAAGGTAATTAAAATGAACGTATACACACTACACTTCTCTTTCTCTTTTCAAAGGGTAACTTTTCGAAAGTCTCGTGTACTCTACCTTTTAATGGGTGTCCTCGAACGCTCTCCAAATGTGTGTTCTATACCACGACACAAGTAATCGAAGAGTGTCCCCTCTTCTTTTGCATCTCTTATCGTTAGGCCCTATACACCACACGCTACGAACACACACACACACACGGACATGCCTATCGGAATGCCATAGCAACCGAGCGCGTTGCATGACCCAATCATGTGATCTCTGAAAGGCCATCAACCTCATATCGCATGGTCACCAATTCTGACTGTTTTTCCATTTCAGCACTCCTCGAGGAGCCAAGCGCTTGTCACTAAGCGTTCCTGTCTCTAAGCGGAAAAAGCTGAGATTAGCAATTCACCACCACACTTTCTTTTAAGATATATATATATATATATATATATATATATATATATATATAGTATGTATATATATATATATATATATATATATATATATATATATATATATATATATATATATATAATGCTCATGATTGTAAGCCAGAACCAAGTAAAATAATACCCCTTTATAAAGAATTTCACATATTCTCGAGTTGCCCCTCTGAACTGAAAGCCTCGTTCTCTCTAAACCATCTCAATTCCTATTGGCTGCCTTGGAATTAATCTCCACAGGTGTCCTGTTAGATGCCTCTCACCTGCAGAACACCACTCCCCCCCCCCCCCCCCCCCCCCCCCCCCCCCCCCCCCCCCCCCCCCCCCACCCCCCCCCCCCCCCCCCCCCCCCCAATCTTTTTGCTCCCCTGCTTCCTCTGGGGATCCCGCATGTGTTCTTTTACCATCCATAGTGCACAGATCAATCAGCAAATAAGAAGACAACAATACCACGGATTTCCAGGTACTGTGAGAGTAATTTCTAGTTCAGTCAGCGAATCGTTTTTGCCTATTGTCTGTATTTCATTTCATTCTTCCAAGATGACTTCGCCCTCTTCTTGGCTCGGCCACTCACTCCCCAATTTTGGTTCAATGCTGTGATTAATTCCCCTTGTGATGCTAGTAATGATATTAAACATCCCCTAGTTAATCAAGCAATGCAATATTCCTTTCTGTATAAGCTCCAAGTCATTCTATGCCCCCTTGAGTGATCTATGATAGGCAATACTAAGAGCAAGTAATGTGTCACGTTTTCCCACGTGTCCATCGCCCTAGTACTGATGCTAGAATGCTATCTCTTTGCAGACAAATATTGTGCCTGTTTGTGAGAGAAAAATTGGAACCCTTGGATACGACTCTTGCATTTAAATAACCCGCTTTGCGCAAATCATATCTCTGTGTCTGGGTCATTTCCCAGCCACGTGTTTCCGGTGGACCTGCAATCAACCACCTTCCATTAATTTTTGGACCTACACGTAATTTAAATGTAAATATAGTTCATTTGAACTAAATTCCACTTTTATGTAAATTCCTTCTTTCAGTAATATCGGCCATCAGCCGTAGAGTTTTGTTTGTTATAACCCTCGTCCCTCCATGCAAGGCCTTTTTAGGAGTGCCAGTAAGTCACATCCCACACTTTATACTGAAGGAACGAGCAGTTTTTAACAATATATTTATATATACATATATATATATATATATATATATACTATATATATATATATGTAGTATTATATAAATATATAACATATATATATACTGATATACCATATATATATATATATATAAGTCATATCACATTTCCGTGATTCATGTACTATATCGAGCTACAATGTCCTTTAATATCTAATTCGCTCTACCTCGGAATTAAGATATTTTCATATATGCTTAACCGAAGGGGAATTTTTTCTCGATAATAGACTTGCCTGGACCAGGGCGCGAACCCATGGATCCTTTCAAATCCAGGAACGTCAGTGAAGCTTTTACCTACTACAGCCTCTCGCGGTGGTGTAGTAGGTAAAAGCTTCACTGACGTTCCTGGATTTGAAAGGATCCATGGGTTCGCTCCCTGGTCCAGGCAAGTCTATTATCAGAAAAAAAATTCCCCTTCGGTTAAGCATATATGAAAATATATTAATTCCGAGGTAGAGCGAATTAGATATTAAGGAACATTGTAGCTCGATATATATATATATATATATATATATATATATATATATGTGTATATATATATATATATATATATATGTATATGTATATATATATATATATATATATATATATATATATATATATATATATATATATATATATATATATATATATGGAGAAATGTCGATAACTATTAAAAAGAGAAAATAAAGATCGGAAATTATACTTCAGTAATACCGTCATTCATTTAGTTTGCCTGAAAATTACAGCCGAAATATCAAATACTATGTGAAAACGTGATTTAATCTGCAATTAGATATCCTAAAATTAAGATAGCATCTTTTTCATTTTATTCAAACAGCGGAAGACTTCCGCAACTCACAGTTAATTTCGTTATTAGAACAATTTTTTTATATTTTTCAAATGATTTTTTCAATATCGTGAATTTTACCAAGCGTGATTACTATCCTGAGCGATTAGAGAATATTATTCGCCACCAGTAAGTTGAATCCATATTTCCGAATCGAAAGTTAGTAACGGTTCGCTCAAAAATTCTTTTGTTGCTAATGATAGTTTTTACGTTAGGTTTGAATAGAAAGTTTTCTAGATGCCTTTTACTATAGAGTATAGGGAGGGAACCGTTGGTTCTTGCTTCCCGAATCCTTTACTCAGGGTTCATCGCCTGAAAAATTAAATACATCAAAATATTCTTTTGCCCTTTCAATTTTTTAGTCTAGAATACTGTTCTTGGTTTGCTACCAACAATTAAAAAACCAATTGGTTAATATGAGATCAGTCATAAGTGTTAGATACAACTCTATCACGGTTCACTGACTTCCCGATGGAGAATGAAAAATTCATCTTGAGAGAGAGAGAGAGAGAGAGAGAGAGAGAGAGAGAGAGAGAGAGAGAGAGAGAGAGAGTTACAAGGATTAGGATAACTCAAAGATTTGTTTGTCCATCTAGGAGACATCGTGTGCTCAATTATCTCTAGGAACAGGTTTTACTGTTCATTCGCAGTGTCCTAATGATTTTGTCTAGCTTTCTGTTAAACTCTTCCACACTGTTGCTGTTTACAACTCCTGGTGGCAGTTTATTCCATGTGTCACATAGCTTGTATGTGAAGAAAGGAGAGATTGACAAATGTATTCATAGTCTTTAGGCAGTTTGTTATTTAATGAGTTTATATTCAATGCAATAGAGCAAGAGGAAGAGGCTTCAACATTAACGCATCCATTGTCATCATGCACCTTGCTCCTGCGTTCCCGCTTTCATCCTGAGAGAGAGAGAGAGAGAGAGAGAGAGAGAAGAGAGAGTGGGAGGGTATTAGAAGAGAGGAGGAACGTGGTAGGGGGACGTTCTCCAAACGTTCGTCCATTAGTGAACCATTAAGTATAAACGCTGTGGACCCCTCCAGCCTCCACGCCAACTGACTGAAGCGTACCTGCAATCACTAAATTCGGTTTGGGGGAAAGTGCAAATAGGTCTCCTGCTGTAGAACACTTGCTTGCTAGTAAATGTGTGTAACTGAGTGTTCACAGTTCTTAGTATTATTATCTGCCTTTTAAGTGGTCGTTCGTAGTACATTTTATTATGATGTGCCATTCAGTGTTTTGGTAATTTTCTTTAAGGTAAACCTAAGCTCGATTTTAACTGGATCGATCAAGGCAAATGGCTTGCTAAGGAAGCCTTCAAAGAATAAAATACCCATTTTTTTTAAATAGCAGAAAAAAGCAAAGAGCAGAACCTTGCAAAAATGGTAGAGATGTAAAGTAAATATACGAAAAATAAATGAACCATCTTGGAGATCAGTTTTTAGAAAAATAATTTAAAGTTTCAAGGAGATGGGTCTAGTACAGTTTCTGATTCTGAAACCTATGGATATCAACATTGAAATGAATACCAAGAAGACTTAGTCCGCAGGTTTGAAGGGAAGTAAATGAAACACCTCTGAAACTGGGCAGTGACCTATCGAGGCACAATTTTTCGTGACATATTTGTAAATTTATGGACTCTGGATGCCTTTCATCAAAGTTCTCGTAAATCCACTGATAACGATCGTATTCCCAAATACTTGACTTGATCTGCTTACAAGGATGTATCAGTAAAGCATACTATGCAATTATGGGATTAAAGAAAGATTCTCTGTCAGTTGCACGAAAACCTTTATTCATATGTAACAAAATAGTGATATTTCGCATGAACAAATATTCCCACGACGTAAATTTCCGTGCATTCTCCCTGATTTCGGAAAATCGTACATTTTATTAGATGGTTGAGATGCCATCAGTATACACTCAATCAATTTTGTCGATGCTGGAAAACAATCTGCTAAGATTCATCGTGTTTGATCTTTTTTTTTTATGTAATACTCCGAGTTCGTTCTACTACAGAGGCGGCAGAAGCAGGTAGTAATCTCTCTCTCTCTCTCTCTCTCTCTCTCTATTTGAGTGTGTGTGTGTGTGTGTGTGTGTGTGTGTGTGTGTGTGTCAGGACAAGGCGAGCCTTCCTTCGTAATTTCCTCCAGGGGCTCCGACCTTTCAGCGAGATGAAAGCAGGAGGAGATCAACTAACGCTGGTATTCCCAGAGATTATATATCAAAAGGAAGAGGATATGGGCTAAGGAGCAAGAGGGAACCAGAAGTGGAGAGAGGGGGAGGAGGAGGAGGATTGCATCATGCAAATGTTCTGCATCTGGTTCAAAAAATTTCAATTACTCTTAACATCTCTGAGGTGATGAATATTAGATAAACTCATGTTGTATGGATTTTGTTTCTTTATACTGCTTTGATTTTTGTTTGGTTATTCAGCTTTTTCAGCAACGGGACCAACGGCTTTACGTGACTTCCGAACCACGTCGAGAGTGAACTTCTATCACCAGAAATACACATCTCTAACACCTCAGTGGAATGACCGAGAATCGAACTCGCGGCCACCAAGGTGGCAGGTCATGACCATACCAATCACGCCACTGAGGCGCTCCATACTGCTTTGAATACTGTTTGTTTTTAGATTTCTAGGAATGTCTACTACTCTAGTTGATGCTGGTGGCTGAGTCCGCTGTAAACGTAGCTTCTTGATAAATAACAGACAAAATTATGAACATATCTGTGATAAAGGCTTAGGGGAGGAATTGTATGGTTCAAACTAGCATGGTGAGAGAAGTTGTTTGCTTTTATGATAGGAGTAATCAACGTCTCCTTCCAGATTTTTTATATTCCTGGTGGGAGTATTTCTGCCGTAATCTACGACAAAAAATATATAGATGACACATCTGCTACAGTCAGTTGCTGTTTCATATTTCTAAACCTTGTGCTTTGCCTTGGTACCCCACTGTCTTGAGTTTGAGTTTTCCTCCCTAGACACGTTTATTTTTACTCATTTCCTGTTTTATCTCATAACGTGTTGAGCGGGATGATGAGAAAGAGAAATCTGCTTGGAGTATCAGCAGCCAAATGCGCTATTCCATCTTTGTTTTCAGTTCATGCCTTCACTGCCTCCTCTCCTAAATGATGAGACAGTCCACTTTAATTTCTTATCTCCTCGACTTTTTTACTTATGGATATTTAATTGTTCACATTTATGGAGGATGTTTTAATTTATAATTGTTATCAAGCCAGTTGTCGATGTATTTGATTTGATTTACTTTCGACCCATTACAGTATTTTACTAGGATTACTTTCGAGTTTCGACCCATTACAGTATTTTACTGGGATTACTTTCGTCCGACTACAGTATTTTATTTTAGTAACTTTCGACCCACTACAATTTGTTTTAGATTACTTGCGACCCACTGCAGTATTTTATTGGGATTACTTTTGGCCCACGACAGTATTTTATTCTAATTACTTTCGACCCAATGCAATTTGTTTCAGATTACTTTCGACCCACTGCAGTATTTCATTGGGATTACTTTCGACCCACGACAGTATTTTATTTTAATAACTTTCGACCCACTACAATTTATTTCAGATTACGTTCGACCCACTGCAGTATTTTATTTAGATTACTTTCAAGGCTGCTCTGAAGGACCAGGTACTTGTGGGAAGAAATACACAGACAGTACAGTGATAGTGGTATACAGCTCTCAGATCGATTAAAAACGATAAAAATGTTGTTATTTCCCATGCACGGTGTTGAGAACAGACATTATTTTTATATTATATTGTGCTTTAACCGCAGTTGGAAAAGGGGTATCATGCAGTGATTGTACCTTGTACTTTGTTCAGAATAGTTTCTTGCATGGCGAGTGAAATTAATATGCTCATGACACATAAGCTGATGTCTCAAATGGTAGTAACATATCACCCAGATGGACGCCACATGTAATAGTTGCATTATTAAACATTTATTATCAGTCAATTCACTTAATTCATTCCCAGTACAATGAACTATATTACTCCGTCCTGCGCCAGTATTTGTCTTATTCCCCAACCTTGACATGCAATCACATAAACAAAATCCTATCATTGATACGAAAGGACTTTTCCTTCAAGATTGGGAGCACTGGCTTGGTATTGAAAATCAAAAGCGATAATGAGT
This sequence comes from Macrobrachium nipponense, assembly GCF_015104395.2. NCBI lineage: Eukaryota > Metazoa > Arthropoda > Malacostraca > Decapoda > Palaemonidae > Macrobrachium > Macrobrachium nipponense. The sequence continues at coordinate 22,456,786 of NC_061091.1, forward strand.
GTAATTTATATAATTTACTTTATTAACATTACTCTAAAATTAGCTGCGCCGATCTCTTTGTGTTCCCATGTATGATGTTTAACCGAGTTTATTGTTGATCCTTCAGTTAAGTTTTATTTGATACAAGAATATATATAAGATTGATAGATTTATATTATGATTGCTCATGTGTTGAATTATATAGCTCGACTTGTACAGGTCATTTATTTGGCGAGAGTATTTACACACACACACACACACACACATATATATATATATATATATATATATATATATATATATATATATAGAGAGAGAGAGAGAGAGAGAGAGAGAGAGAGGAGAGAGAGAGTTGAAGTCTCATGGGCCTCTTCGAAGCTCGCAGGACAGGCGCTGATCTCCTGGTTCTTTAGCCGACACCCAGTGTGGGAATAGATCCCAGTGCCTAGGACACTTATCCAGCATGTCGCTACTCGCTAGGCCCGTTGTGTAACCCTCCAGACAGAGAGCTGGTACCACCTATTCTCCTACTCACCCTCGAGTTTACAGAGCACAAGGTTGGCGCGCCACCGGATTTGTGCAACGGCGCGATCCCCAAGCCACCAATGAGCAGCGTGATTTGAACCCCGGTCCTCGCGACTGGTAGGCGGGAACTTTGCCACCCTAACGCCACTCCTTGGGCTGGTATATATATATTATATATTAATATTTATATATATATTATATAATATATTATATAATGTATATATATAGGGGGGAACTTTGCCACTACGCCACCGTGGCTGATATATATAATAATATATATATATATATATATATATATATATATATATATATATATATATATATATATATATATATATATATATATATACACACACACATAAACACCCGCATGAGGTTAGCATGTGGTTTAGCATGTAAATTTTCACCCCCTAAACAAATAAAAAAGTACATTAATACAGTATGCCCAGTATGCAAATGTGCGTACATTGTTATACTTGCATTTTTCGGGTGTACATATTTTTTTTTTTTTTTTTTTTTTTTTTTTTTACAAATTTCATTGATAAATCGGTTAATACACTCTGTAGATCAGTCTACAGTAAGGTGCCATTTCAAATGATCTCCGTTCTGGAAATCAGTTATACATTTATTTTCCTATAACGTAACTTTTACAATATAAGTTTGGAACCTGGAGCTTCAGTGCAGTAAGATTAATATTTCTTTGTGTAAATCAGAATTACTGCTGCATAGATATGGGGTCTCTTTCTTTAAAATGTTTAAGAATGTTATTTATCAGATAAAAGGTTCTACCTAACTTGACATTTACCTATCGGGGAATCATATAGCTATTCTGAATTCTTTTGAGTTTGATGAAGCATTTTACAAATAATACGACTTCCTGTTTACGAGTAGAAAGGACATTGAAACTCAGGTAAGTTAAAATTAGCAATTCTTTATTATTTTGTTACAGAACTTCAACAATATCTAAAAATAAAGGGGATCGAAAAATTCATGTAAATCATTTCCACAAAACATAATAATGTTCTTTTTTGTTTACTTTTTTCTTTCTTTTTTACGTTTGTTCCTTAGCAGTGAGTACAGAAATACTTGATAAATATGTCAGTAATTGGTGTGCGCGTACAAGCAAGGGTCCAGAGAAGCGAGATTTGGCCGTAAGTCGCTATTATATGAACACAGATACCGCTAAGAACACATAATTATTCGTCCAGAGTATTAGTAATAGATCGCTACAGAATACATCCCATTACGTCGATCGGTGTTTTAGATTTTAAACGCGAACTTATTATATCCCGTCAGAGCATTTGTAGTAGATCGCTAACAGAATATATCCCGTCAGGTTGATCAGCGTTAGTGTTTTATCCCTTATATCCCTTCTTAACAATCAGCGATATGATTCCTGAACACAAAGGGGATATATCCTGTTATGTATTTCAGATCCGAACGTTATATATATAATATCCCACTGTGGAGAGTACTTATACATCTACATCCAGACTAGGACTCACGGTATAACTTCCACTGCCTTCTCGCGTTAATCGATTTTATAAAATAGATTCAACTGGAAAAATATTTTGGAAACTAATGTATATAAGTTCTTTTTTATATCAAGTATTATAACGGAAATTATTACTGTAATATTCTTGTCAACAAAGATGACCATATAATAAGGCTTTTGTTCCTGGAATACCAGTTTGAAGAAAATGAATATTTTTTCCATCAGAGATTTTGAAACACGACAAGCTTGTGGTGTGTTTATATATATATATATATATATATATATATATATATATATATATATATATAGTATATATATATATATATATATATATATATATATATATATATATATATATATACACACACACACACACATTACATACGCACACACATGCACATCACAAATATGTATGATATATTGCGTATTTCTGTATGTTCATTTAACGGGACAGCACTTTGTATTCGCGTAAATAAGAACATAGACTACTTTTTTGGGATAAATTGTTCGAAACCATAGACCTATCAGACCAGTGCTTCACTCTCCGAGCTTGATAGTTTGAATTCAACCTTGAGTGCTTCCGTCTCATAAAACTAGGATGAATCACAGAGTGCTTCATTTTCGGAAATTGAAAGATGATTCTCCTACGAATCTGGCCTTGAAGTATACTCACCTAATGACGATCTTAGAGAAATAAACAAAATACACATTAAACGGATTCAAAACCGTACTCCCCAGTGTATATGCTTTTCCTGTACATAACTAACGTATCCCCAGTACCGTTATTTGAAGAGAGTCAGGGTGGACAGGTGGGGTAGGTAATAACTAATACAGGTGAACAGACAGAGAATATGCATTTGTATATCAAGCAGTACAACTGAGAAGAAAAAAGTGAGCTGAGTATTAAGTATTACAATAATAATATGATCTTTTTTTAAAGTATATAAACAGTATATCTGTGTTTATATTCGGTTCTAGAGAGTGATAGTTCTATATCATAGGCGGTGGAATCCAAGTTATCTGGTGTAACAAAACAGGAATGAGAAGCAAAGAAGAATAAAGGTAAATTTACCAGTAGGAATCTGAGGTGGTACAAAAAAATCTGTAGCATTTTACTTAGTGGTTTGGAATTGGTCTTTTAGATTTTATTTGCAATATTTTCACCGAGACTCTCATGTTTCTGTGGCTTCTGATTTGGCAGATTTTTACGAATTACATTGGTTACTTTGTAACCTTAGGTAAACATGAAATTTTTTTCTAGTCTCGACAAAGAGTCGACAGAGAGGCATTAGGTTACTCTTAACGTCAGCGTCTATAGAAATGTATAATTCACAATATTAAATATCCCTTTTTTTCCCGAGAGTTTGCCTATGAAGGTCATATAATTTTAAGCATTTGGAAATATTTTTGGATAAATTTCGACGGTAAATTATTTCCGTTTTGCCACTGTTTTCAAGTAAAACCCAAAATGAGTAGGAATCACTGTACCCGTCATGCAAATGAAGGCAGGAAAATATATCTCAAAGAATATGTAGTCGTGGTCTGGGGACGTTGCTGATTTCCATGACCAAACAGATGGTTATTATTGTCACTGCCTTATGTATCCTCAATGCTAATACGCTATTTTTATGAAGACCCGACAGAAGTTTTCAGCAAATGACACCCCATGTTTAGTTAAGGCCAGATGTGGTTCCTTTTGAGTCGAAAATCGCTAAATAGATGATTCGTTTTATTTTTTAGGTATCTTACGTTCAGATATGACATCCACATCTTCGCGTCTTTCATTTGGTGTCTTCAAACATATTGTGTAATGTATCCCAGGTACAATAAAAACATAGGAAGTAGATAAGCTACCAAAATTCTAAATGTGCACCACCGTTTGTGAACCAGGCGAGTTCTAGTTAGCATCCCTTGTGACAGGGTAACGAAAAGTTTCAGTTTATATTCTGGTATTGATCTAACATCCTCCAACCTAAGTCATGAAACATGGTTTACTCATACCAACAGTCAATTCGCTCTCCATTATTTGAAATGATCGGAAAATTTATTATTTTCTCAAGTAAAAAGAAAAAAAAACTTCTTTGGTTATGGCCCCTTATATATATATATATATATATATATATATATATATATATATATATATATATATATATATATATAATTACAGAATTATTCTTTTTGTTTGTTTTGACAGACTAGGTCCATTTACACCTTGTCATAATAATCGGTTATGGAAATTACAAAATATTCATTTCTTCTTGAATAAAGATTGTCATTTATTGGGGACATACCTCTGTAGAAATTAAAAAAAAAACGATTTGATATAATGAAATAAGTTTAACCTGCATTGATTAAAATAATTCTACAGCAGCCCTTCCATCCTTGCTCAGGCACATCATCCGCAAAAGACATATACATTTTCATATTAAGCTCGTTGCTCTTATCCATACGGGGGGTGGGGGAGGGGGGGGGGAATATCAGCGAACGATTATCATTAGAGGAATGCGAGTATTTACATTAAGATGAGTTTCCCCTCTCAGCGGCAGAGGGGTCTTCATAGGATCCCTTCGTTCATGAGATCCGCTAGGAGGTTCAGGACGCGCTCTTCTCTGCCGGCCGACCCTAAGGCGATGTCCACACTTCCCACGACCACCAAGGCCGACATAGCCAAGGCAGCTTTGTAGTCCTCGTCGAGGTCCTCCTTGGTGTATTTGACAGCGTCCTTCTCGACGCCGAACTGACCTAATCTGGCCATGAAGGCGTCCCAGTAGTCTGAGATGAGGGCCGGGGCGTGCTTGCGTCTCTCCGCCGGCTCGAGGGACGTGCTGATGAGCATGGCCACGTCGATGGCCGGGCGGCCGTACATGACCATCTGCCAGTCGATGATGCAGCACCTGGGCGTGTCGTCTTCCTGCTTGAAGAGGAGGTTGTTGCACCAGAAGTCGCAGTGCACGAGGGTGTTCAGCTTATCGGAAGTCGCCAAGACGCTTCGGAGGATCTCGGTTGAATCCTTCCCTGAGTATTTTTGAAGGCCCTCTCGCACGGCTGCGCGGTCCTTACGGGATTCTAGGAACTTCAGGAGTAATGGAAGGCCTCGGTCAATCAGGCAGTTGAAGGATTCGACTGCTTGGTCCGTCGACAGAAGGTAGGGGTATTTCTGTGGGAGTGGTTGTTTCTCCTTGATCTGCAAGGTGAGAGCAGCGGCGTGGACGTTCGCGATAGCCACGAGAGCTGCCTTCGCCTGGGACACCGTCAGTCCCTGCGTGAGGTCCTGGACTTTGTATCCCCTTTGACACATGTCGGCCAGCACCAGTATGGACTCGGCCTCTTCCTTGTGCTTTGCGTAGTAGAGGTCTGGTGCCCAGGATGGTTCTATGAGGTCTTCCGTTAGGTACTGTCGTTCGACGCCCTCAAGGGCCGGCTTGATCTGAAACGAAAAATATTTTGGTTAGGATCCTAACACTCCATTTTCATGGGGGAAGCAGCGTTAGTTAACCTTATCTTACTCATTATAAAAGATTCACTTGTAAAGTGTTTCCTTTAAAAGATGCTCTTGTCAAGTGTTTGCCGTAGTAGGCGCAATTGTAAAATGTCTCCTTTAAAAGATGCTCTGGTCAAACGTTTTCTATAGTAGATACACTTGTAAAGTGTTTGCTGTAAAAGGTGCACTTGTAAAGTGTTTACTTTAAAATTTGCACTTGTAAAAAGCGTTTTCTGTAACAGATGTACTTGTAAACTGTTCGTGGTAAATAATTGATTTCTTAATAACACAACGTGCTAACAATGAATAAATTACAATGACCTTCAACTTCATCATACCATTTTTAAACGCTTATCACTACAAGACTTGAACCCAGGTGGAGAGCTTTCGAACCACCCTCGGAGTTGAGCGTGGCCCCATTTAAACCTACATGAATCACCTTTACCCATGGTAGCTTTATGCATTTTTTTTTTAAGTAGAATACCTGTGGTTCTCGAGAAGTATTCGAAAGTGTGAAAAGGTCAAGTTATATATTCATGCATACATTCAAACGGTGGACAAAATTCGATTAGAAGAGCTGACCCGATTTCAGCTCAGGTGAGCTTAAAACTGGAAAATATAGAATAAGTTATTTTGTGTTTATTCTATAGATATAGTCATGTGTGAATACAGCCCATATCTATCATTTTCACTTCTGCCTCATTATATATATATATATATATATAGATATATATATATAATATATATATATATATATATATATATATATAGATATATATATATATATATATATATATATATATATATATATATATATATACATACACAGACACACAAAACTATTTGCTCCCTTGTTTGCTTGTATGTGTATAGTACATTAGAATGAGGTTGTGTGAATGATTTTAGAAAATGCTAAACTGCTGGTTTGGTTTGCTTGTTGAAATAATTGCTAAGAAAAATATCAGAAGTTCAAGCGAAGATGCAATGCATTTTACCGTACGACAGTTCTCCTTGTATTTTAATCATATTCTTCCATTTTTTTTATTCAATAATTTTTTAATTTGTTTTTTCTTTTATGATAGGTGATCTCTTCTTTCTGTATTTCCCATTACCTTCCGTTACTTCTCTCTAATGAACGGCATATTCTTTGGAAGTTTAAATTTCAAACCAATGTCCCCTGTGTACTTGTTTCATATGAATAAGGTTCATCTTCTGAATAATAATAATAATAATAATAATAATAATAATAATAATTGTATTTATGATTCCTATTGCGACGGGATATTACTAAACACGTGTTCATCCAGTTTTTGTGAACGTTTTCTCTACAAGAGAGTGTAACTGTTACTTGTTTCAAAATGGAAGGGAAGGGTAAATTTATGGATAAATGACTGTAGAGTGAAAGTTCATGGAAGGATCAATATTCCGCCTTCCTTCCACAGAAGGCATTACCTGACATTCAGAAAAGGAAGAAGCGTCCTCCGAATTATAGATGCCGGTTCCAAGAGAAATGTCATAAGCGCTGAATTCTGGCTGAACGGAATTATTTATTGGGTTAAAGTAAACGGTTCCTTATCTTTGGATACCCGGAGCCTCTATCTCTCTCTCTGGCAGCCAAGGCATCTGTAACTGACGCTGAGCTGGAACAACTTTTGCTTTGTCCTGTTACTGACGGACTGATTCCAAGTTTAATTGCATCAGCTGGTATTATCCAGACACTCCAGCCTTTTCTAGTACCCTGTCTGTATGTCTCCTGTCCCTCTGTCTGTGTATGTCTGTCTGTCTGTCTGTCTCCTATTTATGTAATGCTGAGGAAAACTGCCACTCCGTAAAAATGTTAGGTGTCCATCTCAGATTTAAAAATGTTGACTGAAACATTGGCGTAAATTAAATGTGATAGAATTTATTCACGTGTCCTTAACATTTCCATTAGTAGAAAAATCTTCGGATTTTGTTCGTTTTCAGTGAGTTGCCTTTATACATATCAGTTGCTAAAATTACTTTTGTTTTAAGTTTTAAAATTGACAATTACTTTGGAGCATTCTGTCAAGTGCGTTGTTAATATCATATACTGAGAGAGTTCAGAATGAAAAGTCATAGGTATCATACTTCCATTATCGATGCATAAAACTGAAACATTCATTTTTTTTTATTTCCTACGTTTTCCCTCCGTAACAGATCAACTAATTCTGTAAGTACACAAGCTTAGCTGTCACATGTAGTTCCCATTAGCGAATGCTCGTCTATGACATTTTAAAGAGTCTATATTCTTTTAGTTCATCGTAAAGGATTGTAATCACGTGACATCTGTCATCTTGTATCATCTGTCGTCAGAGATTCGTGGAAAGGTCCCTGGTTGTGTTCATTTGTCAGTTTCTTTTCTTTTTTCGCACTAGGGCATTCTACTTTGAGGAAGCTCTCTTGACAAGTCGGTGACCGTTTAGAATTGTTACGTGATAATAATGGTGGATTTTGAATATAATAATAATAATAATAATAATAATAATAATAATAACAATAACAATAACAATAACAATAACAATAACAATAATAATAATAATAATAATAATAATAATAATAATAATAATAATAATAATACAATGCAGCTACATTTTACAGGTATAAACAGCTATAGCTTAAAAAGAATAGCCTTACCTCTGTTCCTCATGGAAGAGGTGCCCACCTCTTTTCCCCTGTGTAATGAACTAAGAAAATTATCTCCTTTGTGGTCCATTAACTTAATACCTCCATGTATAGTTCAGCAGCAGTTATATAACACACTTGTGAAGCTCATTAACCAATCAATTGTACTTACATCATTCAGGGGTACCTACAGGAATAGAGTCTTAGTAATAGACCTACCATTATAACATAAACTGAATACCTGCTTATTAAGGTGGAGGACATAGCCCTACCTGAATAGAACATTACCTACCTTTGTAGTCTAAGAATCACATCACCACATCATACACCTTTCTGACTCATTAACAGGGCAACAAACGTCTACTTCCATAAGAAATCACCTGCGTCCGTGTGTCATTAACAAAACACATACATTTGTCTATTTGTAAAGCATATACATTTGTCAATTTACAAAACACGTATATTTGTATATTTACAAAGTACCACCCTGCCTCACACAGCATTCAAATCTGTCTCATTAGTAAAGCACTCACCTATGTCTCATTAACAAAGCAAATGCATCTCTCTGCGTATTAGCAAAGTACCTGCATCTGCGTCATTAACAGAGCAGCCACCTACTGGTAATTAACAAAGCGTTTCTCTCTCCCTCACTCATTAAGGAAACACTTACTTCTGTGTAAAACTTGATTTCCCTCAAGTCAAAGAGCGTCTCAATGACAAAGGCTCTGTTGAAAGGGTCTTGTGGGAGGAGCTTGGCCAGGAGATGCACATGATGCTCCGCCCCCGCGGCACTGTAGGACACGCCCACCGCCAGTTGTTCCGAAAGAAATCCCTCTCTCTCGTCGCATGCTGGCTTAATACTCCACTCTTGAAGCTGTTGAGAGACGAGAGGTTAGACTTTCCACTCTCTTATGTATCTAGATTATGTTCATAATAACTGGAATATATGATAATTTGTGAGATTGTTACGCTCGTTAACTTATTAGCCTACTGGGTCCCTCATTAGAGAAGTTCGGTTATTCAGAAAATGCTGCTCAGAAGTGAGAAGCGATACCCTTCAAAATTCAATTTTTGTCAAGAAGGTCAAAAAGTATTGAGCTCGTCGAATTTGTCTGCCTCTGCGTATTGATTGCATTTGGCATTGACTTTGAAGTGCCATACCTTCACCCTTCCTGTCATTCTTTCTTTTGTGGGGCTCGACTCTTGACCCCGCCTACAAATTTCAATCAGACTATAAACACTCGTTCTTGGAGGTAAAGCTAAAAAAAAAAAAAAAAAAAAAAAAGAGGAATATAAATATGCATGTTGTTATATGTTTCTCCAAACGTGCAACGCAAGTATATAAAGTAGGCACCTATATATGTGTTTATATTGCTGCAATTGTACAAATCGTGTACCGTATATGCATATGTATACAAACGTGTGCTTTACCGTACTTTATTAAATTAAGCGCCTATATATGTCATGTGTTTATATGACTAAATACGTAATTCTATATCTGCA
>NC_061091.1:22471411-22493911 GCF_015104395.2 Macrobrachium nipponense
AATGTAAGTATGAATGTGTAAAGATATGTGGTCAGTAAAATAATATATCTATCTATCTATCTATCTATCTATCTATCTATCTATCTAGGCAGGGGGTTGATTGATTGAAAGTTGTCCAGCGTCGGTAGGCAAGGGAAGAAAGGGAGAACAGAATAGTTATCCGACACCGAAGGAAAGGATAAATTCAACAAATTCATCTTCTGAAAGGTGACTGTTCTTTAGAATTATGGTGAAAGGTAAAATGATAACGACTTGCACACAACTATATTTTAAGGATTGAGGTCATTCATCGCTGAAAACAATTTCTAGGAGACGGTGGAAAGTAAGATGAAAGGAAGAGAATATGAACGGAGGTAGAGTAAAAGGAACGAAAGGGGTTGCAGTTAGGGGCCGAAGGGACGCTGCAAAGAAACTGAAGTAATGCCTACAGTGCAACTCCTAAGGTGCACTGACGGCACGACCACCCTTAGTGTTTTATTTGGTATGCAAATATATTTTTCATTCTAAATCCCCAAAGAGCATAACCTCATGCGGTGCACTGTAGGCATTACTCAAGGTTCTCTTCAGCGTCCCTTCGGCCGCCAGCTGCAACCACTTTCATTCCGTTTACTTTACCTCCCTTCATATTCTCTTCCTTCCTCTTCCTTTCCACCCTTTCCCATAGCGCAACAGCGAGGTTTTCCTCCTGTTACACCTTTCAAACCTTTCTAATCTCAATTTTCCTTTCAGCGCTGAATGACCTTAAAGGTCCCAGCGCCTGGCCTTGGGCCAAAACCCTGTATTTCGTTCCATTCCATTCCAGAGAACATGAAAGTCCCCTGGTTTTTATTCAGACCCTAATTGCCCATAACTTGAACTGCATCCCACCACATTCCCGTGGCTTTAATGCCTTCAGCTCCTGGTGGCTCCCAGAGAAGTGAGACCGAAAAGCTAAAAGACGAAGTGTGTTCCACGTCCCAATATCGGGTTGCAAATTTCACAGTAATTGGAACGGAAATATTGCAAGCTCTGCCTCGGGAAAGATTTAGGGGAAAAGGAGAGCAGGAAAAAAAGATGGAAGTGCAAATGCTAAACTAATTATTCTCTCTCTCTCTCTCTCTCTCTCTCTCTCTCTCTCTCTCTCTCTCTCTCTACTGCACTGTACATATATATACTATATATATATATATATATACAAACATACATGCATACATGCATACATACATACATACATACATAGTATACACACATACATGTATACATACATACACATATATTCAGCAGGGCTACAGGAAGAATGAAAGAAAAAAATACTTTTTTTATTTTTTTTTTTTTTTGCCTTAGCCGACTTTATTGTCAGGCTATTAAGTACATACAAGCATACACTATATAATTATATATATATATATATATATATATATAATATAATATATACATAATTTATATGTATGTATGTATGTATGTGTATGTATAATAATATATATTTATATATATATATATATATATATATATATATATATATATATAGCAAAGTTAAACACTGTATCCGTGTTCTAGTATGTTGTGAGGAAGCCCACAAAAATTCGGAAAAAAATTGAAAGTTTTTATTAAGCTTTCGGAGAGTACATTCTCTCCCTCTTTCAGAAAGAGAAATAAAAGTTCACATAAACTGAAAACTCAACGGTCACAAGGTAAAAGAAATAACATACAAGCATATGGTTGTATCAGAATAACTGCCCTACGGTGGTTTGCCAATCTTGTTTAACAACTTAGCTACACTAACTACATGCTTTGTCATAATTGCCGTTATCACCCGTTTTTAGCAAATTTGTTTATGGGAATGTTTTTGAAACTGAAGTTTTACCCACCATTTTTAACTTTCCAATTGTTTGGTTTCGCTATGTTGAACGATATTTTTGCTTTGATTCCAGATTTTATCAATGTTGAAGATTTACTAACTCAACTGAATAACTTACACCAGTGTATCAATTTAAGTAGAAAATGAGATAAAAAACCCAGGTTACCTTTCTTAGACACTTTATTATGTCGATTCAGAAGATAATAGGATTAAATTTGCAGTATATAGAAAACCGACCCATGCAGAGTCATATATCCATGCTTTTTCTTTCCATTCAGACGATGTCAAAATAGGTGTTATTTCTAATATATTCTTGAGAGCGTATAAAATTTGTGATGTTGAATTTTTAGATACTGAAATCAATCATATCAAAAATGTTTTCACTGTACTTGGTTACAATACAAATTTTATTCAAAGGGCGCATTTTTAAGGCACGTAGAATATATTATGTAGCAAGGGAGAAAAGGACTTCCTAGGTAATAAATAATAGTGTTTTAGTCTTACCACAAAAACCAAAGCAACCCTGGACTTTTAAACGAATATTTGAAATTTTGCAACATTGTCCAGTATATAAGAATAACAAACACTGTTAAAAAGTACCTAACAAATAATGTTAAAAATGTAGACAAAACAACAAGGATGCATTTACGAAATTCCCTGTCAAAGAGTGTAATAAAACTTATATAGGTGAAACGATTGATTTTGACAGAAGAAAAAGACAACATCGTGACTCATTAAGGAAAGGTGATGAAAACAACGCCCTGTTTCAACATAGACAAAGTAAAATCATATGTTAACCTAGACAAAATGAAAACATAAAGGTTGTTAATAACACTGAAAAAAGAAAACTTTTAGAATCTATTTTAATCCAAAATGTTGACGCTATGAATATATATAAGAGTAATTTTAAACTGGACCTTTTCTGTAATGCAATTATGACAAAGCATGTAGTTAGTGTAGCTAAGTTGTTAAACAAGATTGGCAAACCACCGTAGGGCAGTTATTCTGATACAACCATATGCTTGTATGTTATTTCTTTTACCTTGACCGTTGTTTTCAGTTTATGTAACTTTTATTTCTCTTTCTGAAAAGAGGGAGGAGAATGTACTCTCCGAAAGCTTAAATAAAAACTTCAATTTTTTCCGAATTTTTGTGGGGTCTTCCTACAATATATAATATATATATATATTCTTTAGTTCAAAATGTGCCTCTTTACTGTATCCCAAATAAACAAAATGAATTAATCGACGATCCTTTTGTTGAAACGAGCAATCGGCTGATAAAATAGCAACCTATCCATTCTCTTGGGAGTTGTTGGACCGGAAGCACACTCCAAATCCCAACGATTTTTTTTTTTATTTTCTTCGCATTCCTTCCCGGAGAATAAATTGTCTCCCAGGACCTTCGGCTATTTAAGTAGCAGCGAATGCGTTGGTGGATGGGGCCGGTTTGGTGGAGGGCGGGGGGGGGGGGGGGGAGGGGGGGGGGGGGGGGGGGGGGGGGGGGGGGTGTCGATAAAGCGGCCAATCTTTCTCAGTACGCCAACACAATTGAATGCAAACAAACATGCGAATATTTGCATTCATAGCATATATGCATGAAGGCACGTACTTAAATGCATAAATGCATGTATTTAAATGCATACTCGCTGCGCGCTTGTGCATGTGTGCGTGTTGGTGTATGTATGTTTTTGTTTATATAATTTCCTGCGTATGTGTATGGGTGTGTATGTATCTAAGTTTGTATTCGTTAGTCATTGTATTCATCACTATGAACAGAAACTTTGTTACTAAAGGTTTCACAAGAGGTTATGAGAGAGAGAGAGAGAGAGAGAGAGAGAGAGAGAGAGAGTACAGTAATTGAATAATGTGGTTTAGTTTAATACCTGGTGAAAAATCAGTTGATTTGTATGTATGATTATTTATGACATGCAGTTACAAGGCAACGTGACTTTTGAATTTGGAACGTTTATCATCCTACAATAAATTAGAAAATTAATTTGCAAAGGATGAAGAAAAAATCCTATCGAGTTGTAATATTTTCTTTCACTCATTCATTATACTTTTTGTTTTTGCCTGTCCACAAAGGAAGAAAAATTTCAGATTAGAAAATTAAATTACGATTGGAGAGCAAATAAAGCAACGTGCAAACTGACAGCTAACTGAGGAGAGTCTGTGTCTTTCCTTTGATTATGAAGTGAATAATACTGAGTTTTTTTTTTATTTGTATATTTGTATATCTTACAGTCCTGAAGATGCGACTTAAAGTCTCGAAAATTTGGAAAATAAAAAGATAATGTCTCACCGGGTCCTTCCACTCAGGAGAACTTATCACCCAAAGTTCCTGAGGGGGAGTGGTACCGTCAGTGCATCTCATGGGGTGCACTGTACTCATGACTTAAGGTCTTTTGCAGCGTCCCTTTGGCCCCCTGGCTGCAACCCCTTTCATTCCCTTTTTACTCTACCTTCGTTTTTATTCCCTTCTTTCCTTCTTACTTTCCACCCTCTCCTAGCAATAGAGACAGTGCAATTTCTAGGTCTTCCTCATGCTGCACCTTTCAAAATGTTTTACTGTTAATTTCCGTTTAAGAGCTGGACGACCTCGTACATCCCAGCGCTTGGCCTTTGGCCTAAATTCTATTTTCTATTCTAGTCTTTCTTTGTGAAGCTGTCTTTTTGATTTGCAAGAAAGAACAAAGGAAAGAAAAATCGTTTGGCAAGGCAAATGAAGCACAATTGAGAAAAAGTCGGTCCTTTTCATTAGTTACTGAGAAAACGAATATGCTTCAGGATAGGATGAAATGTGCAACACATTGACGCACTCATAACTTGCATCAATTCATCATGAAAGTTACGAAGATTATGATTCTGAATACATTAATATTCAATCACGCTCTGGAATCTCATAAGTGCCATGAATTCGCAAACAGAATAATTAATATATTACGTAAAATTTTTCATGTACTTTGAATATTTTGTATTGTAAATTAGCTTTCCCGTCTTCACGGACCTGAAAATACTGATAATGATTTATTTATTTGAATTCGCTTTAATTCTGTATTGGTTATATGATGAGTAGTTCAAAGAAATGGAATTTCGTTCTATCGTTGGTTTGTTTGAAAACAAAGATCATTTAATAACTGCAAATGTTATTATAACTATTAATGTAACCTTCCAATTAATACAGCGTAGGTTTATATATATATACATTATATATAATATATATATATATATATATTATATATATATATATATATATATATATATGGGGATACAATCCACAATGAAGTAAATTCCTCTTGTAGTTTAAAATATATATTTCTTGTATAGGATTAAAGCTTTCGACCATCAACTGTGGTCTTGTTCACTAAAGAGAAGGGAAGAACACGTTGCTGCTTGCAGAAGGGGAAGTTCATACAGTGCAATTGCGCAACATTCATGGGAGAAAAAACCACGCAATAAATTTTAAAGGTACAAAGGTTGTTTTTGCATGTAACGACCGGACTTTTGAGACGAGTAGTAGAAGGGGGCGTTTAATTTCATTAAACGAGACCTTTGCAGGAAATACTGGCATTACAGAAAATACAGCTATTTGTGAAGAGATGATAGGTAGGAAAAGAAAATTTCAAACTTTAGAAATATATGTGCCAATAAACGATGCTGCTTCCTCTCCTGTTTACTCCACTCGGTCATTTCTCCAAAACAAACCACCCAACCACCATAAGAACAAGCAGTTGACAATAGAAACATTCCCCACGAAGATCAAGACGAATTCTGGAAAGAACGAGGGCTCAACCGCCTGATCATTCATAATATGAACTAGCTTGTTACCTAACCGTTGTTTTTTCAAATGTTTGTGCTCTTACTTGTTAGTTCCTTGAGGTGATATCACTCTTTAGTTGAACAAGACCACAGTTGATGGTCGAAAGCTTAATCCTATACAAGATATATATATTTTAAACTACAAGAGGAATTTACTTCATTGTGGATTGTATCCCCATTTACTTAGAGGTACGACAAAGTACCTGGCTTCTGCATATATATATATATATATATATATATATATATATATATGATAGAAACATTATGTATTCCTATTAGTTCCCTCCTATGGACCAAACGAACATTAACCATGGACCACAGCCGACCAAGAGTCTTCCATTAAGTAGCCAAGCGTGAGAAAATCATGGTGCGTAATGTTTTCTGTTGGGAACCTCCTGTGTGACAAATGCGACTCCTTCCCAAAGGGAAGATATAACCTTTGGACGAGTCCTGTCATCGAAGCCTCGTTTTCGCTATCAATTTCAGGCTTCCGCTCCGCAGGTTTTTTTTTTTTTTTTTAAATACAGGTATAACTATCTTCTTCGTAGTCTTTTCATCATGCTGTAAAGGTACAGTTTACATATTCGATTTCAAGTAGAATTCTCATTTTAAGTAAAGACTGTTATATTATTGTACCTCTTTTCATATTCTCATTCTCCCATCTTACTCTTCACCCTTACCTAGCAGTTGATTCATAGTGCAACTGTGAGGTTTTTCTCCTGTTACACCTTTCTAACCTTTTACTATCAATCTCCGTTTCAGCGCTGAATGACCTCATAGGTTCCAGTGCTTAGCCTTTGGCCTAAATTCTATATCAATTCAATTCAACACTGTCATAAGTAAAACCATAAAACAACTGTATTCCAATCTGAGATAACCATTAACTATTACGGGTTACTGTCGTATGTCAAGATATATATTATATTATTTCCCGTGTCAGTATCATAAATCAGAGCCACTAGAATCAAGGAAAACGGTAGCTAAACTTCCGGAGAGGCGATTCCCCCAAATTCCTTTGGAAGGTACTAAGTCTCAGAAACTGCGTATTGAACTTTTGTACGGACAACAAATTTCCTGTTATAGAATTTAGTGACTGATGATAGTCGGTCAAAACTCCCGATAAATAGCCAGATTTATAACTGACGCTGATAACCCGTATTATACCTCAATCTTCACTTCTGTTCAGGTGTTCTTCCGCTGCAATTTTTACCAATTGTAGCGTATTGTGCAGATGCTATGAACTGACCTTTATAACTTGTGTTATACGTCATTTGGATGCTATTAACTGGCGTTGATAACTGGACCTATACGTCAGTTACATGCTGTTAACAGACGTTGATAACTAGAGTTATACGCCATTTAGATACTAGTAACTGATGTTGATAAGTAGTGTTATACGTCAGATGCTAGTAACAGACCTTGATAACTAGTGTTATTCGTCAGTTAGATACTATTAACAGACATTGATAACTTGTGTTATTCGTCAGTTAGATGATATTAACAGACATTGATAACTATTGTTATTCGTCAGTTAGATACTATTAACTGACGTTGATAATTAGTGTTATACGTCAGTTAGGTGTAATTAACTGATTTTGAAAACTGGTATATTATTATAAATAAAATTTTATTTTTTTAAGTACTTCGATTTTTTACTGATTATAGTGTATGTTGATAACTAGTCTTATACGTCAGTTTTTACTTTTGTTTAAATTATCTTGTACTTCAATTTTTAACATTTCTCGCTATTATCAGAATATGGTTATTTATTTATATTTTTTTTTATTTATGGGGCACCATATTTTTTGTTATAGCCGGATAAAGTTAAGTTCCACATTCCGTTCAAGTGGCGAACATTCGCCTTGAGAAATTCTATCTTTATATGGCTTCTTTCGGGCGAAATCAGATACTTCTGAGACTCTCTCTCTCTCTCTCTCTCCTCTCTCTCTCTCTCTCTCTCTCTCTCTCTCTCCCCCTGTGTGTGTGTCTCTTTCCATATCTTTTATATATATGTGTGTGGGTGTGCGTGTGTGTTGTGTGATATATCTAAGATATATTTATATATATATATATATTATATATTATATATATATGTATATATATATATATATATATATATATATATATATATAATATACTAAATTCGTTGACACCTGGTGTCATCCTTTGGATATCAGGTATTAAGAGCTTTACAGGCAATAAAGCTGCTATCCCCTCTCCCTTGTCCAAGCACTCAAGGAAAGTAATCAGCGCCTAATGGCAATTCATTCATATATACAAGCTGGGGCTCTGGACATACTAAGTACATAGTAGTGGTGGTAGTTCCCTTACCAGCCTGTTATTTTACTCTCTCGGCCACTCAAGGAAATGTGCAGATGGCATCTGGCGTTCCACGCCGGTCACTCATACAGTTATTAACTAAACTCGAAGTTACATTAGAGAGAGAGAGAGAGCAGTCTTCGAATGATACCTTGTAGCTGGCTTGTGACGAACGTTACAGATTGTCAGCAGAGCGGAATTCGTCACTGTGTATCAAGGAAATATTTTTTCAGGTGAACCTTCAGAACATATGCTCTTTTTATTGTTTTTTAGTGAGTCAGTTGACCTGTTTGCCCATAGTAGGATAACGTAAAAGAAGATCTTTATACATTAACTCAAGATTTTGCAGGTTCTTCTCAAGAATAGGATGATTTTAGCTTTATCGAGTGGATATCTGTTGCTGTATGGCATTGGCAATTTGCTATGTGATTTATTTGCTTTTTCTTGTTATCTGACGATGAATTTATGTTTCTTTCTGTGTTTGTATACTTGACAAGTTCAGTGATGGTCACTGTTTACAGTTTAATATTTTGAATTTAGTTGAACTGCCTCTGGGGCTGTGTGGCAATATCGGCGAAAAAAATATTTTTGTTCTCTGGTACAGAAAATGTCCCAGTATTTTTATTTTCTACTTCCCTTCACTGATGGCTACGACCCTCTCGTCTCTGGCCGTTACCGACCATTAGAGAGGCCTTTTGATTGATTTATCGCCATCCTCCCCATCACCCTCTCCTTCTCCCTCTCCCTCTCCCTCCAACAGAATTTAAGCTGACGAGGTCGCTTCTTAACAACTCCTCCTTTACCGAGTAATCGGGTTATGACGGAACAGAAAGCCGAAAGAAGAGTTGTTTTATTGTTGTAGGTACACTGACGCCTGTCTTGTCTTTCAGAGTATCCGTTCTTTTCAAAATACTGGGCAACAACTTATTTTCTTGTTAAATGTCAAAATATTGGCCAGGGAGTTATTTTGTTGTTTCACCAAATGTAAAATTTAATTGTCACTACCTATTCTTGCGGATTTGATGATACCAATTAAATCATTTAAAAATTCGTTCTTGCCTGATGAACGGGGCCATTAGACACCTGTGGGATGTGCATGTATCAATGAAATCGACAGGGAACTGGTTCCAAATTTACCGTCTTACGTTTTAGAACCGGAAACCTTTGCCCTTCAATGCCACCATAATCCTAGAACCTATGTTTGATGTTGTGAACACAAAACCTACACATACTAAACCGTAATCCTGCCGAGATTCTTCCGGCTCACGACGTGTAACTATTGGTACTCCATCTCCTTGCATTTCTGCCATCACTAATTGACCAGTTCTCTTACTTAAAAGTGAGTGAAACTCTCTTTGGACAACCTTATAATTAAGCCCCCTGCCATTTCAGGTACCTCCTATAGGGAGCAGTTCTAGTTAGATTTCAATAATTATTAAAAAAAAAAAATGGATCTGCACTAGTAAGGTTCTTAACGAGATACTACCCTTTCCCCAAAGTTGAGGAACCATTTTACAGTCTCTCTCTCTCTCTCTCTCTCTCTCTCTCTCTCTCTCTCTCTCTCTCTCTCTCTCTCAGGAAGGAAATATGTTCATCCGATCCGAATTTATTTTTCTTTTTAGAAAGAAACGCTTGAAAAACGTAACTGTTTTGCCTAAATTCTATATTCAATTCAATTCAAGAACGTTGGTGGATATACTACAAAAATAAAAATGACATTTTATAGGAGCCGCGTTGTCAAGTTATGACTTCCTTCAATTAAAGTCCACGTTCAGCTGCTCGTGAATTCAAACCACGAACTGGAGGAAGGAAAATCGTGAGTGAAGTATAGACTCTCCACGGTCCGTGAGAGACTCGGGCTGTACGTAGGCTCTTTAAACCTCGAAAGTCCCTTCCCTAATCCTTCGGCACGTCCGGCTGAAACTGACAAATCGCGGGAACATTGTCAAAGGTTGGTCTACGTGCTATTCCGCTTTTAAGCCTCGGCGTTAGATGCCGAGGTTTAATGGTAGTCCTATATCTATATATATATATATATATATTATATATATATATATATATATATATATATATATATATATATTCAAAGCTGAAAAAAATGAGCTTGGTGTCTTACAAGGCGTTACTCTCTTATTACTGTATTTTTAATTTTGTACTAACTTTGAAAATGGAAGATCGGATTTACGAATGCTTGCTGCTTCATGTTCATTAATTAAACATGCTTTGTGCAAGCAGGGATTGTTCTGTGTGTTTTTTTTTTAACATACTGTAAGTTTCTTGTTTATCTTTTATCGTTTGTTTGTTTGTGTTTTTGTTTTCCCCTGAAGTCGTGGTGTGGTTTTTTTCTTCATTTTCTCCCAGGAGCAATTGGAGAGGGGGTTGGTTGGTGTAGAATTGGGGGTCGAGATGGCTCACAAAAAGGGGGAAACAGGGTTGCTACTCAATTTTATCACATTGTTTTGGAAACCTTGTATCCTGGAAGAGAACAAAAGACTGCGTATCCCCTTGCTAGTTTTATGTGCTTATTCATTCCTTTTTTTTTTTTAACGAGAGCGAATGGAATACAGTGCTTCTTTTCATATTCATAGTGCAGACTTTTGCAGTTCAGTGTCTATTTTCAGTACTGACAATAGACCACAGAAAAAATTTAAATGAATGCATGACTTTCATGGAGAGAAGTGTTATGCCTCTTGTTTTTTTTTTCTTTCTTTCATTATAACCTGTATTTCATTTTGACTTTCAAAATTATATATTTTCTCCCCGTTAGCTCCGCTGCTCTTACTCTGATTCGCGTCTACAGTAGATTCACATCAATCGTGTATTTGATGTCTAGGCCAGTCCCTTACGACGCTCCTGATTGGCTGTTGATAAGCCAATCACAGGGCTGGAAGCTCTCAGTCTCACGAGAGAGTTCACATAGGCAAGATGTATGTTCCACCTCTCCTGAAAGAAGTATACCTCAGGAGAGGTGGATCATAGATCCTACCCATGTGAATTCTCGAGAGAGACTGAGTTTCCAGCCCTGTGAGTGGCTTATCAACAGCCAATCAGGAGCGCCGTAAAGAACTTGCCTAGACATCAAATGCACGGTTGATGTGAATCTACTGTAGTCATTATTTGGGTCTCAGTAAATAGGGCATGTAGACACTCGAGGAGGTGTTCCTTTTATGCTTTCTTGTTTGTTTGTTTGTATGGTGCTTTTACGTTGCATGGAACCAGTGGTTATTCAGCAACGGGACCAACGGCTTTACGTGACTTCTGAACCACGTCGAGAACTTCTATCATCAGAAATACACATCTCTCACTCCTCAATGGAATGGCCGAGAATCGAACCCGCGACCACCGAGGTGAGAAGCAAACACCAAACCAACCACGCCACTGAGGCGCTTTATACTTTCTTGGCTCTGCCCATTGTTGTCTTCTTCCTCCTCCTGTTTGTGCAAATTGTCTTCCTCCTCTGCCATAGCATTAGAATTAATTATCAGTGAATGTTGTGTTATTTATTTCTTAATCTTGTAACGCTTTCTGCAGTACCATCTCTCAGTGTCAAACTCAGGTCACGACTTTCTCATTCTGCGTTCTGGAATACGCTGATTTTGTTCCAGGTACAGTGTTTCTAAAAGTTACTGTTCCAGGTGCATGTTTGTTTTAAAGTCATTGTTTCAAGTGCATTATTAATAAAAGTCATTGTTCCTGGTGCATTACTAATAAAAGTCATCGTTCCAGTGCATTATTAAAAATTATCAATGTTCCAGGTGAATGATTAATAAAAGTCATCGTTCCAGGTGCATGATTAATAAAAGTCATCGTTCTAGGTGCATTATTAATATACGTCAAAATGTCACACCCATATGCTATAATGCACTGCAAACTCGTAGCATCATGGCTACTCTTGATATTCTTCTCATCGTTGGTTGGAAGGAAACTTTAGCAGGATGCAGCAGAAATTCTAGCGTATATTTCTTTTTCCATCTTATTTTCTAAACCTTTAAATTCACTTACGTGCAGTATTTCTTATTTAGTTCATTTTTTCTGCTCAAGTTGTTATTTATTTTTCCTTTTGATACCTTCATAACTTTGTTTTTCTTGGTTTATCTCTACTGTCACTCCACGGTAACCACCCTGTGAAGGGTAAAATGTATTTAGGTAAAGAAACATATCTCCCTTTACAAGAAACACTAAGACTTTCTCTCTCCAAGTTCCGTAGCAGTATTCAGAAATGTTCTCGTTAATCTCTAGCCATAAACAACTTAGGGTTTCTTTTCAGCTTCCCTTCTGTCCCTAGCTACAACCCCTTTATTCCCTTTTCTGTACCTCTGTGCATATTCTTTTTTATCCCATCTTACTTCCCACCCTCTCCTCTAACAATTAGATGTTTTCCGCTTGTTACAATTAGATGTTTTCCGCTTGTTACACCTTTAAAACCTTTATACTCTCAATTTCCCTTTCAGCGCGGCATGACCTCATAGGTCCTAGCGTTTGGCTTAAATTTAATATTCCTTTCCAGATATCTGTTACAGGCAGATAGCGAAATCAGGCCTTTCATGAATTGCCTGAAATTTCAGGCAGATAGCAAAACACACCAGGGGAAATTTGATCCGCCGAGGCCTAGTACTAAACACTGCGAAATACATTTAACCCCCCCAGGGGTTAGTACTACTAAACAAGGCGAAAACGTAGGTGAGTCACTGTTTGGCCGTTAGTAACCCCTTGGGGTTCAAAATCTCCCCTAGGTGCATTTCGCTATCTGCCTGAAATTTCAGCTAGTTCGCGAAATGCCTGGTTTTGCTATCTGCCTGTAATATATACTCTATTATTTCATTTTTATACAGTTGTTCTAAGAACATATGTTATCTTTTTCCCAGACCATGAGGGAATCAAATGCTCCTAAGTGCATTTCGCTATCAGCCTGAAATTTCAGGCAGTTAGCGAAATGCCTGGTTTCGTTATCCGCCTGTAACATATTGTTATTTTATTTTTACACGGGTGTTTTAAGAGCCCATGTTATCTTTTCCCAGGCCGAAAAAAGCCATTTATAACTAGACTCAGGTAGTAATTACTCCGCAAACTAACGCTGTTTGTTTTGTTTGTGTGGGGTTAAGTCTCTCGTTGTTTGTGAGGGCATCTGCAGTAAAGACTTCCCATTTTTCTAATGAGGCTGATTTATGTGAAACCAAACTGGCGTTACAAAGCCACCAGTGGTGTTCGAGTCACACCTAGTATAGAGGAAGCGGATTGGCGGAACACTAATTTCCTCGATATTTGATAAACTATAATTTATAATTCCGCTTGACAGAAATTTACATTACAAAGCACATTAGAGGTAAACCTCGTTAAAAAGAATTTTGATGGAAATCGGTCTGTGCACTGTCAAATGCATCCATCAAATTAGAAAATAATTTTACTGTCGTT
Source organism: Macrobrachium nipponense (assembly GCF_015104395.2). NCBI lineage: Eukaryota > Metazoa > Arthropoda > Malacostraca > Decapoda > Palaemonidae > Macrobrachium > Macrobrachium nipponense. The sequence continues at coordinate 22,484,801 of NC_061091.1, forward strand.
CACTTTATTCACCAGTAAGCGGTGTGGTGGAAGGTTGATTTTGAAATGCGTTTATCATAGAAAAATACAATTTTTTCACCAATCATATTTGAGTTTTCCCCCTTTCCAAGTTACATCGTTGGATTTAATGTCCGGGTAAAACTTTGTTTGCAATTGAAGGTTCTGCTACAAATACTAAAATAGATTTTTAGAAATCGCCTTTCAAAAGATTACAGATTTGCTGAACCTCTTGCCAACAGCATTTTTTTTCAGTAAATATGATGCTGTGTTTATTTTTAGACGAAAGTTAAAAGGCTTATTTTCATTCTCGTTCTTGAATATTGCCGTAGCTTTCTCAGGAGGACTTTAAAGTACTTGGGTCCTTGGTCCTAAAGGTCGTTCTATGTTTAAAAATTCTGTGGCTAGTACTTAGATCCTTGGTCCAAACGGGCGTCCTACGTTTAAAATATCCGTGGCTAGTACTTAGGTCCTTGGTCCTAACGGTCGTCCTATGTTTAAAAAATCTATGGTTAGTCGCTTTTATTATACTTCTGCAATGAGCCTTGGTTCAGTATCCGGAAGCTGGGTAATTCACTGAGCTACACGTCAAAAGCACCCGATCTGTATACAGTTGTAGCGTTAGATTAAAATGGTTTTGTGCCGGAAAGCAGCAGGTTTGAGATAAGATACCAGTATAACCAGGCAGATGATGAAAACAGTAGAGTGACAGTGGTGATGATGTCGACTGGACTGAGAAGGTTCAGATTACAGATGAGGATGGAAGATGGTAACAGTGGCATTGGATCATGAAGAGCGGTTACGATGATAATAAAATAATAATAATAAATAATAATATAATAAATCCTAAATTATGTATGGGTACAAACATAGTAAAGATTTATTATTATTATTATTATTATTATTATTATTATTATTATTATTATTATTATTATTATTATTATTATTATTATATTATATATATATATATATATATATTTTTTTTTTTTTTTTTTTTTTTTTTTTTTTGCTCTATCACAGTCCTCCAATTCGACTGGGTGGTATTTATAGTGTGGGGTTCCGGGTTGCATCCTGCCTCCTTAGGAGTCCCATCACTTTTCTTACTATGTGTGCCGTTTCTAGGATCACACTCTTCTGCATGAGGCCCGGAGCTACTTCAGCCTCTAGTTTTTCCAGATTCCTTTTCAGGGATCTTGGGATCGTGCCTAGTGCTCCTATGATTATGGGTACGATTTCCACTGGCATATCCCATATCCTTCTTATTTTCTATTTTCAGATCTTTATACTTATCCATTTTTTCCCTCTCTTTCTCTTCAACTCTGGTGTCCCATGGTATTGCGACATCAATGAGTGATACTTTCTTCTTGACTTTGTCAATCAACGTCACGTCTGGTCTGTTTGCACGTATCACCCTATCCGTTCTGATACCATAGTCCCAGAGGATCTTTGCCTGATCGTCGTTTTCTATCACTCCCTCAGGTTGGTGCTCGTACCACTTATTACTGCAAGGTAGCTGATGTTTCTTGCACAGGCTCCAGTGGAGGGCTTTTGCCACTGAATCATGCCTCTTTTTGTACTGGTTCTGTGCAAGTGCCGGGCATTCACTTGCTATGTGGTTTATGGTTTCATTTTTCGTATTGCACTTCCTACATATGGGAGAGATGTTATTTCCGTCTATCATACTTTGAACATATCTGGTTCTTAGGGCCTGATCTTGTGCCGCTGTTATCATTCCTTCAGTTTCCTTCTTTAGCTCTCCCCTCTGTAGCCATTGCCAATTGTCATCGCTGGCTAGTTCTTTAGTCTGTCTCATGTATTGTCCGTGCATTGGTTTGTTGTGCCAGTCCTCTGTTCTTTCTGCTTTCTCCTGTCTCTGTATATTTCTGGGTCTTCGTCTACTTTTATTAGTCCTTCTTCCCATGCACTCTTTAGCCACTCGTCTTCACTGGTTTTCAGATATTGACCCCAGTGCTCTGTTTTCGATGTTGACGCAGTCCTCTATACTTAGTAGTCCTCTCCCTCCTTCCTTTCGTGTTATGTATAGTCTGTCCGTATTTGCTCTTGGGTGTAGTGCTTTGTGTATTGTCATTTGTTTCCTGGTTTTCTGATCTATGCTGCGGAGTTCTGCCTTCGTCCATTCCACTATTCCTGCGCTGTATCTGATTACTGGCACTGCCCATGTGTTTATGGCTTTTATCATATTTCCGGCGTTGAGTTTTGACTTGAGTATCGCCTTGAGTCTCTGCATATATTCTTTCCTGATCGTGTCCTTCATCTCTTGGTGTTTTATATCTCCTCCTTCCATTATTCCCAGGTATTTGTATCCTGTCTCATCTATGTGTTTGATGTTGCTCCCATCTGGTAGCTTTATCCCTTCAGTTCTCGTTACTTTGCCTTTGGTTTTTGTATGTTGACTAAGGCGCATTTTTCTATTCCAAACTCCATCCTGATGTCTCCAGATACAATCCTTACAGTCTGGATTAGGGTATCTATTTCCTTGATGCTCTTACCATACAGCTTGATGTCGTCCATGAACATCAGATGGTTGATTTTGTTGCCTCTTTTCTTGAGTTGGTACCCGGCATCCATCTTCTGTAGTACTTTTGTCATGGGAATCATGGCTACTACGAAGAGTAATGGGGACAGTGAGTCGCCCTGGAAGATCCCTCTCCTGATATTAACCTCTGCTAGTCTTTTCCAGAGCTTGTAAGTATTGTATTCCAGTTGCGCATTGTATTTTTGAGGAAGCTGATGGTATTTTCCTCTGCCCCATATATTTTCAGGCATTCTATTAGCCATGTGTGTGGTATCATGTCGAAGGCTTTCTTATAGTCTATCCATGCCATGCTTAGGTTGGTTTTCCTTCTCCTACTGTTCTTCATTACCATTTTGTCTATCAGGAGCTGGTCTTTTGTGCCCCTACACTTCCTTCTGCAGCCTTTCTGTTGGTGGGGGATGGTGTTTGTCTCCTCTAGGTAGTTGTATAGCCTTTCACTGATGATACCTGTTAGTAACTTCCACATTATTGGTAGGCAGGTGATAGGCCTGTAGTTACTGGCTATATTTCCCTTACTCTTGTCTTTTTGTACTAAGGATGTTCTTCCTGTGGTCATCCATTTGGGTGCTTGGTGATTTGAGATACAATGCTGGAGTTGTTCTGCTATTCGTGGGTGTAGGGCCTTGAAGTTTTTCAGCCAGTATCCATGGACTTCATCGGGACCTGGGGCTTTCCAGTTTGGCATTTTCTTTAGTTGGTGTCTGACTGTGTCTGTCGTGATGTCTGTGAATCTTTGTTTTATTCTCCCTGTTTCTTCTTCCTTGACTTCCTGGAGCCATGTTGCATGTTTGTTGTGTGATACCGGATTGCTCCATATGTTTTCCCAGAGTCTCTTACTTGATTCGGCTTCAGGAATTTCTGGGTGTTGTCTTCCCCTCTTAGTTGGCTGTATAGTCTTTTCTGGTTGGTTCCGAATAATTTGTTCTGTTGGTATCCCTTATTCCTGTTCATGTACCGTTGGATCTTCTGTGCTTTGGCCTTAAGCCTCTGTTTTACATCTTCTATTGTGTTGTTTAGTCCCCTCTCTTGTACTTTGTATTTCTCGTTGAGTTCCTCCCTTGTTTTCTTGCTTCTTAGCCTTTTTTTCTGCCATCTCTTTCAGTTTACTCAAGTCAGATCTCATCACCATGATTTGCTTTTCCAGGCGCCTTTTCCAAGGAGGTTCCTGTTTTGGTTTCTGTTGGGTTGGTTGTGACGGTGGTGTTGGTGTTCGAATCCCCATCAGTTCTGCTACTAATCTTGCTCCTGCATATGTCAAGTTATTTGTTTCTGTGATACTGGTGGTGTGTATTAGGCCCATTATTTCATTGACCTCACTTGTTTTCTCCCTTAATTTCTTGGTGTTGTAGGCTTTCATGGAGGGGATCTTTGTTCTCTCTGTATCTGGCTCCATCCATTGTCTAATCTTTTCTACCCATTCCGTCCTCTCTGTTACTTCGTCGGTGTTTCTTAGTGTGTCGTTGTTTGATACCTCATCCTCCCTGTCGTCTTCTGTGGCATCGTCTCTCAGTTCGTCTTCGTGTAATTCGTTGTCGTGTGACATTTCCCTTTCCAGTTCTTCTCTTTCTGTTGGGGAGAGCCAGTTCTTTTTCTTTATGCTCCTTACTTGGTCTGCCAGCCTCTGCTCTGTTTGGGGGGTGTTATTCCTCTCATTCCAGATGTTGACCAATCTTCTTCTATATCCTCTCTCCGTCGGGTTGCTTCTGATGTAGCATCTCCATATTTCCTTATTTTCTTCTCTTGTCCATTTCTTCCTTTTTGCCTCTAGCTCCAATCTCAGGCTGTTCATTACTGTCGTTGTGGTGATCAGTTGCTGGATGACGACCTCCAAGTACCTGACCGTCTTCCCCTACAATTGGGTTGAATAGCTGGTTGCCGGACGAAGCTCCTCTGTTGCCAGAGGTTCCATTTACGTCGTTGTCGTTTATTCCATCATTTCTTTCCATCATTGCTGAGTTTTGCTATTTAACCCATAGCTGGACCATACCCCATCAGGGATAGGTACTCATTTACAGCTGAGTAGACTGAGGAAATTATGGTAAAGATCCTTTCCCAAGGAATCAACGCCGAGGAGAGCGGTCACCCATCCAACGACTGACCAACCCCAATGTTGCTTAACTTGACTTAAGTCTATTGACGACCTAACCCACATTATTATTATTATTATTATTATTATTATTATTATTATTATTATTATTATTATTATTATTATTATTATTATTAGTGGAGAAAAAATCTACAGTTAGAGCTTCCAGGAATCTGTTCGATTCCAGGAAGCTCTATAATAATATAATAATAATAATAATACCTTGAAAGAAGGCCTTCTTTGAGGCAGACTTCACTGAAAGGAATGGCTCTCTCTCTATTGAGCTTGCCATATTTCGCCTCCTCAACTTGGCGTATAAGTTTCTCCCTTTCAGTAGGTATATTATAAAGCGGCTGTCCGAAGTTCATTTATTATTCCTGCACTTCGGCAAACGTTTACTACCGTTGAAGGCGGTGAATGGCCCCAGGGTAACATGTAGGGAACATTTGTACCCGAAAATTATACGTCAAGTTGAGAAGGCGAAGTATAAGCTCGCGGCATGCAGAGTGCCATTCTTTCCAACGAAATTAATTATAATGATAATGATATGGAAGGAGTCCCTCTTTCAGGCAGTGTTATAACCATGAGCTTACATTTAGCTTGTAGAGAGTCTTTTCTATTTACATGCTAAATGCCGTTGAAACAGCAATAGTTTTTAATAATAATAATAATAATAATATTAATAGTAATATAATAATCATAATAGTCGTGTATTTCAACGGGGGGAAAATATATGACCGTTCTGAAAAGGTCTCAGAGCTAAAAGGTGGCCCAACTTGAAAAGTGCTGAATGTATTGTTCTCGCAAATGTAAAGTGCGCCGGCTCTTACCATCCTCCTTTGAATCACTTCCAGTGTACTTAAAAGGTCTCAACTAGAGACCCGGAGAAAAAAAAACATATCCTAACGTTAATGGAGATAATGGAGCTCAGGCTTGGCTATTCATTTTTTCCTATTATGTATTATTTTTGGGCTGTATTTTCGGGTGAATGATAATTTCTCTTTATTCTTGATATATATATATATATATATATATATATATATATATATATATATACACACACACACACACACCACACACACACACACACACACACACACACACACACACACACCCGTTATTCAAAGACTTATTGATTCAATATCATAATTGTCTTTTCTGTAGTTTTTTTTATTTATGTTATCCAAGATTTTAGACAGCCTTTTTTTTCCACATAAAAAATCCATTATCCTCAGATATTATTATTATTGTCACTAATATCCCTAACGGTGTTCCTTTCAATTCCATTCCTATTTTCAGGTTCGTTTCTGTTTTATTTTTTCCCTTAAAAAATCCTTTTCTGTTATTTTTGTATTTGACTGTAAATCTACGATATTGAACAGCATATTTCTTCAGCATGAAAAATTCCATTATCCTCATATATTATTATCAGTTAATATCCCTGAGAATAGTCAATTCAATCCATTTCCTGTCTTCCGGTTCGTGTTCTGTTATTATCTACGAATTTAGAAAGCATATTTCTTCATAAAAATCCTTTATCCTCATTATTATTATCATTATGTAAAATATCCCTGAGAATGATCAGTTCAGTGCATTTTCTGTCTTCCGGTTCGTATTTTTAGCTTTTTTATTTTTTTCCCTTAAAACTCCTGGTTCTCCGTACTCGGGTGATGGGAGAATTTTGATAAATCACTCTCCCTGGCATTGTCAAAAGTTTGAGAGCCGAGTTATTGATGGCTGCTGGAAAGGCAGGGGGTGAGGGAACGAGGGGGGAAGGTGGGGGAGACTGATTGGTTCGTGGGGGAAGTGTGGGGTTCTGATTGTGGGGGAGGGGATGCTTGCAGCGATGTGTTTATTTTTCAACTGATGCATCTTCCTTTGATTGAAAGGGGGTGCGTCAATGAAAAACATTTTTTTATCGATCCCCCATTTTTCTTTTATACTGAAATAGACATCAAATCTTTTGACTAAGAACCCGTTATGCATACATTGATGGGTGTATGCGTATGCATATACGCTTATGCATACTTTGCAAATAATGCTATCATCAACATCATCTTTCTGATGTTGCTTTATTCGTAGCCTTCCAAGGGGGTCGGTCCTTAAGATCGTTTTTCTGAGTAAATTTCAATCTTCATTAATACTGTTTCTCTCTCTCTCTCTCTCTCTCTCTCTCTCTCTCTCTCTCTCTCTCTCTCTCTCTGAGATGTTGATGTCTTTATATACTTATTTTGTACAAAACACTTTTAACACCTAACTTTTGCACGAAAATGATAAGAAAAAAAAAAGTCTATATAAATCACTTGAGTTATTTTAAAGCATAACCCAATTCACGTTACTGATACATGAATAGGAAAATAGAACCTTCATGCTATCTGGCGAGATACTGAAGAAGTCCTTTGGAGAGCGAGATAAAGAGATCGCTTTAGCTCACATCAGCTTCCTGGATCCAGAAAGAATTGTGTTGGAGAGAGAGAGTATTAAAGTTGAAGAAATTTAGAAAAAAAACTTTGTTTCATAAAGCATGATAAATTTACTTGTGGAGAGAGAGAGAGAGAGAGAGAGAGAGAGAGAGAGAGAGAGAGAGAGAGAGAGAGTATTGAAGTTGAAGAAATCTAGAAAAAAAGTTTGTTTTATAAAGCATGATAAATTTACTTGTGAAGAGAGAGAGAGAGAGAGAGAGAGAGAGAGAGAGAGAGAGAGAGAGAGAGAGAGAGAGAGAGAGAGAGTATTAAAGTAAAAAATTTTGAGAAAAAGGTTTTTTATAAGACATCATAACTTACTTGTGAAGAGAGAGAGAGAGAGAGAGAAAGTATTCAAGTTGAAGAAATTTAGAACAAAAAAGTTTGGTTTTATTAAGGCTGAAAGAGACTTGAGAGAGAGTAGAGCAGAGAGAGAGAGAGTATTTAAGTAAAAATTTTTAGAAAAAGGTTTTTTATAAGACCATCCCTAAACTTACGTTGTGAAAAGAGAGAGAGAGAGAGAAAGTATTCAAGTTGAAGAAATTTAGAACAAAAAAGTTTGTTTTATAAAGCATGATAGATTTACTTGTGAAGAGAGAGAGAGAGAGAGAGAGAGAGAGAGAGAGAGAGAGAGAGAGAGAGAGTATTAAAGTTGAAGAAATTTTGAGAAAAAGAAGTTTTTTTTATTAAACATCATAACTTACTTGTGAAGAGAGAGAGAGAGAGAGAGAGAGAGAGAGAGAGAGAGAGAGAGAGAGAGAGAGAGAGAGAGTTTTAAACGGTCCAGCACAAAAATACCATAAAACGATTGTACGCAAAGAAGCAAACTTGAAGTCTTGTGCAAACACATCCATCCTGGATAGTGTTTGTGAGAGAGCATGAAAATGATGAGGGTGATGAAGTATTGAAGTACGTGGTTAGGGTTAGTGATGGTCCTTACCCGAAGGCCCTCATACACAGATGAGTACTATGTGTGTGTATGTGCGTGTGTGTGTGTGTGTGTGTGCGCGCGAGTGCCGATATGTGCATACATATGCGGGCGTGAAGGCAAGTCAGGATAGTTGTAAATCTCGGTGAATCAGTGGCAAATGAAAGGATACTATTCTTAAGTACGTGTTATACTCTCTCTCTCTCTCTCTCTCTCTCTCTCCGTAAGTTAAAATAAACTTGTCATGAAGTCCTGTTTTAGAAAACAAACATTTGTCATATCTTTTTTTTTCGCTTTGGTTTCTTTTCCAAACTCATCATTGAGCTGCAACTTTTTTCAATTTGTTTTTCTTCTCATATCTCTCTCTCTCTCTCTCTCTCTCTCTCTCTCTCTCTCTCTAAAAGTAAATTTCTCATGCATTATGCAACAAACTTTTTCGCATATATTTAAACTTCAACACTTGGAATGAACTCTCTCTCTCTCTCTCTCTCTCTCTCTCTCTCTCTCTCTCTCTCTCTCTTCAGGAACCTTGTGTTAAATATTCGAAAAGGGCTGGGAAAGGAGTGGTTGTATGAGCTCGTTGTTTTGAAAACCCAATATACCTTGCTGACTTGAGCAGCTAGTAAGTAAGGCTTGTCGGTTGACTGTTGTAGGTGCCAGGGATGATGGAGATACAGTGTGTGGTTATAGAAAAATATACCAAACGTGAGTGACAAGCTATGTATACTACATACACACATACATACCTAGATTAGATTTGATTAGATTAGATATTGTTATTTATCATATGGCAAACAAAATTAAGAACAAGATTTGACATTTATATACAAAAATCATACTCCAAAAAGCTATTTTTATTCTCATTTTTTTTTCACCTCACAAATATTCATAAATACTCATAAAGGATTAAGCTAATAATCTTACATACGTGTGTGTGTGTGTGTCTGTGTTTGTGTGTCTGTCTGGAAAGGGAGTGAAGATGTTGAATACAAACAGATGAACACAAGTAAAAATATAGGCCAGAGTGATTTAAGATGGGGTAGTCTAACGCAAAGAGCATGAGTGACGATATCTTCCCGAG
>NC_061091.1:22498911-22503911 GCF_015104395.2 Macrobrachium nipponense
AGTCCACCAGCTGTAGATAGGTCTATAGTGTCTACAGCGGTCAAAGAAAAGATATATAGCACCCCAGAGACTTGCTGGAAAGCAGAAGGCTGTTCTGGATTGGTACCACATCCCCTAAAGCTTAAAGCTGTGCATTATTTATTATGTATTACTTTGTTATTTTTTTTTCTTTTCAAATAACGGATCTCTTATTTCTTTATTACCTGTTAGTTTCTGTTATTTCTTTCAAATGAGCACCATATTCTTTAGAAGCTTAAATTTCAAGTCAGTGGCCCATGTGGGCTTGTTCCATAGGAATTGGTTCATCATCATCATCATCATCATCATCATCATCATCATCATCATCATCATCATAATAATGGAAAACATTTATATGTATATGTATGCATGTATATGTGTATAAATACATATATACGTGTGTGTGGTGTGCATGTGCCTGTGTGTATAAACACAAAGATCTTTAAACCGTGTTGTTCAAAGAGCCTATATTCTCTCCCCCAGGCGCGAAAAAAAGACCCCTATAACTTGACTGTCACGTAGTAATTGCTCCACAAACTACCTCTGTTTGTTTCGTTTGTTAGGGTTATGTCGCCCGTTGTTTGTTCAAGCATCCGCAAAAAAGACTTCCCATTTTCCCATTTTGTCTCAATGACCCTCAATTTACGCTTAAACAAAGGCAGTATCTGCAAAAATGTATTTGGAATTGTTTAATATGTAAATATATTTCTGCCTCCCATAAAAATAACAATAAGGGCAATAGTAAAAATATCATCATTAACTTTGATGGTATGCATGAATGGATTTGACAAGGCTGCTCAAAATGCCACAGATGTTAATGGCATTTGCAACAAAATATAATGTGCTCACCAGTGACGTCAAATTAAAAATATGCAAAAATTTAAAGAGAGTCGGGTTGCTAAAACATTCGTCAACTTCAATAATTAATTTAAAATCGTTACTCTTCAAGACAGGGAAATGAATGTTATCTGAAAATATCATACACGGGAGGATAATAATAACAATGATAATAATAATAATAATAATAATAATCTACAAGTTCCTAATATTGCATTTTATGATATATGATAAAAATTCCACAGTATAATAACTGTGCACATGAAATTTATAATTTGAACATTTAAATGGGGTTGGGATTAGTGATTTTTCACTTACTTTAAAAGCAATAACATCCTCCTCAGAACTATTGAGTCAAATAAAAGACGTCGTCAGGGTTATTTTGTAACGTGACTGAGAACTTCTCAGAAACTGATATAATTTTGAGACTATTACCTGTCCGATTTTACTCCAAGTTGATTTGTGGGCTGGTGAAGTAAAAAAACGCATATCGTACAGAAACAACAACTATATATATATATATATATATATATATATATATATAGATAGATAGATAGATAGATAGATAGATAGATAGATAGATAGATAGATATATATTATGTGTGTGTGCGCGCGCGTGTGCGTGTGTGAGTGAGTGTGAGTGTGAATGTGTTCAATGACAACCAGTAGTATTTATGAGGGTGAGAGTCAGAGGAACTATCAGGTGTCGTGCATAAGGAATGAATTTAGTATCGCGTAACAGTGAGTCCATACTCGATTTTTCTTAAAATCTTAAATGATTTCTAATACATGCCATTGGGGAATTCGTTATATATTTTGCATGCGTCTACCCCGTACACTGTCAGTTATAACGCAAACTCAGTATGTCATCACTGTGTTAATTTCGTCTCGTCTCAAAATTCATGAAGTTCTTATGGCTTTTGAGGCAGTTAGCCTGATTTCATTCAGTTAGATATGCAGGCTACCGTAGCTGAGCAGCTGAAAAATTGACTAATGTATATATCACGTGATTTGGTCACGTGAATCAGGTACATACATATACACACATACGAACAAAATACGTGGATATATATATATATATATATATATATATATATATATATATATATATATATATATATATATATATAAAAGTGTGTGTATGTATGTGAGTATGCATGGATGCATGCACGTACAGACAACCACAGACAGGTGTTTTTTGTAGGCTGATTCCTACGGATTTAATCTGATGCTCTGCAGTGTGACTAGGCCAGGAGGCCATATTGGTAAAGGGTATAACGTAAAAATGAACACCTCCTGAGCGCGTAAAGTAAATTGCCATGTCACAGTGAAACGTCTAAATGTATCCATTTCCTTTTTTCTCTCTCTATCTCTCGTCAGTACTGAAGTGCCAATGCTTTGAATAAATCTTGAGCAGCTCAGGTGTTCACAGACAGACAAGAAGGTGGTCTCCAGTGGCCGCAGGTGTCGTTAATTTCATACAAATCAATATGCTTCCTCTCACATTTCCCAGTTATATTCAGCGTTCTTGTATTGTAAGGTCTAGACATCCAAGGTCTTTTGCAACTGTCGAATCTTATACCCCAGATTATTCATCAGCGTGATTTCAATGAAATCCTATCTTGTAATGTATGCTGTGTCCGTCGACGCTTATGAGGACAATTGTCAAGTCTTATGAAGTTTTTCTGGTGATGATCGTTTTTGAAAAATCTCGTTTTTCTTCGGATATGGAATAGAATTCAGTGGTCTGAAATTCCCAGAGCTGGTCAGCAACCACACCCTCCTGTCAATTTCAGGCGAAACAAAAATGATATTTTACGAAATTAGACGCAGCGTCGACCACTTACTTCTTATACAGTAAATCGATAGAGAGAGAGAGAGAGAGAGAGAGAGAGAGAGAGAGAGAGAGAGAGAGAGAATAAAATGATGTGGAGATATTGACAGCGTTGGGTGATGATGAAAATATAATGGTCCAGTGCCGGTGGATTTGTGTTGATCGGCACATTAAGCTTCTTTACTGATGTGCAGCATGTTCGAAATATTATATTTATTGACAAGTGTGTGTGTGTGTGTGTGTGTGTGTACACAGATACATGAAGCGGCTGGTGTAGTGGAAGTTTTCCACGAGGAGAGTTTATTCTTTATTCAGCAGTTAAAGGATGAACGGTGAGCGTGACTTCTCTCTCTCTCTCTCTCTCTCTCTCTCGAGCTACCCTGAAATATGGGAAACGACTTACAGGTGGATAACCGTGTAAGCACGCGAATGTGCACACAATCAAACGCATAACCACTCACACATTTATTTATATGTATGTTTATTTTAATTTTTACTCAATTCCATGGTTCCAGCATTTAAGTGATTTATATAAGCAACTGGTATTAATAAAGGGTGACATATATTATTTTCCCCTTTTAAAATCATTTACGTTATTAACTGCAACTGTTAAAATAATCTTTTCCCTATAAATCAATGGATATGAAAAATTTTATATAAATATATATATATATATGTGTGTGTAGGTATGTATATATAATATATATTATAGGGCGCTCAAGTTGCGTCATATGTTGACGTAACTAACTTTTATTTATTGGTTCGTCTCTTATTTGAATGCCTGGTGACTCATTCTTCGTAAGGTCTCTTTCAAAGTTGATGCTCTCTTAGGCTTGCTGAATAATAAAATAATAATAAAATAATAATAATATAATAATAATAATAATAATAATAATAATAATAATAATAATAATAATAATAATAATAATAATAATAATAATGAATTGATCCATTACTCTTGTGAAGAGCGAAGGGTCTCATGACAGCTCTGACATCTCAGTATAAGGTCCGGTTTCACACTTTTGCAGCTTTGTTGTTTGTCAGCTTGATGTTTCTCGGAACATTGATGATCAACTGATGATGACTACTTATTTTTCAGGGCAACTGCGATTGAAATTTTCCAGTAAGTTGGTGAAACTTTGGTATTAAATTCTAGGGACGCAAAATCGATATGCGTTTGCAAAATTGCTATCGTAAAGAGCCTCCCTTGCCGGATTAGGCAATTGAAATTGATTGAGGGTGTGCTACGGGAATCTGTGAGCATGTAAATGAGTCTGAGAGAGAGAGAGAGAGAGAGAGAGAGAGAGAGAGAGAGAGAGAGAGACTGCCTCCAAATGAAGTTATAGCTATAAATGATAGATAATTATTAACTAATTACTCTTCATTTCTTCATTTCCGCGACTTCCGGGTCTGGGGAAAGTGATTTCGGCAACTTATTCCCGTAGAGAAAGTCGAGGGAGATCCGCAGATAGAAAACCACCGTATTGTGCATTGAATAATGACGATAACCTTGCATGAGGGTGACCTTTGATCTTCAGGAGAAGCCGACGCCACTCCCATTCCCTCCTCGCGTAGCAGCCTCCTCCTACTCCACCTCCACCTCTCTCTCTCTCTCTCTCTCTCTCTCTCTCTCTCTCGCTGCTGCTGCTGCTTCTTAGAATTTCGGAAATGCCTCTGTTTCTTGGTACTGGAAATGCACTGTAGATCGTTCATCTAGGCATGTTTGTAAGTCTACAAGCTGAAATTAAACATCACCTCCCCCCACCCCACTCCCGTCTCTCTCTCTCTCTCTCTCTCTCTCTCTCTCTCTCTCTCTCTTTCGTCACACCTTTGTACTGTTTTGAGTAACGTATGAAATCGAAATTGATTCCTGTTATATTAAATTAAATAAATAAAATATACATATATTCCTTTTATATTAAATAAATTAATAAAATATAAAAAAAATATATATATATATATATATAGTGTATATTATAGAAGATATGTATATATTATAGACACAACACACACATACTAGATTATTTTATTTTTATATATGAAAATATGCATATATTAATATTTCCAACACCATAAATATATATAATATATATATATATATATAGATATATTACAAAAGGAAAGACTTATGATGTCATACTTTACAAAGCTTAGGGTGTTGGAAACCTTATTAACTAGAATATGGTTACGACTATTTTTCATAACAGTAAAAATAAACAGCAAATAATCTGTGTGTGTGTCTGTCTGTCTCCATTAATAAACATCCACATGCTCTTCAGCAATAATGCAGACGCTCAAACACACACACACA
>NC_061091.1:22511411-22521411 GCF_015104395.2 Macrobrachium nipponense
TATGAAATAGTATTCTGAATATAACATTATCTCTTGTTACACTCTGTTACATACATACCTACATACATACATACATACATTATATATATATATATATATATATATATATATATATATATATATATATATATATATATATATATACATATGTGTGTGTGTATTTTAATTTAATACATTAATGTTTCTGCAACTGCACTTCTGAGTCGATGCTAGTCTACGATTTCATATTAATTCCTCTGGTGTGAGAGCTTCAGACATAAAACTCGGGTCATAAAACAACCCGGGAATCCCTCCTTGCATTGCTAATATTGACCCTGACCTACAATCGAGTCCAGGAGCAAACTATTTCGACGGCTTTTTACAGCTGTCATTAGTCGAGAAGCTACTGAGTTCGTGTTTATTGGTATTGAAATGCGATTGTATTTGACGAAGTCCAGATGATGTTTGGTGATGGGAATTCATTGTAATTCCGCTGCTTACATTTATGCATTTTGAAACTAGCTCTCTTAGTCATGCTGATATTAGTATTATTGTTCTAATAATGCTTTATTGTAAGGTCCAGTCTAAAGGCAATTAGGTTATAGCTATGAATAATTATTGATGCCTTATATATACTGTCGTAGTAGTAATTTTTGTCACTGGTAGGTCTGTAGTTTAAAGAATGTAATATTAGTTCTCAACCTTCGTCGCAATCATTTATGAAAGTAAAGATAAAGGCCCATATAACGCTATTTTAACGTTGCAACAACATGGCACTTCCTTCTGTACTCCTGATCGCTGGTAAAATATGGACATTGGGTGTCTTACAAGAGTATATAATTATACAAAAAGATATGTAGGTGTGGCTGTAAGGTGTTGAAACTCCTTCGAGTAATTTGAATGTATTTATACGATTTAGTATAGACCTACCTGAGTTTGAAAGGAAACATTTTTGCTGCTACTATAAGGATCTTTTTTATTGTCTTAGATGTTCGTTAACCGTAATGAAGCCGGAAAACTACCCAATTATTGATTTATTAAAGATGATAGCGAAGTAACAACGGCGTTGAAAACCGTTATTATTGTACCTTGTTCTCGTTTCTGTTGATTTTCCTTTCCTTTGGCATGACTAAAAGAATTCAGATTTTCCGACTTTTAATGCTTGAATTAGGTTCTGTCGACTTCTTGTTTGTTATGTTGCCTTCAGACTTTTTCTAGAGTGGTTACTTAGTTTAGATTGCGAAATCAACTTCAAACAAGGTAACCGCATTATATTTTTTCTATTTTATGTCGCTTCATACTTGCATTTTCTCTGACGCAATGATCTTACCTATTTTTTTTATATAGTTTTTCTTCTTCTTCTCTCACTTGGCTGAGTAACACCCCCAAGGCCACCTACTCTCACGTGGACTGTGGAAATCAATCATCCTCGGATTACACGATTTGGTGACGTTTCTTCTTCTTGCAGCTAAGCTTTGGAACTTTTTCTCGATTCCGTTTTTCTTCTGCTCTAATAACTTCCATTCCTGTAGAGGTAGACTATTATGTCTCTCTGTGGTAATCCCTAACCTTCTTTTTTTTTTTTTTTTTTTTTTTTTTTGTTCTTCAGGAAAAAAGGAACAACTCAGACTAAAAAGTACATCAGTTTCAAGATGAATGAAAGGCATAGTTTACTTGTTACATTCCTAAAGATGAATGAATACATAGATAGCAAAGGTGATGTAAATTCCAAAAAAATAACTGATTATTGAGAAGAATTAAAAGTAATAAAAGGCAATTTCTGCAATTAAAAGGATTATGAAGATATAGAAGGAATTCTGCTTTTTTTTTATCCAACGAGATTAGAATCCCTGAAATATCACAATATGCATGGTCACTGGAAACTGGGACTGGGAGCAAATGAGTCTTATGTGCATGAATAATAGATTGATGGCGTCGAGTATGACAGTATGGTTAAGCTGAGATGAGAGAAATACAGTATGCATTTCACATATAAACGAATGAATGGAATTTATGATAATACACCATCAGTTAAAAACGGAAGAAGATATATTTGCTCAAACATTCCCTCATAAAAGTGATAATGCAAGTCTCTCTCTCTCTCTCTCTCTCTCTCTCTCTCTCTCTCTCTCTCTCTCTCTCTCTCTCTCTCTCACCGGCTCAGACCTTTAGTACATCCTTCGACTGCTCTTCTCCGGCGTTATGTTTCAAGTTCCCTTCGTCAGCATTTTCGGTTTTCATTTGGTTCATCTCGTTTAGTGCTTCTTTGAGAACGGATGGGTACGGTGTTCTTATACGTTTTAAGGGTTTTATTTATTTATTTTTCTTCTTTGAAATAAGGTTCTCTTAATCAAATTCGTCATGGAATAAATGCTGTACTTATAATCAGTACGCGTTGTTTTTGAAGTTAATGTCTATATTTAAACCATACAGCATATGCATATATATATATAATATATATATATATATATATATATATATATATATATATATATATTATATATCATCAGGGGAACCAAAGGGAAAGGCATCGTATCAGGAACATTTACGATGCCTTTCCCTATGGTTCCCCTGATGAGATGTACCTAGAGCTGCAGCTCCGTCTTCTAAGGATATATAGGTAATATATAAATATATATAATATTAATATATATTATACATAACTACTAATTTAATATATATAATATATATATATATATATACATATATATATTGAATATATATATATATATATATAATAGTATATATATAATATACTAATAGATATATATATGTATAACAAAATGTATGTATGGGTATTTATGTATGTGTGTGTGCAACTCTTAGAAATGTCCGTCTTTTCTTCGGGAGTAAGGTCCATGTCTCTCCCTCCTGTAGTCCCGTTGTTTCTCTGGTTGTCTTCGAACTTAAAAGAGCATAAGATTGATCGTCCTACTAACTGGGGAAAAGTCGTCTACCCTACGTATATAACTCGTGTCATTTTGAGGTAACCGCTTTGGCTTTCTTACATGTTTGCCATACTAAATGAAAATGTTAAAAATAATATCATGAATGATAATTATCCTAAGGTCTTTATATGGCTACCTATTTGTTTAAATATCTGTATTTGATTTATTTCTTAGTCTTGATTCTGTGGAAACTTAGCAGCCTTTTTGTAAGTTCACGGCTCTTTTCAGCCATTTCCATGTTAACTTTTCCCTTTTTGAATAATAATAATAATAATAATAATAATAATAATAATAATAATAATGGAGAAACAAATCCACATTTATGTGACTACACATATATTTGAAAATAAAACTATACAGAGAACTTTCGAGAATCCGTACGTTTTCCCTTTTCAATCTCTTGTGTTTTCGTTCAGTTACATAACTGTGGATTTGTTTCTGTATTTGAAGCCATATAATAATAAAAATAATAATAATAATAATGCTAGGAAATTCACAATCTCTTCATTTCAACGTAAATATTAATGCTTGTTATCTTTAACATTGTTATACAATTTGATGTATAATTGTAGATTTGGATTACTAATAATAATAATAATAATAATAATAATAATAATAATAATAATAATAATAATAATAGTGTAACCTGCGAACCAGGGACTGAGAAATATTTCCCTTGCAGATGGAAAAACTCTCACTTGGCTGCGCAGCTGTTTACTGCGTGCGTGTCTTGCTCTGATAATGTCGAGTTTGGAGGATATTTGCACACGAGTGGATAGTGGGGGAGAGGGGTTGGGGTGGGGTGGGGCGAGGTTGAAGTATTGCTTTCAAATTGCCTGCATGATTTGCGTGTGTTGTAGCAACATGCTTCATTTTCACGTACGTACATACCCCCCCCCATCCCCGCGCGCTCTGCCTAATTAAATGCTAATTAATTAGCTTTCCTTTTTTTTCTCTGATTCTACATAGGGACATAGTGCTATCATTGCACCTCATGCGGTGCACAGTAGGTATTGCTGAAGGTTCTTTGCAGCGTCCATTCGGCCCCTACTGCAACCCCTTTAATTCCTTTTATTGTACCTCCATCCATCCATATTCCATTTCTTTAATTCCTTTAATTCCTTTTACTGTACCTCCATCCATCCATATTCCATTTCTTCCATCTTGCTACCCAGCCTCTCCATAGTGCAAGTGCGAGGTTTTTCATCTGCAGTAACCTTTTTACAATCAATTTCCCCTTCAGCGGTAAATGACCTCTGGGTCCCAGCGCTGGGCCCTTGGCCTAAATTCTATGTTCTATTCTATTATATTCTTCTACTCTATTTTTGAGGGTTATTTCCCAGTCCAATGTTTCCAATTTTACTATCATATGATATGGATATTTGCCTTATTGCAGTAATTTCGTGCCGTTACTCCTCGTACTCTATCTCCGGAGGTAATGCCACGTTCAAGGAGAAATGCTCATTACCATTTTTGCGCCTGAACGTTAGACTAACCTTCAAACAGCAATTTCCTGGAAGTAGGAAAAAAAAAGCTCTGAAAGTAATTAAAATCTCGCACCTTCCTTTGTCTTTTACAGTATGCGGAAGGATTTCCTCGAGTCAGGTGCAATTTTGTTGGTGATTCCGGCATTTACGAGTTTCTCTCTCTCTCTCTCTCGCGCGCCTATACGTCCTCGTACTTCGAATGGTTTAATTACGAGGCGCATCAGGATTGTCAGAGAAACTGTAGAGTTTTTTATGCAGTTGATTATAGTGTTAGTGGGTGATTGGATGGTTATATATATACATATATATATATATATATATTATATATATATATATATATATATATGTCTTTCTTCTGAGAAGAGAGACATAGTACTTTATACACACAACACACACACACACACACACACACACACACACACACACACACACATATATATGTGTGTGGGTGTGTGTGTCTGTGTATATAAAGTACTATGTCTTTCTTCTGAAAAGTACTTTATATACACAGACACACACATACACACACACACACACACAGATATATATATATATATATATATAATATATATATATATATATATATATATATATGTATGTGTGTGTCTGTGTCTGTGTTATAATTAAAAGTAACTATGTCTTTCTTCTCAGAAATGCAGGGGTAACATCTACAATGACAGCATTATAAAACTTTTGCATTGAAAATATGTATGTACAAAAGCCTACTACTGTGGACTTGTTTCAACAGAATAAACAAATCCACAGTAGTTGGACGAGAAAGTTTTAAGTTTATGTACATTTGTATTTTTAATGCATACGAATTTGTATAACCTGTATTTCATTGAGGGGATCTTACCTTGCAAACACACACACATGCATTATAATAATAATTATAATATGTATGATTCAATCTCCTCCCCACGCTGCAGTAGCAGTGATTTTTCATCGCCGCGAAATTTGAGTGGGCATACACAGCACTAACCACTATAACTATACCATCGGACCAGTATATATATATATATATATATATATATATATATATATATATATATATATATATATATATGTATATATGTATATATATATATATATATTTATATATATATTATATGAATTTTTATCACATCACCGTGATTTATATACAAGCACTATGGTACAGCTGTCGTTTAATATCAAATTCACTTTACCTTGGAAATATATATATATTTTTTTACATATATAATACTGAAGGGGAATATTTTTAGTTGATATAAAGTTAGTCGTCTCGTGGGCTCGAACCACCAAACACGAGAAGACGAACCTCACACCAGCTAAAAAATTTCCCTTCGTTTTACATGTATAGATATATAGATATAGATATATATATATATAATTATATATATTATATATATATATATATATATATATATATATCTATACATGGTAAAACGAAGGGGAATTTTTTAGCTGGTGTGAGGTTCGTCTTCTCGTGTTTGGTGGTTCGAGCCCACGAGACGACTAACTTTATCAATTTAAAAATTCCCCTTCAGTTTATATATATGTAAAAACCTATTATTTCCGAAGTAGAGAAAACTGGATATTAAACGCCATTTGCAGCACCTTGCATGCAAAAGAAGAAACTCGCAGTTGCTACCGAAGCGGAAAAATCTAAACTGAGAATGACTTGGTGAAGAGTCTCCAGCTGCGAAGGGAAAGAACGCCCGCCGTGATCCAGACAATAAATGTCCGCCCAGGAGAGCAATTTGCCCCTCAACTCGGCCTTGAAATATTAGCTATTCTTACTCCTCGTGTGTTCTTGTTACCAGGTGAATATAGGACACCCTCCGCTCGTCAGATGGGCTTTGTGTACTGGTGCGAAAATAATCGCTCGTCAGTAGCGTTAAAACCCTCCTCCCCAGCTCTTGTATACCAGGATTCCCTCTCAGAGATTAGTATGGGTTTTATGTAAGAAGCTTAAGAGAAGTTTCGTCTGCCAAAAAAGAAAAAGTCGTCTGTTCATTTGTTTGTGAAATACTGTTTGCCGTGATACTTTTAAGTCTGTTACTGATCTCCTTACAGAGATATACCTAAATAGAAGTGGCATTATGTTTTGTTACCCTCCATATTGCTATTGGGATCTCTAAACAAAGGACATAATATCAGTATTGAATAGATTTTATGACATTGAGTCAAGTATATCTTAGTTTAACCAGACCACAGAGCTGATTAACAGCTCTCCTAGGGCTGGTCCGAAGGATTAGATATTTTTACGTGGCTAGGAACCAATTGGTCACCTAGCAACGGGACCTACAGCTTTTGGTGGGATCCGAACCACATTATATCAAGAAACGAATTTCTAACCAGGAATAAATTCCTCTGATTCCGCGTTGGCCGGGCCGAGAATCGAACTTCGGACCACCAGAATAGTGGCCGAGCGTGAAGACCACTCGTCCAACGAGAAACTTTATGATACTTAGATTTATGTGTGTGTTGAATGTAATGCAGTGCATTGGTACCCTAATACTATTCATCTTGGATTTTAACACATTTTTATTTATTTACTAACTTATTGATTTGTTTGTTCTATTTTTGATAAGTGAGTTCTTTCTGTATTTCGCTTTACCTCCTCTTTCATCCTCCTGACGACACCATATTCTTCGGAAGCTTGAATTTCAAGTCATTGTCCCCTGAGGGTATCTTCTGAATTCTGTCAAAATATAATAATAATGATAATAATCAGCGAAAGTGCCCTTTTTTATTCATCATATATCAGTGATATGACGATGTACAGTGATTCCCCGGTACGAATTTATCTTTATAATTTCCTCCGAGACTGCTGAAAATGAGGCTAGAGTCACTTCCGTCCCCAGGCTCCCTTCCCCTTCCCGTCTTTTCATTTTTTTAGGCCGTGTGACCTCATCAAACAAAATTACACGAGTTGCCTTTCTGAAATGAGACATGTTTGTTTACATCTTCCGGACGCGTGTGTAATACTTCCCCTTCCGAGGCAGAAGGGCATAAACACCACAAAAGATTCCACGACAAAAGGGGAGGGAAGAATGTAGAAAAGGAAAGCTAAATCTCGTAAGATACAACTTGATGTAGTGAGCTTAGACGTGCAGATTGTTTGGTAACACTTCCAGAATAGAGAAGAAAAAGGGCAAAAAATTAGGGGAAAAGACTTTCAAAGGAATATTGACTCGGTGTTGATCTATGTAACTCTCGTTATTGGTAGTATCTGGGGCTTTTGTCGAGTACCGCATACATTTTGAAGTAAGTTTCTTAGTCAAACAAATGAAGATGAAAACTTGTCTGTCCCCTCAGCTGCTCATTCTTCCTTCGTTCCTCCATATTTCTTCCTTCATTTCCTCATCTCTCTCTCTCTCTCTCTCTCTCTCTCTCTCTCTCTCTCTCTCTCTCTCTCTTCCCGGAGCTGTAAAATGGTGCCGTCAGCTTCGCATATATTCATTTAATTGGTGGACTCTTCCTCTGCTCATTAGGAGAGGGGACTTCTATTCCGTATTCTGGCGTTCCATTTCTTTTGTGATCCAGCTCCCTTTCTCCAGCAATTAAGGGAAATTCCTCAGCGATGCAGGACTCTTTTCCAATTCGAGATCCTTCCTACGTTCCATTGATTATGTCCCGTTTCACACACACATATATACATTATATACTTGTACATAATACATACATGTTTATATATGTTTGTATGTATATATTACAGGAAATATGTGAAATCCAGGGATTTCCTGAAATCCCTAGGACAGATGTGAAATAACCAATTCGCTTAGGAACATTTCATCCCAGAGGGCTAGTGCTGATCACGGTGAAACAGTGATTCATCTACGTACACTGTTTCACCGTGTTTGGTACTAGTCCCTTGGGGGTTAAATGTGTTTCGCCGTATTTAGCACTAGCCCTTGGGGGATCAAATGAACTTTGGGACATTTGACTCCCCAGGGGCTAGTACTAAATACAACAAAAATCATTTGACTCTCCAGGGGCTAGTACTAAACATGGCGAATTACATTTGACTCCCCAGGGACTAGTACTAAACACGGCAAAACAGTGTAGATGAATCATTGTTTCACCGTGTTTAGTACTATCCCTCGGGGTTCAAATGTTCCTAAGCGAATTGGTCATTTCACACATTCCCTAGGGATTTCATGAAATCCCTGATTTCACATATTTCCTGTAACATATATATATATATATATATATATATATATATATATGTATGTATGTATGTATGTATGTATGTATGTATGTATGTATATTTATATAATGGGGCTCAGGAGAAATCCTTAAAAATTGCGTTGGTTAGCGTTGGCCTTCACTTCTCAGGAACAGTCTTGCTTGCACTCAACTTATCGTCCTTAGATGTCAACTATCTTAACAACACCAAAGTTATGAAATCTTGGTTGTAAATGAAATATATGCTCTCCCTAAAATACATCTATTTCTATCTTGAATTCTTATAATAGTTCCACTTTATAAATCTAGGTAATTGAACCGAGTCTATCTTTAAAAGGCACCTGTAACTTTCAGAAGTCGATAACTTTGACTTAAAATCTGTTCTTAGTGAATGAGCACTCGTGAATAATTATACAAGTTCACAAATCACTATGGGGCCCGCAGTTTCACTTCCACACTCTCGACACTCCCCTTTGACCGTGCCTTGGTCTTACCTGCTTATTCCCTTTGGATACTGCGTATATATTGCCTTTCATTAGATGCCAATTTTCGCTTTACGTTTCTCACTTTTCGTCTGTATGTACTCCCTTTTCCATTATTGTTTCAAGTTTGACTTCCCGATACGTTTCGTTCAGCGGCTGTTATTGAGTACTGCAACATCTTCCCAAGAGGTCACTGGGCGAGGTCAAGATTTCTATTAGTCCTTATACTCGTCTAACCTCTGACCTCTATTGATTCATTTGCCCTCGCTTCTGGCTTCTGCCTTTTGCCCGGTACTCAGTACAGTACATAATAACATTTTAATTGATGATGTATAATTCATAAGAAAATTTTCCCATCATTTGGAAATTTCTGATGTTCTCTTTCCTGACATGAGCACACTTTGTCGTTCCAGTTTCTGTTTTAATAGTGGTAATGAAGATAATCACTGTTCATTGTTTTCCCAATGCTCTCTGAAGTTGCTATATCGATTTATATACCTATGACTACGCAATTTGATTGTAGACTTGTGAACCAAAAATGATGCGATTCTGGATATAATTTAAGTTGGAGGAAACCTTGACTATATGCAATAACCTAAACGAACTTCAGTGATGCATTTGGCTTAGTTAACCTTGAGGCATCATAAACTTTGCTGAATTAAGTGTAGGAGGCGACCTACCATATATTCTCAACAGTATTATAAATATTTGACTGTTATTGTCAATGATGCTGTTACAGAGCATAGTGTCATTGTGTCTGGTAAAACACAAGGTCGTGTTCTGAGACCTTGACTGTTTTTTGTCTCCAATTGCGTCTTCATTTTCGTCAGAACGTATCCTCCGTGACGCTCTTGTAGAAGTTTTATTTGAGTGGGAAGTTCTGTATTGCGCCTGATGGTTTCTACTGTTTTTTTTATATTTTTTTAATAGG
>NC_061091.1:22526411-22553911 GCF_015104395.2 Macrobrachium nipponense
ATTTATCGTAAATGCATTTCTAACACACTCAATCTCAGTTATGCAGGTTTTTAATTACTTTCTTTTTCATATTGATCTATAGATATATCTTTATTGCTTTACATTGATCTGTAAGTATACTGCTTTTATTAAGTAGGAATGACGTCCTTTCTTACAGGGACTTAATGGAAACGAGGTATTAGTAAAACATAAACATTTACAGCAGTTGTTTGCTACTTTATCTTTTTGTTATTTTATTATTTTTCCATTTTCAGTGGAAAGCGTGAAATACCTTTTACGCTTATATAGATACGGGTATGTTTGTACCTGTGCGTTATAATTATTTAGTTTCGTAATATATTACAATATATATAGTAATGCATGTGTAAAATAATGAATCATAGAGATGCAGCTCCTTCACAGTGATACAGTGTACCAGGTGTCTCTTGTATGTACTCGTCACGCGCGCGCGCACACACACACGCACACACACACACAGAGGTATACAAAAAAATGGTCCCCTTGTAGGGAATTCCTCGGTCTGGGCTGATGATGATGACTCATAGTGTAAACATGCTATCCCTGGCTGCTGCTCCTGACAGCCTTCCTATCTCGACTTTCTGCTGCTGAGGAACACGGAATGAAAACACTAGAGAGAGAGAGAGAGAGAGAGAGAGAGAGAGAGAGAGAGAGAGAGAGAGTGCTGGAAAAGTTGAAAGTGAAAGGCAGAGGAAATCAAATAAAGCTCATGTTTCTAATGGCATACTACGTATATATGTTTATATTATGTGATTGCGTGTCCTTAAATGTCTCCACACATACATCACACACACACACACACACACACACACACACATATATAAAGATACATATTATATAGATATATTAATAATATTATGTATATATTATATAAATAGAGATATAAACCTTCATAGGAAATAAACGAATATACAAAGGAAATTCTCACTTGAAAAACCGCACGCTCAGTTATATATATTATATATATATATATATATAATAGAATATATATATATAATATAATCTATATATATAATATATAATATATAGATAATATAGATGTATATATATAATATACTATAAGATTAGATATTTATATAGTATAGATCTATAATATATATAGTATGTATGTGTATGGATGTTGGTATGTGTATGTGTGTGTAAAATTTACTGACTGTACATCACAAATTGTTCCAGTTTTTCTCGTATACACAATGACATATCTCGATATCCAAACATTTTTTGGACGCACTTGTCACTACAAGCCTCGAATCCCAATGGGAATTAAGTAGTCTCTTTTTATATCACCATTGAGCAGAACTACTGCCCGGTTATCACCAAGTATTTGGGAAGGAGGTCGAGAAGTCAAAATATTTTCAGGAGCGGATATTGTTTCGAACTGCGACCTACTCAAGTATATATTGTTATGCAATAAAGATCCGGTGGTCTGAAGTTCGATTCCCGGCCTTGCCAACATGGAACCAGAGGAATTTATTTCTGGTGCTAGAAATTCATTTCTCGATATAGTATGGCTCGGATCCCACAATAAGCTGTAGGTCCCGTTGCTAGGTGACCAATTGGTTCCTAGCCACGTAAAAATATCTAATCCTTTGGGCCAGCCCTAGGAGAGCTGTTAATCAGCTCAGTGGTCTGGTAAAACTAAGATATACTTAACTTTTGTATGTATAAAGAACTAAAACTTTCATTCTCACTGAAAAAGGTCATCGAAGCATTTACTATTTCATTCAATAAACGAGAGGAAGATACTTGAATGTAATTCCTCAAGGGAGGAAAATAGGTTAAGGTCACACAGGAAAATAACGAATTATTGGGATACCTTTTATGGCCGCACTTCGTGGGTTATCAGTACCCGTTAGCAGGCGACGTAGGGCCCCAAACGTCATATTTTACTGTCAGGAGTAATTTGCTCTTAACCTTACCTCATTCAGGAGGGCAAACAAGTAATTCCGACAATAAACAGATAAGCGTCGCGTAACATACCAGGTAAACAACCGCTATGGGGAGGGATTACAAACACGCACTTCTCAGCAATGACAGGAGCAAACATGCGATCACATTCACCTTTCACGGTGCGTGATGAATTACTACCTTTTTATAGTCGTCCTACTCGTGGGCATAAATAGAAGTATAGACACATACACATATTGAGTCTATATATATATAATATATATATATATATATATATATATATATATAGATATGAATAATTATCACATGACCGTGATTCATATAAATTGTTCGAGCTACAAATGTCCTTTAATATCTAATTCGCTCTACCTCGGAACTGATATATTTTCATATATGTAAACCAAAGGGGAATTTTTTAGTTTATAATAATTTCGTCCCCTCATGGGATCGAAGCACTGTCCAGCGGACAGGGACGAAATCAGGACGACATTGACGTTAGCGATTCGGCTAACAAATGAGGTTATAAGTTTATAGTGATTTTGACCCTCAGGTAAGTTAATCTTCATCGATATTTTTTTCTGTGTGCTATTCTTGGTATCATGTGTTGTTATGTTGCTGCCGTTAGCATATTGACATCTACTTTTGCGGCAACATACTGCGCGGTGAACAGGGAGGAATAATCTGAACGTCAATGATGAATGCCTCAATAGTAATACTGGAGACATCACTCACAGTGCTCAAATCAGGAGTGCATAGAGAGAGAGACCTTACAGACCTTACAGACCTTACATCTTGTTCGGGTTGCCCCAGGTCCCTCAGTATGAGGCACTTCTAATGTCTACCAGAGAGTTGCTAGTACATCTTCCGGTATATTTTGCATCTTCCAATCTTGGATGGTCTGGGATGCAGTTTAGATATTTGTCGAGCTTATTCTTAGAGACATCTACGCTCACTCCTGTTATTCCTCAGATGAGCTGGGCAAACGCATTGAATAGACGTTTTGCATTATCAATGCTGGTGCGTAGTGGATTAATGTCCTGTGTGCTTTCCTTATTTTTCCTGGTATAGTTTTGGGCACTATTAATCTACCTCTGCTTGCTCTTTCTGATATTTTTAGCTCCATGATGTTTTCAGCTATTCCTTCTATCTGTTTCCATGCCTGAATTATCATGTAGCGTTCTCTTCTCCTTTCTAGACTATATAATTTTAATGATTGTAGTCTTTCCCAGTAGTCAAGGTCCTTAACTTCTTCTATTCTAGCTGTAAAGGACCTTTGTACACTCTCTATTTGTGCAATATCCTTTTGATAGTGTGGGTACCATATCATATTGCAATATTCAAGTGGACTACGAACATATGTTTTATAAAGCATAATCATGTGTTCAGCTTTTCTTGTTTTGAAGTGCCGTAACAACATTCCCATTTTTGCTTTACATTTTGCCAATAGAATTGCTATTTGATCGTTGCATAACATGTTCCTATTCATCATCACACCAAGGTCTTTAACTGCTTCCTTATTTGTGATTGTCTCATTATTATGTCCCCTATATGCATATATATATATATATAGATATATATATATATATATATATATATATATATATATATACTATATAAATCTGTGCTGGTACTTACTTTGTTTGCACGATCTAAGGTAACGTGTGCCGTGGAGGCTGTACTTTGGGGGAATTAGGCTTATATAAATTCTTCTTGTCTTGCTCAATGTTCTTAATCTGGGATTCGTTAAAAGGGTTCAAATTTTGGATGAGAAATTAATTGATATGTTTCTTTGCATTAAGGTTTAAAGTTTTGATTCTTCGTTAGGGGTTCTTACAAGGTTTTTTTTTCTCCACCTTCTGAGTTACTGGGCTCTTGGACTGATAAAACTTAATTGGCACTTGTTGCAATTACGAGTCTATAGGCACGAGGGAATTTTACTGAGTATTGATTGTCACTTTCACTGTCTTTGATTGCTTCGCACACCGCACTTTTGCACCTGTTCTTCTTCTGGGGATTCTTCTGTCTTTCTCTCTCTTCTCTGCCTGTTGCTGCGCCACTGGTTCTCCTCGTTCCCCTCGTTGTCGTTATCTCTCTTGACTTCTCTGTTCCCCTTTTTTCTCTGCTCCTTTTCTGCCATGCTCTCTCTCTGTCTCGCCTTTTTGCTCAGTTGAAATCTCCTTAGCCCCGCCCTTGGATTTTTGGATTCTGACTGGGTGTGGCATTTTCTGAAAGACTTTTTGTGTCTTAGTGGCTACTAACTTCATACGAGACCGCCTTCCTGTCAGGTCTTCTACAGTAATTCGTAGGCTTTGAATTTGTATACGCCTCCTTCTTCATGTCCTGGCTTCTTAGGGGCGTATCCCTTGGTAACCTCATAGGTCATTCGTTGATACCCCTTTTGGGCTGTCTTATGACCAACACTCATGGCTTTTGATTCGTCGATTCTAGAGGCCTACCTTTGGGAGGGTGGAGCTTTTAAGAATTTGGTACTTCCCTCTTTCTAACAACGGGTCATAGAATTCCTTTTTAACGTATGCCAGATGGCTCTCTCTTGACCTGTTCACGAAAGGAACGCCGATTAGTCATAGGCGCTAATGAGAGTAGTTTCCAATTTCTCGAAGATGCCTGGGCGATATCGCTGGTCACTAATCGCTGGTACGGACAAAGGCTTTTTGGGGGAGATGAAAACCAGATGTCTAATGGCTAAAAGCCTAATGTTTGGAGTAACAAAATCCCTTCGCTAAGAAAAATCATTATCGTATTCCCTTTCCCTTTTTCTTCTCTTATTATCCGTTTCGTGCCTTTTTCTTAAGTATTATTAAGTTATTGCCTTTTGTAATAACGACACTGTGCCACACTATTACATATATATATATATATATAGAGAGAGAGAGAGAGAGAGAGAGAGAGAGAGAGAGAGAGAGTAGAGATGGGAGAGGGAAAGAGAGAGAGGGAGAAAAGCAGAAGCATGGTTCACTGACATGTTTAATCATGACTAAGTTGGCGCACCCTGCTTCAATGCTTCTGCTTATTCATGTCTGCGCTTCAGGTGTTTGGCTGAATTACCTATCCTTAAATTAAAAATGTTCCATTTAAGAAATAGAAAGTATCGAACAACAATTAATTAATACTTGAAGCGATTTCAGTTTTGATGACTGTATCTTTGCGATTAGAATACTCTTGCGCACATATTTGTTTATTGAGACCACTCACGTAGAGGAGACAAGAAACACGAAAAGAATCGATAATGCCAAAACTCGCTAAATCCAGTTTCCGTTAGAAATTCTACCTGACGAAATTGTTCATCTGGTTTCCTCTGGAACTTCTAGCTTTCCACGTACGGGCGAGGTTATCTGGGGTGTTTGTCAAGGATGAAGCCTATGAATCATGCCTGTTCAGCCCCTCTCTCCCCCAACCCCCTTTAAACTCTCTCTCTCTCTCTCATAATTATTGCATTTATTGCATGCAATGTGTTGTAGGGTCATTTATTAGAAATCGAAGTTAGTAAGCTTTACCAGTAAATTCTGTATGTACAGTCTCCTTGCCTTTACACTTTCACGAACCTAAAATGTTCCTCGAACACCACGCAGCAAATGAAGCAATGAAAGCTGTCATTATGAACAGCAGAATAATGGAAGCGGTTGAATTGTACAGGTGAAAATATTGGACTTGGAAGGGTGATAGGAGACGTGAGTCACAGAACAGGCGAAGCAAGAGACTTGGAGTGTTTATGGATGTCAGAATTGAAAAGTATGAAGGGATTGTTTTCGTGTGTGTGTGAATGAAAAGAATTGGAAGGGTTAGAAATGTGGATATATTGTCGATATGTTAAACAGGTTAATGTGTGTGTGAGTGATTGTGCGTGTCAGCGTGTGTGATAGACTGGAACTATATATGTCGCACGTGAGATATTTCGCAAAAAAATTACCAAAGTATAAAACTCGTAGTCAGGTGGAACATGCCATGTCTATACACCACATCATTCCCTGAAGAATTCTCTCTCTCTCTCTCTCTCTCTCTCTCTCTCTCTCTCTCTCTCTCTCTTCGTAGTTGACATGCGGCTCTTTCACAAAGCGCTTTCATCTCCCAGCCCATCACTTTCTTTACATATTTCCTTTTTCGTTTCACTTACTTTCGCCGCTACTGAGACAAGGAGGAATTTGTTAAAGAGAAAATGATGACTTAAATAAAATGCAAAAATGTTAGAATTCCTCTTATTTAATTATTTCTTCTTTTTTTCTTCATTTTTAAGAAAAGAACTTTATGAAGCTTTCGTTTACTACACAGCTGCAGTCTAAGAAGACTTCAAAGAATTGTTTTCACTCTTAAATTTGGAAAAGATGGAACTTCTTCTGGAAAATTTTCATACAAAGGAAGCCTCTCTCTCTCTCTCTCTCTCTCTCCTCTCTCTCTCTCTCTCTCTCTCTCTCTCTCTCTCTCTCTCTCTCTCTTTTGAGCTTGGGATTTTATTTTCAAAGAGAATGGAATATGAAGCTTGTGAAGTCCTTTGAATATGAGAGATTTTTCGGTAATACTTTTTATGACCTCTATAAACTTTGAAATAACTACTAAGTATTAATATTCGTAGACTTTCCTTCTAGCTTTAGTTATTTTTTTTATTGCGTATTTTGCCCAGTTCGTGCTTCATATATACTTTCTCCCGGAAATGTGCGTAATAAAAACTGTTTCGGTGTTACAGAGAGAGAGAGAGAGAGAGGGAGGGGAGGGTTTCTAATGCTAATATAATATTGTATATATTTACATGCGTGCGCGCACACACACAATATATATTATATAAATGTATACATATATCATAGGTATATATCATAATATATATATATATATTTATATATATATATATATATATATATATATATATATATATATATATATATATATATATATATATATTATACACGAGGTATATCTCATGCTTTTAATAGTATATGCTTTTTTGGTGCATGGGCAGTAATTCACATTAATAAGAAAACGCGCATACACACCTTGTTTTTCGCCTTATCGACAAGGAATTAAAATTTTCAGATGTAGTAAAGCTTCAAATTATAGATATGCTTGCAGTTGTAGGTGGGCCGAATAGAATAATACTAGATATATAGGTAAAAGAAACTTCATTTATAATCTTTGTTATAAATATAAAAATGTACCCATACAGACATGAATTTGTAATAGGTACTTTACACGAAACTGTACCAATTCTTGAAAAATACAGGGCGGGGACACAATATTTTCCCCACCGAACGGAGCAAAAAAGGAACAAACGAACAGCAGACGGACAAAGAATGCAATGTAACAAAATTTTATGTCTATATTTGAAAGAGAGTCATGAAGTCGCTGGCTGCGTGTTTTGTTGCATTAAGTAATCCTATTATAAACTCACACTCTCGATCTCAACACAAAAACGACGCAAGGCAAAGCGTGTTTGTAGTCGTGCGCTCTCATTCAGTGGATGTTTGAAACCGCAAATTATTTAAATCACACCCAGGAGCAGTCGAGGCTTCACCACGGCCTTACTCATGGTTGATAATGCGTGTCATTAGACTCCTCGAGTTATTCATCCCTCTGACTCATATTTCACTGGTCTGGTTTTTGCTTCCGTGGCCGTCTGCTTGGGCTACCAGGCTACCAGAAATCGCTGTTTTTTTTTAAGCTTTATCAGATTGTACCATTTCCATTGTTCCTTTTTATAATCAGCCCTGTAACTTCGTTACTTTATTAATTCAGGCATGGTGGACCACCCACTTATTTAGTTCACATGACAACAGAACTATTCCTTGTCACGGTATGTTTGCTGACATGAATCTTGCGCTTTAATAAATATCTATCTTATGGATATTTATTTGATATTTTCTGTGATAATTCCAATGCTGGGAGGAAGTTTGTAGCTCATGTATCCTCTGTATGAACAAAATACTTCTGGAAAAACATTAAAAAAACTACATCCAAGCATATTTTCGCTTATGGACGCAAACAGCATCTGTAACTGAAAAATTGGCCGTATAATGTAAGCCCGCCTGAGTTGATAAACCCTCCCTTTGAAATGACGGGTTAAAATCTGTAAAGCTTTGGTAGAAGGGATGACAGTCATTTCAATGAACCAGTCTTGAAGGAGCTTTTAGACAGGAACAGGACATGCTCGGCAGGTGTTTTGTAGACACTGCTTAATATACTTAATACTCATATCCAGAATTTTACTTATTCAGGACTTTGCCTTAAGTGAATAACCCAACATATCTTTAAAATTATATGTTTATAATTATTCATTATGTCATTTGAGATTAAGCTGGCCCTTATGCCAGAACGGGCTCTTGCTCATAGAGGAGCCCGTAGATCATATTGAATGATGAAAATGTTAGATGTTTAGGAAATGAAACTTTATTAGTGACACATGAATATGACGTGGTGAAGGTGATATTGAATGAAAGTGGGCAAGGTTGAACCCTCTTTAAACCCTGAGGTACTCCTCAGTTGTAGGGAAAGCTCGATAGTAGTGAGTGTTGGCGAGTAGGAGAGGCTAACAGATTGGAAAAATGAAAGACTTGAGTTGTAGGCACAGGTAGTTATTTATTATTTTGGAAACTGCCTCATTTTCAGGTAGATTAAAGACATTTTCTTCTGCGTTACTTTTTATCACCTGGAAATGTATCATGATCAGTTGTGCCATATGTCACATCATTATCTTTTGTAGTTTATAATGTGTGTATATAATGAAACTCTCTCTCTCTCTCTCTCTCTCTCTCTCTCTCTCTCTCTTTCAGTTTTGCAAATATCACTAGTTAATTTTCTCTCTCTCTTCCAGTTCCATATAGATCTTTATATACTTATCCTTTTCCTAGTGAAAAATTCAAACTGATGAAATTCCCCCCCCCTCTCTCTCTCTCTCTCTCTCTCTCTCTCTCTCTCTCTCTCTCTCTCTCTCTCTCTGTTCCATATAGACCTTGATGAACGTCTCCTAGTAATAAATTCAAATTGATGAAATTCTCTCTCTCTCTCTCTCTCTCTCTCTCTCTCTCTGTTCCATATAGACCTTGATGAACGTCTCCTAGTAATAAATTCAAATTGATGAAAATAAATTCTCTCTCTCTCTCTCTCTCTCTCTCTCTCTCTCTCTCTCTCTCTCTCTCTCTCTCTCATTTTCATATAGACCTTTGGTATACTTTTCCTGTAATAAATTCAGACTGATGACATTTCTCTCTCTCCTCTCTCTCTCTCTCTCTCTCTCTCTCTCTCTCTCTCTCATATAGACCTTGCTATACTTTTCATAGTGATAAATTCAAACTGAGGAAATTTCTCTCTCTCTCTCTCTCTCTCACAACTTTTGCCACTCTCCTCACTCTTATCCCCCATCCCTTGGGGGCGGGAGAGGTGGCCTGTCTTTCGGCATTATGGCGATGGCGGCGCTTATCACCAGCCAGGCCCTTCCGAAGTTCGCTGCTTTGTTTGGGGATGACGTTAACATCTCTTCAAACTTGCAGCGAGTCCTTGTTTATATGTCAGGAGTTTTTGCGAATTTCAAAGACTTGAAAAAAAAAAAAAAAAAAAAAAGCCT
The DNA here is from genome assembly GCF_015104395.2 of Macrobrachium nipponense. Taxonomy (NCBI): domain Eukaryota; kingdom Metazoa; phylum Arthropoda; class Malacostraca; order Decapoda; family Palaemonidae; genus Macrobrachium; species Macrobrachium nipponense. The sequence goes on from NC_061091.1 coordinate 22,535,905, forward strand.
TTAAAATTTTTTTTGTGTGTATATATACAATTTATACACGATCATACACTATACATATATATATATATAATATATATATATATAATATATATATATATAGATATATGTGTGTGTGTGTGTGTGTGTGTGTGTGTGTGTGTGTGTGGTTATTGCTATAACTACGGGTCTTGTAAAAAGTAATCAGTAGATATATATATATATATATATATATATCTAATAAAAGGAGCCCATAAAAAACACCAAAATATAGAGAAAAAAAGTACTATATTTCAGAGACTGCTGTCTCCCTCTTCAGGTAGATGAATGAGAAAAGTTTACAGAAAAGGTGGTATTTATACAAGAGGTCCATCCACAAACAAGCCAATTTAAGTCACCCCCGCTGATAATCTTCCTTTAATCTTCTTAAGGGTTGGTTGAATGAAGAGGTTGTCGATCGTGTCCGAAATCCATGCTCCTTTTGAGATGTTCATTACCTGCCTCTCTTTTATTAAGGCCGATTCCATCATTTGACTCTTGTACCGGCAGTTGCTGCTATAAATTACACGTGACAAATTCCAGTTTATTCTATGGTTATGTTCATTTATATGGTTGAAAATAGCAGAGTTCTGTTGTCCATACCTAACTGACCGTTTGTGTTGTATTAATCTCTGGGGAAGGGATTTACCTGTAAATCCGATGTAAGATTGGTCACAGTCCTGGCATGGGATTTCGTTATACCCCAGAGTCCTTTGGAGATGCCTCTTTTGTTTGGACGTTAATCAGGGATTTGGCTAAGGTGTTTGGGTAAGTAAATACAAAAGGGTTCGATTTTCCGAAGGGATTGGTTATTCTCTTAATCGTGTCCAGGTGGGGAATTATTATTTTATTGTTGGGTGTATCTCTGGTCTTGTCTTTAGGGGGTCGGTAGAAAATTACGTTTGCTTTGTGAATTGCTTTCTCAATTATATGGTCAGGATATTTTAAAGACGAAAGTTGCTTGCGAATTAGTTCAAATTCTTTTTCCAGGAATTCTGGGGAACAAATTCGTAAGGCTCTTAAGAACAAGTTACTAGCTACACCTATCTTGATAGTACTGTCGTGATAGCTAAAGTAGTGAATGTATGAAAGTGAGAACGTTGGTTTTCTGTATATGGTGAATTTGTATTCTGTCGTATCTCTGATTATTAAAACATCAAGAAAAGGAATTTTGTTGTCTGTTTCCCATTCAACTTTAAATTTGATGCTGGGCACTAATGTGTTTAATTTCGCGAGGAATTCATTAAAATTGCCCCACCCTATTATCCCAAAATGTTAGGATATCATCCACGTATCTCATCCACAGCATGTTTTTGGGTTTTTATTGCATTTATTACTGTAGTTTCAAAGTATTCCATGTACAGATTGGCTAGAACAGGACTTAAAGGACTACCCATACTACACCCGAATTTTTGCTTGTAGAATGATTCCCCGAATGAAATACGTTATTAGATGCACATAATTCAACTAGCTTTATTATTTTGTCAAGCGCCAAAGGGAAATGATCTGAATAGGGGGATAATTTACCCTTAAAAACTGAAGAACGTCCTGTACTGGTACTTTAGTGAACAGGGAATCTACGTCAAGGAATGGATTAAAAGTTTTATGTTGTGAAGTGGTATATGTTCGCTGCTCTGAATTTGTGACAAAATCTTCCGAATGTTTAATGTGACTGGGAGAAAAGGTGCTAAAAAAGGGGAAAGGAGGCCAGCTAACCATTTAGAAATTTTGTAATTGAAAGCTCCGGCACATGAAAACGATGGGTCTGAATGGAAGATTGTCTTTGTGAGTTTTGGGAAGGCCATAAAAATAGGGTAATTTAGGATTAATTACTTTAAATTTCTCTAATAGTTAAGTTTCAATACTCTTTTTTGTCTTTGCCAATTAATCTTACTTTCCGAAAAAATTCTGTGGGGCACGTTTTGGAGGGGATTTTTCGTCAGTTTTTCGTATGTGTTTGTCGTCGCTAAGGAAGGACTGGTTGATTTTGTCAAGGTAGAAGTCTTTGTCCATTATTACGATTTTGCCGTCTTTGTCGGATCTACTTATTATAACATCTAACTTTTTTAGCGAGTGGATGGCTATCATGAATCTGCGAGGAACAGGATATTTCTTATGTAAATCAGTTAAAGCATTTAGTAACACTCCTTTTAAACATATCTCTTCACGGTTGTAGTTTTTGTCAGATATGAATTTATCAAAAGCCACTATGAAGTCAGTTCTAGGTTGTTTTTGCGAGGTTCTGGCATAAGGGCGAAGGATAAGCCTAAATTTAAAACTAAATGTTGATTTACAGTAAGGGGGGTGTTGGATAAGTTTAAAACTTTGTCTTGTTGCTCAAGATTATTCCACGCACTATTGTCTATTAGGTATTAACTTGCGTAGAAGTCTGTTGGAATGAGTCACGCTATTATAGGCAGCAATGTCGGAACAGAATGAAATCAGATACCTGTATATGTGGTCCGTAGTGAGGAGGCGAAGATTAGACTGGGTTTCATATATCACTCTGCGTAGTATGAAGATGTCGTTTTTTTCGTATCGGTGATTCTTTCCTCCAGGAAAATTTCTTGTGAGAGAGGGAAGGGGTCCGATTGCAGAGTCCAATCTTCCCGAATCCGTACATTTTTGGTAGTACTTGCTCCTTTGAGGCATTCTTTCTAAAAAAGTGGTTTTTGGTTTTTCAGCCGGTTTGGTAAGTAGTCTGATCCAGTTTCTTTCTCAAACTTGCGAAAGATTGGCTGACTTCTGGAAGTGAGTGAAGAATCCTGGAAACTGGCGGTTGAATTCCATAATGGGCTGAAAATGACTGTAACAATGTTCTGTAACAACAGAATTCCATCTAATAAAAGGAGCCCATAAAAACACCAAAATATAGAGAAAAAAAGTACTATATTTCAGAGACTGCTGTCTCCCTCTTCAGGTAGATGAATGAGAAAAGTTTACAGAAAAGGTGGTATTTATACCAAGAGGTCCATCCACAAACAAGCCAATTTAAGTCACCCCCGCTGATAATCTTCCTTTAATCTTCTTAAGGGTTGGTTGAATGAAGAGGTTGTCGATCGTGTCCGAAATCCATGCTCCTTTTGAGATGTTCATTACCTGCCTCTCTTTTATTAAGGCCGATTCCATCATTTGACTCTTGTACCGGCAGTTGCTGCTATAAATTACACGTGACAAATTCCAGTTTATTCTATGGTTATGTTCATTTATATGGTTGAAAATAGCAGAGTTCTGTTGTCCATACCTAACTGACCGTTTGTGTTGTATTAATCTCTGGGGAAGGGATTTACCTGTAAATCCGATGTAAGATTGGTCACAGTCCTGGCATGGGATTTCGTATACCCCAGAGTCCTTTGGAGATGCCTTTTGTTGGACGTTAATCAGGGATTTGGCTAAGGTGTTTGGGTAAGTAAATACAAAAGGGTTCGATTTTCCGAAGGGATTGGTTATTCTCTTAATCGTGTCCAGGTGGGGAATTATTATTTTATTGTTGGGTGTATCTCTATATTTTGGTGTTTTTATGGGCTCCTTTTATTAGATGGAATTCTGTTGTTACAGAACATTGTTACCAGTCATTTTCAGCCCATTATGGAATTCAACCGCCTTTCCAGGATTCTTCACTCACTTCCAGAAGTCAAGCCAATCTTTCGCAAGTTTGAGAAAGAACTGATCAGACTACACCGGCTGAAAAACCAAAAACACTTTTTAGAAGAATGCCTCAAAGAGCAAGTACTACCAAAAATGTACGGATTCGGGAGATGGACTCTGCAATCGGACCCCTTCCCTCTCTCACACAAGATTTTCCTGGAGGAAAGAATCACCGATACGAAAAACGACATCTTCATACTACGCAGAGTGATATATGAAACCCAGTCTAATCTTCGCCTCCTCACTACGGACCACATATACAGGTATCTGATTTCATTCTGTTCCGACATTGCTGCCTATAATAGCGTGACTCATTCCAACAGACTTCTACGCAAGTTAAAAAAAATAACCTAATAGACAATAGCGCGAATGATCTTGAGCAACAAGACAAAGTTTTAAACTTATCAACACCCCCTTACTGTAAATCAAACATTTAGTTTTAAAATTAGGCTTATCCTTCGCCCTTATGCCAGACCGCAAAAACAACCTAGACTTCATAGTGGCTTTTGATAAATTCATATCTGACAAAAACTACAACCGTGAAGAGATATGTTTAAAAGGAGTGTTACTAAATGCTTTAACTGATTTACATAAGAAATATCCTGTTCCTCGCAGATTCATGATAGCCATCCACTCGCTAAAAAAGTTAGATGTTATAATAAGTAGATCCGACAAAGACGGCAAAATCGTAATAATGGACAAAGACTTTTACCTTGACAAAATCAACCAGCTCCTTAGCGACACAAACACATACGTAAAAACTGACCAAAAATCCCCTCCAAAACGTTCCCACAGAATTTTTTCGGAAAGTAAGATTAATTGGCAAAGACAAAAAGAGTATTGAACTATTAGAGAAATTTAAAGTAATTAATCCTAAATTACCCTATTTTTATGGCCTTCCCAAAACTCACAAAGACAATCTTCCATTCAGGACCCATCGTTTCATGTGCCGGAGCTTTCAATTACAAAATTTCTAAATGGTTAGCTGGCCTCCTTCCCCTTTTTTTAGGCACCTTTTCTCCCAGTAACATTAAACATTCGGAAGATTTTTGTCACAAATTCAGAGAAGCACAAATACCACTTCACAACTTAAAACTTTTAAGCCTTGACGTAGATTCCCTGTTCACTAAAGTACCAGTACAGGACGTTCTTCAGTTTTTAAGGGTAAAATTATCCCCATATTCAGATCATTTCCCTTTGGCGCTTGACAAAATAATAAAGCTAGTTGAATTATGTGCATCTAATAACGTATTTTCATTCGGGGAATCATTCTACAAGCAAAAATTCGGGTGTAGTATGGGTAGTCCTTTAAGTCCTGTTCTAGCCAATCTGTACATGGAATACTTTGAAACTACAGTAATAAATGCAATCAATAAAACCCAAAAACATGCTGTGGATGAGATACGTGGATGATATCCTAACATTTTGGGATAATAGGTGGGCAATTTTAATGAATTCCTCGCGAAATTAAACACATTAGTGCCCAGCATCAAATTTAAAGTTGAATGGGAAAACAGACAACAAAATTCCTTTTCTTGATGTTTTAATAATCAGAGATACGACAGAATACAAATTCACCATATACAGAAAACCAACGTTCTCACTTTCATACATTCACTACTTAGCTATCACGACAGTACTATCAAGATAGGTGTAGTAGTAACTTGTTCTTAAGAGCCTTACGAATTTGTTCCCCACCAGAATTCCTGAAAAAGAATTTGAACTAATTCGCAAGCAACTTTTGTCGTCTATCCTGACCATATAATTGAGAAAGCAATTCACAAAGCAAACGTAATTTTCTACCGACCCCTAAAGACAAGACCAGAGATACACCCAACAATAAAATAATAATTCCCCACCTGGACACGATTAAGAGAATAACCAATCCCTTCGGAAAATCGAACCCTTTTGTATTTACTTACCCAAACACCTTAGCCAAATCCCTGATTAACGTCCAAACAAAAAAGGCATCTCCAAAGGACTCTGGGGTATACGAAATCCATGCCAGGACTGTGACCAATCTTACATCGGATTTACAGGTAAATCCCTTCCCCAGAGATTAATACAACACAAACGGTCAGTAGGTATGGACAACAGAACTCTGCTATTTCAACCATATAAATGAACATAACCATAGAATAAACTGGAATTTGTCACGTGTAATTTATAGCAGCAACTGCCGGTACAAGAGTCAAATGATGGAATCGGCCTTAATAAAGAGAGGCATGGTAATGAACATCTCAAAAGGAGCATGGATTTCGGACACGATCGACAACCTCTTCATTCAACCAACCCTTAAGAAGATTAAAGGAAGATTATCAGCGGGGGTGACTTAAATTGGCTTGTTTGTGGATGGACTCTTAGGTATAAATACCACCTTTTCTGTAAACTTTTCTCATTCATCTACCTGAAGAGGGAGACAGCAGTCTCTGAAATATAGTACTTTTTCTCTATATTTTGGTGTTTTTATGGGCTCCTTTTATTAGATGGAATTCTGTTGTTACAGAAACATGTTAACCAGTCATATATATATATTATATATATATATATATATATATATATATATAGATATATATATACACGTTTATATGAATGAATCTGCATCTTATAAGATTATAACTCACCCTGAAGTTGTGTTTGATGATTTCAAAGCGCAATCATTTTTTCTTGCAAATTCTCTTCTTTTCAAGAGAACTTGCAAGAAAAAATTGCACCTTCCAGTCCTCGAAATAAAATTTGAGAGAGAGAGAGAGAGAGAGAGAGAGACGAGAGAGAGAGAGATTTATAGTCCCAGCAGAACCTTGTTTCCCCATTTCTTCAATAGCGCTCCCTGTAGTCCTTTTCAGGTACTCTGCCTGTCAGCTTTTAACCTTTTACGAAACGTTCTCGAAATGTCACATACTCTGAGTAACATTCTCTTGGTAAAATGGAATTTCGGAATTTCGGTTTGTGTCTTTTGTCTCACGAACTACGATGTTTTTTTTTCGTTTACATATGCGCGCGCACATGTACACACATATACACATGTGTATGTATATATACTATAATTATATATATATATTAAATATAACCTAATACCAGGTATACATTTACACATATTTTATACATATATCTTTTATATATTATATATATATATATATATATATATATATATATATATATAGTATTACAATTGTGTGTGTGTGTGTATGTTTTTGTGTAAGGGATTTCCCCAATTTTTGGTGGGGATGGTTTCAGATGATGTTTCCCTTCTGTTTCCCAGTAGGTATTTTGGTATGAAGTCCCCAGCACCAACGCATCTACCCAGTGCAGTTGGCTAACTGCCAAGATGGGTATTGGAATTTTGATAGCTGGGCGTTGAAGAAGGGTTAGAAGGGAAGGCCGTGGGGTTATATATTAGGGGAGGTTTTAAAAGTATTTTGACCGGGTTCATCCTGCTTAAACTACTTTCCCACCGTTATCCCTACACTAAGGGGTCGGTTGCCTGATGGGCCTTTCCTTACAACATCAGGCAGGGTTTATTATTTGGCAAAGGGGCTTTTACGACCGCATGCCCTTGCTGTCATCAACCACAGTTATTGGCGGTGGGCCACGCCTTTGACTAAAATGTCCACCTGCAAGGTAGCAGTTTCCATAGTTATTGGCGGTAGGCCTAGCCTTTTACTAAAAAAGACCACCTGCAAGGCAGCAGTTTCCACAGTTATTGGCGGTGGGCCTTGCCTTTTACGAAAGAAGTAAAACTGCACGGTAGCAGCTGTCCTTTTAGTCGCCTTGTACGACACGCAAGACATCCGGTGAAGGTATTCTTACGCCCTTACCACGGGGTGAGTTCATCCTGCTTAATCGTGATGTTAAATGCCCTAAAACTTATGGAATAAGGACGAGTGAATTTTCATTTAAAAGATGACTATTGTAATAGGTGATTATTGGAATAGGTCGTCATTAATTAATTAAAAAAGCTGGTTTACAGACTACTGTGATAGATGGTAATTAATCAATAAGAAGTTGAGCAAACCATAGGACAGATGACCATTGGACTAGATCATCAATAATGAAACAAGCAGCTGAACAGACTATTGGAATTGATCGTAATTAATTGGACTATGGAAATATTGTAATTAATTGGGCTGTTGGAATAGATCGAAATTAATCGAAATTAATCAATCAAGAGGCTGAACACCTGTTTGAATAGATGACTATTGGAATAAATCGTAATTAATTAAAAAAAGATATAGTTTAAGAGGTGTGATGGTTGATATTCAGTGTTATCATTTCACTGTTTGCCAATGTCTTGTCTTGCTTGCACATTGCAAATAACGACCCAAAAACGGAAACAATTGAAAGGGAAGATCCAAAAGTGGACTTTCAATAGGAGGCTGTTAAAGGTGGTTATTTTATATCTATCTGTTATTGGATCCCTCCGAGGTGAACTACAATCCATTGACGGGGCAGCAAAAGAGAAAGCAATTTCACCCCCAAGGCGCTCTCTCAAATTTTCTCGGCGCTCAGCGCTGTCAGAGCATTTTATCCCGTATCGCATTTCCATTGTCTTCTCTCTGGTCTTTCCTCCTCCTCCTCCTCCACCTCCTCCTGCTATTAGTTTTTTTTTTTTTTTTTTTTTTTTTTTCGTTCTATTGCTTTTCCATCGCTGGGTTGTTCGGGCCAGGTACCGCAGCCAAGGAAAAAGGGTCGTGGCTTCTTTAATAATGGATAAACGCGGTTATGGCAGAAGCAGTTTTGTTTGTTATATACCAACTTCTTTATTCTGTCTGAGGTTACTAGCAATGTTACAGACAAATTTTTTTCAGGTTTTTTAGCTGAGCCTGTATGTCAAATACATATGTGTCTGATGTACATTTGAATTTATATCACATCAACGTGATTTATATATAACCATTAAGCTACAAATGTCGTTTAATATCCATTCCAAGCTATTTCGGGAATATCACCGATTGGGAATGATCACCGAAGGGGAATTATAATTAGTAAATGGATCGGTACCGTTGGGTCTCGATCTAGTATATAGTATATATGTATATATATTATATATATAATGTATACATATGCATATATATAAACATAAAGGCGTACAAACATAGTATGTCATGTTTATTAAAAGTTCTTTCTTCCTATATGAGAAAGGACCTACTTGGTTAGCGAATAACTAAAGTTTTAAAGAATTCAAAATCAGACACCGATAATAAGCGAAGCGTCTTGAGAGCCAGCCAGCCTTAAAATTGTTTCACGTCATATTTTCTGTTCTGAAGAAACTATTCTCGCTGTTGGAGAAACTATTCACAAATTCACAACGTTGGAGAAACTATAGTTGGACTTCTGCCTCCCAAGGGACGCACCAAGTGACAGGCCTCGTCGCTTGCAAGTGTCTTTCGAGGGAGAAAAAAGTCCCAACTTTTAGGTAATTAATTTCCCGTCACCTCTGGGAGATCGATGAGGCCAATTTACCGGAGGGAGGAAAAGCCCTGTTAATGGGAAAACTCACTCCAGGCCGGAGGAATGGAACGCGGCTAATTCGATGTAGTTTGGCGAATGAAAACTGCTGCATAAAAAAAAGGAATTATTTCAATTGTAGTAGGAGATGCCGTAGTGAGGATGAAACTGTAATAGCTGAAATAAACAACTACACACACAAAAAAATTGAATTATTTCTGTTGTGGTAGGTGTTGCCGTAGTTGGGATGAAATTATAATAACTAAAAAAACGACTGCGTAGAAAACATCCAATTGTTGTAGAGGTTGTAGTAGTTGCCGTAATGGGGATGAAATTATTAATGGCTGAAATTTCCTGAGTTTTTTTTTTCCACTGTTTTTGGGTATCTCGAGCCACATTGTGACTCACTGTTTATTTACTCCTGAAAGTGACGAGCATTAAGGGAGCTGCATTGGCTCGAATTCAGGGGCCTGTGAAAGCTAGATCAAATCATGAGCTACTCAGTGTTCTGAGGTCCACACCAGGCCGGGTTGATTGGTATCACCCTCCACTGACTGTCATTCTTCTATTGGAAAACCCTGTCTTACTGTACAGCCTCTCAAACTCCTTCTTTTTACTGTCTTAAAGCGCTGAATGTCCGAATGCGCCTTAGTGGTTGGATTGGCAGCCGAACGGTCATTGATTGATTGGCAACCACAATTTCATAAATCAGTCAATCCACTGGTAGACCAGAAGCTCTTTTTATCGTATCTGTCAGTGTAGACTGTCAGTCAGGTCAGGCAGTAAACGTCTATCAGAACTCCTTTGTAGACTTCTGTTTGTCTTCATCATCTTCTTTCCAGAATGAGTGGGAGAAATTAGCATTGTCGAGGAGGGGAACAGTCGAGGAGGAGGATATCGAATATCGATATTTAGGTCTGACGCTCGAGGCCGAGATGTAGGTTAAGTGGTTTTAAAAGGTTATTACGAGGCGAAGTTGTACGAGTGGGGCGATCTTTTATTACTGAGTGTTATGATGGAAAATTGAAGTTATTGGATGCGAACTCTGGTCAGAATGACCGACATTCTTGGAAATAGTCATTTGTATACTGGCTTTGTATTTATATTTAACCTGCTCGAAAGAAAATTAATATTTTGTTTGCTTTTATGTATATATTTTATGTTCTAACTTTTTGGTTATTCTTTTGAGAACTTCTTGAAGCAAATATTAAGTGTTTGCTTATTTTAGTAATTCCTTTTAAATCATGTACCTCTTCTTGATATTTGGATGATTTTTGGACACATTTTTGAAATTTAAAATTAAACAAGAGATTCTTTTCATTTTCTCACTGACTAAAGCATATTATACTTAGTGATTCCGCATCTTTAAATTTGTGGGGCATTGCTGAAGAGAGAGAGAGAGAGAGAGAGAGAGAGAGAACGGAAGTTTTCTAGAGGAATCAATATTTCGAAAGCCCTACGAAGAGGCTGTTTAACTTTAATATATAAATATACATTTACTAACAGTGACTCAGGAGTGGAAAATGCCACTCTTTAGTAATTAAGAAAGTTCTGAGACGGTCACTGGGATGTCTTTTCTACAACACTCAGAAGTTCTGTAGAGGGATTGGTCTCTTGGAAGTAATTTCTTCCTACTGTGGCATTATGCCATTCTGAGTGTATATGTATCCTTTTTCTATATTAGAACCCGAATACAGTGGAAACGCGCTTTGATATCGAATGACCCATTTAATCGTCATCATTTCCACTTTTCTGAACTCCTGTCAGTGTAGTATATGTTCTATAACAAGCAGCTTCTGTGGATATTGTATTTTTATCATGATAATGTGCTTGATAGAATACCAAGCTGTTATTGGTGTGAGGTCCATTGTAACATTGACACACTTGAGTGCACAATATTTTTTTAATTACTATCTCCTCATCAGTTGGATCACAAATACCTTGTACAAGGCTTTTGCAGTCCAGTTTGTGATAAAAGGACGGTAAACAAAAAATTCATTGGCAACCCAGCTTCGAAGATATGCGGCCATAAAACCTAAATAAAAGGGTGGACGTTTTGGGGGGTTCTGTTTCCTTGTGCATGTGCCTATACTTATGTAATATAGTGGATCCTTTGGTCACGGGGTTCCAAGGGTGGGAAAATCATTCAATTGAAAATTTCGGACTGGAACGAAACGACGTTAAAGACTGTAATGAATCCTCCCAAATTCTCATGATTGGTTTCATATGTGAAACAATTTGCAACTGGCCAGGTGTATCTATTTGAGAGGAGAATATGGAGATACATTTTAAAATGTATGAAAGATATTAACTTTTTTTCTTTTTCATGATATTTGGCGTTTTCACCAAACCATGGGGGTCAATAACTCTTCACTAGGAGCTCCTTGCTTTGGATGATGTCCTAAGGTGCAGGTCCTTCCTAGGACAACTGGAATCATCTATTCCTCGCTGCATGCTACCATAAGGACACATTAGGTATTGAAAACGGCAGATACCGTGAAAGCTTCCTACATATGTCCTTCCTTGACTTTGCAATAAGATATAAAAAGTGAATAACTGTTGTCCTGATTTTATTTAAAGTTCCCCCTATTAGAAGAACGCCTTACGAATGTTATATTATACTTATACCGGAAACATATGATGTATATATAAAATATACAGCAAACACCTATGCAAATGCACCTGACCATTAGATGAAAGCTGATACCAATCCTTTATGTCCAAAGCGGACGTCACTCGAGAGCGATGGAGCGAAATGACCCCCCATCAACTTCAAAGTTAATTATTGATTAACAAGGAAATCTGTGAATTTAGGATATTTACGCTTCATCAACTCTCATCTAATTAAGTTCAGTGATGAATAAATGTCAGGAAATGTGATAAGTCTCGATCATATTATCATCACAGCGGATCAGTGAACTCATAATTAGAATTGATTTTTCAAATGAGGAGACTGGTGATTTTTTTTTTTTTTCTTCTTCATTGGTCTTCACTGGTTCAATTTTTACGAATTAAAGAGGGTGTATGTAAGTATGTATGTATATTCACAGATATATATACATATAATATATATATAATATATATAATATATATAATATATATATATCTATATATGTATATATATATATATATTATGTGTGTGTGTGTGTGTGTGTGTATAAATATATGAATATTTGAATATATCAGCAATAAAAGAGTTCTGTGGAAATCGGAGACGAATAATGAATATTAAAACCAGGTCTTGAATGAAGAGCATCTTTATTTGCGACTAGTTTCGGAGATTTACTTTCCTCCGTCATCGGGCAATCTATAATGGAATATTAGTTACACTTAAAATCAATGACGTAATATAAGTTACATTAAAACAAAGCAAAATAAAATAAAATTACATAATTACTATCAGTTACATTAAAATTAACAAAGCAAAATAAAATAATAATAAAATTACACAATTACAAGACAATAACCTAACCCGCAGCAAAATCTTAAAATATTGAGAAATACATAATGTTTGTTGTTAAAGAGAGCAGAAAAAAGTCTAAAAACACAGCAATTCAACAGACCTTTCATTATTACAAACAGAGGGTTTATCTCTTATATACTACCCTGATAGATAAACCCCTTTTTTTATTTATTATATGAATATGTATATATATATATATATATATATATATATATGTGTGTGTGTGTGTGTGTGTGTGTGTGTGTGTTTATTTATATATAATTATACGGCGTGTGTGCACTTCCATATCTACATACATACGCACGCCTGTACAAAAATCAAGGGAGAATCGTAATTACAATTACTCTTCAGTAACGTAGCTAATACCCGGAATGACTGTCTGGTTCAGGATAGTGTAACTAATGTCTTTGATCTTGGTCTAGGATATAATTTCATATATTTCTTTCCGTTAACAAGCTGTTTTTTACAAGTTACCTTGAAAAGTTATTCATAAAAGATTTAAGAGGGCTGTGTGTGAATTTGTAGAAGTAATGATGCTTTTCTTGTTACGTAAAGAATATAATTTTCAATCTCGTTTTCAAGTTTTTGTTTACGTCAGTGCGTTCTTTGTCATAAGTTTTTTAGGTTAAACGGGCGTATTGTAAGTCTACGTTCTCCACAAGTAACAATCGACTTAAGTAAAATTGTAAAATTGCAAAATTTAGCTTTCAGTGTTTTCTCATGATGCAATTATATCGGAATCCCGTAAGAAGAAATTATAATCAGTATTAATAAGGTGTGCTGTAGGCATTACTTAGCTTCTTCACAGCGTATCTTCGGCCTCAAGTTGCAAACTTGTAACCTCTTTTCATTTCTGTTACTGCACCAGCATTCATATTTACTTACTTTCAACCCTCTCCTAAACACTGTTTCATATAAAACCCTTCTACTCTCAATTCCTCTTTCAGCGCAGAATGACCTTATAGGTCCTAGTGCTTGGCCTTTGGCCTATGTTTTATATTCCAATCCATTTCGTAAAAAGACAGGACTGGATGTACTCTGGGATTCTGTGACCTTTTCGTCATTACTATGTATGGGATTTTGATGTGGTTGCCTCGCACGATTCTTTTGGTCCAGGGCAGAGGAGAATGAAAGACTATTCGATTTGCATTGTAAGTGGCTCTTGTGGCCTTACGGATTTTTACCCCGGACGAAAATTAACTGTGCTTGTATACAAACTGATCACGAACGTGTCTAGCCAAACGCAGTGACATTCGTTGTGTGTGCGTTTGTATACATACATATAATATATATAGTATTATATAATATATATATAATATATATATATATATATATATATATTATATATGCTTAAAAATTACAGTAGATGCACGTGACTTCATTATACTAGTTATATATATATATATATATATATATATATTATATATATATATATATATATATATATCATATATATATATATATATATACATATATAGTGTGTTTACATGGTTACAGTTACAGATATCCCCTTTGTCAGATTTAAAGGATACATTGATTTTAATTCCAATAATTCTGTCTTGTTTACAGTATAATCTGAAACAATTAAAAAATAATGTAGCCTCATCCACTGAATATATATATACATATATATATATATATATATATATATATATATATATATATATATATATACATACACACATACATATATATAGTGTTAACATTGCTACAGATATCCCCTCTATGTCAGTTTTACAAGGTCCATTGATTTTAATTCTAATAATTCTCTTGTTTACAGTAATATCTGAAACAATTAAAGAAGAATGTAGCCTCATGTACTATCATAAGAAAGAAATAATTCCAGTCTCAATAGCAATTCAGTCATCGTTCATTAGTTTCAGATTACTAGTGAATATATGTATTTTCGTATTTGTACGCTGATTGTGAATAATAAAAGCTACTGTTTAGCAATTGTAATATCCACAATGACCTATTCACTCCTCGAATTCTTCGCGCTTTCTTTGGATACGCTTGTCACTACGAAGCCTTAAGATCCAAGTGCAAGAAATATGAAGAAATTATGATGTCCGGTAGCGGAAACGAACCTCGATACTACGAGAAGGATAAAAGTTTATTGCCTCTCGTACGTGCATATACTTGTGGTTTCAGATAGATTTATTAAAGGTGGAATAGACCCATCCTCACCATCGTAACCAAGTGGACAACATTTTTATTGCTTTTTAGGCTGATATATGTAGATTCAACACTACCGATTGGCTTATAGATATCTTATGATAATAATGAGTATGATGGTGGACATGGTGTTGGCTTACCACCTCTGTGGCCGCGAGTTTGATTCTCTGGCATTCCATTGAGGTGTGAGAGATGTGTATTTCTGGTGATAGAAGTTCACTCTCCACGTGGTTCGGAAGTCACGTAAAGCCGTTGGTCCCGTTGCTGAATAACTTCTGGTTCCATGCAACGTAAAAATACCATACAAATAAACAAACAATAATATAATATAATGAAACTTCACCTTAGAACTTACAAGACATTTAGAGAACAAAATTAGCAACCCTTCCCTGAGACCCCTCTTGGGGTACCCTTCTCCCCCCCCCCCACCCCCCCCCCCCCCCCCCCCCCCCCTCCTCCTCCTCCTCCTCCCCTGGTCTTTAGACTTTCCAGGAAACGTGGCATCAAAAGTATTTCGGTGAAATTCACGCTGCAGAAATAGATAGGGGGTTGAGGGAGCGTCGCTCCCTCTGGATCGGGAGAAACTGCCGAGGAAAATTCAATTTTCTCCGTGTTGATGTTATATAGGGAAAGTCTGATAATTTGGATTTTTTTTTTTTTTTTTTGTTTTTTTTTTTGTGCAAAGATAACGTCTGGCGATTTCGTGATGGGATGTTTTGATTCAAGGTTTGCTGATATCTAAATTTTCTCTCTCTCTCTCTCTCTCTCTCTCTCTCTCTCTCTCTCTCTCTCTCTCTCAGATACACACAAATATAAGCGTAAAAGTATTGTAAGGAAAAGATTGCCAAAAACATATGAGAGAGAGAGAGAGAGAGAGAGAGAGAGGAGGAGAGGAGAGATGAGAAGAGAAGAGAGAGAGAGAGAGAGCCACCAGGTAAACATCATTTGCAATATTTGACGCTTTTCCTCGCATATATTCGCTCGTAAAATCTTTGAAGTTGAACGAATATATATGGAGATGGAATACCGATTTCCACTAGACAACGGTGTTTTCAGGACATGTTCTTACTGATAACATGGAATGCTAATAAGTAACTACAAGACACCCCAGGTACTCCAATGTATTTATGCGACGATATTATTCTGATAAGGCGTTCATAGTCAGGCAGTGGTAGCTATTGGTGTTAAAGTTACTTTATACATACACATGCACACATGTAAACATCTCTATACATTTATATTTATAAATTATATATTACATATATACACACATGCATACACATACACGCTCAAGCATGCATATATATATATATATATATATATATATATATATATATATATATATATATATATATATGCATATTTGTGTGGATATATATATGTGTGTGCGTGTATGTGTTTTTATTTGTGTATTCATACAATAATTTGTCCTAACTTGCTGTGCGGAGATGTCTTGTATATTTGAAGCACCTCCATTCAGCATAGATTGCTTTTGCCTTTGTGGATAAGGATATATAGCTCCTTCCCAGATGTTCACTGCGTGCTGAATAATTTCAGTTCCAAAATCTAATTAGATTATGATTAGGCATTATGAGGAATGTAATTTCCCCTCCCCGAATACTCCCAACTCGCAAATGCAACCGTTTACAATATTGAAACATACCCATTTCAAAGTAATTTTCATTTTCTTCTTTCTTTTGTGCAGTTTTGCGACGAGTGGGCATTATATTCTGAGAATGCTTGCTTTGCGTGCCAATTGCGCGGAGGTATGACTTATGTGATTATTTTTTTATTTAGAATTATAATTATAATTCAGATTACAATACTTTTATATCTGATGTTCTCGTCATCTGAATTAAATGAATTTCTTCCTCAAATTTTAATCACAGTCATAATAATGGAGAAACAAAACCACAGTTATGTCTCTGTACATATATTTAAAGATAGAACTGTAAGGATAGCTGACAGTTTTATTTTTAAATATGTACAATTACATAACAGTGGATTTGCTTCTCCATTTTAAGACTCATGCTACTTTGAGTATTTAATAATATATTAATAATAAAATTGCCGTGATTCGTGTGGCACAGCCTACCGAAAGTGAGGAAATTTAGTTAAGGTTGTCATTTTGATTCGGATATACGGTAGTTTTTCAAGTAACTCTTCATTCGATGTTTTCTTTGATTATCTTTGTCTTTTGTGTCAAGGCAGGATACTAAAATATTAGGAAAACGATTGTGGATGAAAAGAGGCACCATTTGACCTTGAAATGTAAAAGTGAATATTAAGATAGATTTTCCAATTAATAAGCTTTATCCAAAAAATCATGGAAATCTGTAATTTGAACTTGTTATTTCCGCTCTGAAGCATAATTCATGGTGCCATTTGCTAATCTTTTTAAAATATTTTGTTAATAATTCCTTTTCAGTTTTCTGTAAAAGAAAATTATCGAGATGGCTATTCGTCTGTCCGTCAGCACTTTATCTGTCCGCCCTCGGATCTTAAAAACTACTGAGGCTAGAGGGCTGCAAATTGTTATGTTGATCATCCACCCTCCAATCACCAAACATGCCAAATTGTAGCCCCCTGGCCTCACTATTCTTTTTATTTTAGTTAAGGTTAAAATTAGTCATGATGGTGCGTTTGGCAACACAATCCACAACCAGGCCGTGGCTGAAAGTTTCGTTGGCCATGGCTGAGTGTTTCATACAGCATTATAAGCTGTATAGAAAACTCGATTGCGCCGAGGAAACTTTGGAGCATTTTTTAACTTTTATTTGTTTCGTATAGATTTGAAATCTTAGAAACTGATGCTTCGGATGAATGAGAAGAAAGATCAGGTATCACTTAGAGACCATTTTCCACAATATATTGTTTATCTTTATTTAGGCTCTGCCACTCAGGCTCCTCAGAATCTGGCGCTTCTGACAGATAGAATAAGAGACACTCTTCCTAAATAAAGAAAGACTGTCTTTCTGTTTGTGTACTCGGCTAAAGAGGAAGCAGCAGCAGCAGCAGCATGATGCCCAAATACCAAACATTCTGTTCTGGTTGGCACGCGGTTTGAAGGACCGGGCATGCCATCTAGAAATGCCCTTTTCGAATTGCTTGGAAGTCGCAGAGAGAACTAACGGATATCTGAGAATTTTTCTTCTCTCTCTATTATCTAAAATGAGAAAGGTACTACAGGATTGGAATCGAGGATAAAGTCAACCATTAATGATTTGAAAATGAAAAAAGAAAAATAATTTTTCTATT
>NC_061091.1:22558911-22563911 GCF_015104395.2 Macrobrachium nipponense
AGTCATTGTTATGGTCAACATCAGTGATGTCACGATGTTATTCCTTCCCTATTAGTTATTCCGATGTTTTTGGCTGGTATGATGTCTTTATCATTATGAATAAGTTTTTTCCTCATTTAATTATTATGTCCTTAGGTTCTTCTAGTTTTTATTGCTCGTGAACTTCACTATTTCCTTCACATTCAGTATTGCTATTGTTAAAATGATTTAAGTTATTAAATCCTCGTTTCCCTTATGTCTATGTCCTCATCACTTTGCTTTTAAGTTGTCATTACTTTTTTTTTTCTTTCTTTTTTCGCTTATCCTGCAGGAGGCAGCGCAGTACCCTTCGGCAGGCCATGAAATCTACGGAATTAGCAACGAAGTTTTCATTCATCTTTCCTAAGAGAGGGGTTGAGGGAGGTGGGGGGCTGGGGGAGGGGGGGGGGAGAATTGGGGATATTTGCGCTAGAGAGATACGTTCTAGGGAGGTGGTGGTGAAACAACAGAAATCATTGGTTGTTTGGGGGCTGGGTAATTTCCACTTGGAGCGGGAGAGGAGAGAAATGACTGAAGTCTTGTCAAACTACATATAATTAGTTGAAAGTGTTCGTGAATCCTTTAGTAGCTATAGCACATGTCACTCCCTATAGACTTTGAGCTATATGTCGGCAAAAGCTACGGCGGTAAAGATTAGGAGGAAACCTTCTTAAAGGGAAGGTCTTTCTGAGATTCCGAAAGAAAATGGTATCAAGCGGGAAAGTTGCTAGATTGTAACTCAAAAATACTATCAACGGAAATGGTTACTTTCTCCAATGACTAACGGATGTAAAGCAGTAACCTTGCACTAAGTCTCTCTCTCTCTCTCTCTCTCTCTCTCTCTCTCTCTCTCTCTCTCTCTCTCTCTAGATTGAGTAGAAAGTAAAAATCTGAGGAAGTTTGTTACGGAAGTTAAGTATTAGCTGAAGAATTTGTCAGAAATTCCATTTCTCTCTCTCTCTCTCTCTCTCTCTCTCATTCATATACACATATATGTATATATATAATATATAACTATAAAAAAACATATATATTATATATATATATATAATATATATATATATATATATATATATATAATATATATGTAAGCGAAAACTACAGCAGAATAATATTCAGAAATCTGTACCAAACGCTTTCGCGTTTATTCACACGAATAAACATGAAAGCGCTTGGCACGGATCTTTCGTACGTTATTTCTCTGTGGTGTTCGTTTTTACAGGAGCACTTAGGCTAGATATCCCGTGATTTTCTTTAGAATATATATATATATATATATATATATATATATATATATATATATATATTATATATATATATATATGATCTATGAACTGGTAAAATGTTCTGGTTACAACAGAATTACCATCTAATAATAGAAGCCCATAAAACAAAAAAACGCCAAAATATAGAAAGAAAGTTCTATATTTCAGAGACTGCTGTGCTTCAGTAAGAGAGAGACCGCATTCTCTGAAATGCAGTACTTTTTTTCTATATTTTGGCGTTTTTATCGGCTCCTTTTACTAGAAGGTTACACACACACGCGCACACACACACACACACACACACACATATATATATATATAATATATAGTATATATATATATATATGCATACATATACATACATACATACATACATACGTGTGTGTATGGGAGTGCGTTTTTCTGTAGGTATATATGGATTTATCATGAATTGAAGTGTTGAGGTATTCGTGCATTAGGGCTTAATAATTTAATATTCAATGGTATTTGGCTATACAGGTATTATGACTAAGTATATCACCTTTTGAACGGGAATGTAATTAAAGTTAAGACTTTACTCAGGAATCTTGAATATTAGGAAATGAAGTTCTTAAGTGCTTGTTCGAGTTGTGAGGCTTTGACGAAAATTTCATTCCTGAAACTGTGTTGATGTTGGGGGAAATTTTGTGATTCCTTTTGGAATCTGTTCAATGTTCGTGCAGGATATACTGGAAATGTTTTGTTTTCCTCTCTACGTTTAACGACTTCCACCTGTAATCCAGCCATTTCATGGGTTAGCGTATATCTGTTTGTTTATTTACAAATCAAATGCTGTTGCTGAATCTGACTAAAGGAGACTGTTATTTGCAATTCAGGCACTTGTATACCAGTGGAGTTTACAGCGTGTTTGGTATTGTCAGTCATGTGCATTTTGCTGCATTATTCCTTACTGTATCTCGATACAGTCCCTGTGAATTAACATGACACTTTTATCAGTTTTGTAAGCCTAGACGAAGCCTGTTAACTGGTACTGTATTTTGCAGGCTTTCCGTAAGTGGAAGCTACATTTAATTTAGATATTACTTCCTCCTATCTCGTTCTAGGAAATTCGTGAATTACTCTTATTATTTCTAAGCGAAGCTATTTATACGCGACCAAAGCGCGTTGCAGGTACCTTGTATTGCCATCTCCTTGCAAAGGATATTATTTACGATCTTATACGTCACAGTACATTGTATATGAGATGATTATCTCCAACATGTTAAAAGACTGCTCTCTTTGGAACATAATCTGCTACTGTCATTCACACAAAAGTTATCTTTCGTCCTTAGAAATATACGACGCGCTTTTCAGATGTGTATACAAAACATCCTCATACAGTTTAAGAATGACAGAGGGAAGACACAATCATTACTCATTTCGCGTCTTGTGTTATTTCCCTGGGGAAGATTTGTTGGTCTCTTCTGTTTGTTGTTATTATTATTATTATTATTATTATTATTATTATTATTATTATTATTATTATTAATTATCAGTTTTGCCCAGCATCCTCCCTTGAATTAATGTACCTGGATTTTTGCTTATAAATCAATGATAATTTTATAATGACAAAATTTTCGTAATCGAAGTTATGGGTCGCCCTCCAAAACTACTAAATTTCGATTGTCGTTGATGAAGTAACCTTTCTGTACACAACTTCAGTTACTGTAAATACCTTTTTAACTCAAATCATACCTTTTGATATCAGCCCCGATCACTCAAGCCTCACCAACCTATACTCTGTTTTTTTCCACCTGTCCATCCGCCTGTGGTGTTTTCGCATGGTAACACTGCGTCCCGGTCCTTAAATAGTTACGCTATGTGTAAGTTTTAGGTAAATAAAAGGATATCTGGGTGTACATTTGCAACTGAAAAGTGTTTTAATAATTTACTGTATGCGAATTACACCGTTAATATTCGAAATAAGATATTATTTAAAGCCCTGGACGCAGTGTTACCATGCGCAAACACCACAGGCGGATGGACAGATGGAAAAAAACAGAGTATAGCAAGTATGTATGGAAATTTATGAACGTTTGCTATCCATTCCACAAATTCTTATGTTTCAACCTGTAATCTTTAATTCTCCCTACAAGCCTTGTACTGTATACCTTACTGTTAACTTCTTCCCGTTATTCCGTCGTATCATTTACCCGAAAAAATGCAGTATGGATACCCTGATTTATATGTTAGAGTTTCGATTTAGTTTAGAAATAAAATTTAAAATTGTCTCTTTCTTTTTATAAAAACATTTTTGAGAGAGAGAGAGAGAGAGAGAGAGAGAGGAGAGTGTGTGTATTGGTATTTTGGAGATCAGACAGACAGACAGGCAACGCCATAAGACAAAATGAGGCGCAGATTAAGCTCGGGAAATCCAGTACAATCTCAGTTAAATGGAGATTTTCTTTATTTTTTATTTCATTCACACATTATTTTTTCCGATCGTGTCTACGGATGATAGCAAGTAAAGGAGAGGAGAAACTAAGTTCTCTTATTACAGTAGTGTCAAGTTAGTTCTATTGTAATGAGGCTTTTTTTTCTGGATTCCGTTTTTTTCATATGTATGTTACAGAGAAAGTATTCAAATTTAAGATGCATGAAAAAAGAATAGAAAACACGTGAAGTGATAGCAGGTGACTCATGGGAGAGCTAAAAGCCAGCATTTTAGAGCACAGGGCACAGTTGATAACTTTCGCCAGCAAAGAGGTCAGGAATGCAGATGTTAACGCCTCGTTGACGTCACTGTATCACTGTATGGTACACATAAAAAAACCAAGACCGTTGGTTTGGAAGTACGAGAAGTGAACGATGAATAAAGAGACCGTGAGTAATGAAAATTAGTGAAGTAGATTATGGAAGTGAAAATGAAACCGTTGAGAAGGGGGTGTGAATTAGACCCTACCATACACGTCCCGAGCCATGGCGTCACGGCTGACACCAGACACGAACACCAATATAAGGAGAGAAAAGGAGAGGAGTTAGTGGAGTTAAAAGCGAGACTTAGAGAATGAGTCTCAATAAGAGCAGGCGGTGTACATGGAGTGAAATCGGCGAAGTACTACACGTTGCAATAACCAGAACTTAGACTTGTAATTCTCCCCATACAGTTCCACGCTAGACGAATGGGTTATGCGATCAACTACCAATCTGGTAGACCGAGTTCGCTCCCGGCTGGTGGTAGTCCGGAATCAGAGGATTTTATTTCTGGTGATTAGAAATTCTTTTCTCGATATAATGTGGTTCAGATTCCACATTAAGCTGTAGGTCTCGTTGTTAAGAAACCAATTGGTTCCTAGCCCCGTAAATAAAAATCTTATCCTTCGGGCCAGCCCTAGGATACCTGTGAATCAGCTCAGTGGTCTGGTTGAATTAAGATATACTTAATTTAATTCTCCCCATATTAGTTTCCACAAGTAAAGTGCGGACTTGGTGCAACTGAAGTCTCGTGCAAATAGAGAAAAAACTCTTATCAAGGACACTTATACATTAATAAATTAATCCGTACAACTGATTCAATGAAAATATAAAAATTATGAAAACTGTTTCTACAAAAGACACATTCCAAGTTGAAGCAGAGACGCCTCCCAGACACTTTACTTTAATCTAGATTGGAAGAAGCCAATCTGGGAAATATATGTAGTGCACATTATGCTCTTGAATTTTCACTTTCATAAAAGTGAAGGGCTTACCCTTGAATTC
>NC_061091.1:22568911-22576411 GCF_015104395.2 Macrobrachium nipponense
CTCTCTCCAGATGAATGGGTCTTTTTTTTCAGTACCTCTTTCACCCGATCTATTCATCACTTTCTAGTCTTCTTCATGCCTCTCCTTCCGACTTCAAAATAGACCCTCTCGTGCTGCGTTCTCTCCGGTTCACCTTGGGTTCACCAAACCATCTCTAAGCGCTTCAGTGGCGTTGTCGGTATGGTGTTGGCGTACCACCTCGGTGGCCGCGAGTTCGATTCTTGGGCATTCCACTGAGGGGTTAGAGATGTGTAATTCTGGTGATAGAAGTTCACTCTCGACGTGGTTCGGACGTCACGTAAAGCCATTGGTCCCGTTGCTGAATAACCACTGGTTCCATGTAACGTAAAAACACCATACAAACAAACAAACCAACCATCTCTAAACACGCTGAGCAGTTTTTACCTCTACGCCAAAATTCAGTCCATAAAATTATTATTAACTCTAGCAGTTATCAGAAAAGAGCAAGTTGACTTTAAATTAATGTTTAATCATGCACGTCGATGAGAAACGAAACGCGAAAAAATGCGAAGAAGTTTCTCCGGTGCAACCTAGTTTTCTGTACAGCGTATGATGCTGTATTAGCCCCGTCCCATGAAAAATTTCAGCCACGGCCCGGTGGTGTCCTCTCCTATAACGTTGCCCGACGCTCGATGATGGCCGACTTTAACCTTAAATAGAATAACAACTACTGAGGCAAGAGGGTTACAGTTTGCTATGGTTGATGATCGGAGGATGGATGATCAACATTCGAATTTGCAACCCTCTAGCTTCACTAGTTTTCAAGATCTGAGGGTGGACAGGAAAAGCGCGGATGGACAAACAAAGCCATCTCAATATTTCTCTTTTACAGAAAACTAAAACTAGATCACAACTCATAACTGATAATAACCTAGCGCTACTCAACCCATAAGTCAATAATTCTGGAAATAACGCCACAGAATTAATTTAGAATCCGGGAAGAAAGTCTGTCCCTCATTAAAATTCTGACTCGTCAATTTCGTGTCCCCGTCGTTAGGAGACCGAACGTTTGATTTCCAGTAATTCCAGCGGACTTCCAGAAACTCCTTTTCGGGGAAAGAATCATCGAATCCTTTATTGATAGAAACTTTTTCCTTACCTCTTTTTACCTCCCATTTAGTTTTCTGTAAAAGAAAACTATTGAGATGGATATTTGTCTGTCCATTCGTACTTTTTCTGTCCCCCCTCAGATCTTAAAAACCAGAGTGGCTAGAAGGTTGCAAATTGGATTGTTGATCGTCAATTCTCCAATCATCAAACATACTAAATTGTAACCCTCTAGCCTCGGTAGATTTTATTTTATTTAAAGTTAAAGTTAGCCATGATCGTGGCTCTGGTACCCGCACAGTGGCTGACATTTTCATGGGGCGCGGCTGAGAATTTAATAAGCTGCGGCTGAGAGATTCATATGCTATCCAGAAAACTCAATTGCGTTGAAGAAACTCGGCGCATTTTTTGACTTCTTTATTCATGTCAGCAGCGGCTATTCTGTTTACTGACCCTCTCCCCTCCCTTCTACTCCTTCCACCCATTTACCACTCCCTCCCCCTTCATCTCCGCACATTCTCCCTCTTTCGCCTTCATTTCTTTTGATAAACTTGATAACTTTAGGAATCGTTCATTCGCGGAATATTGAATGATTACCTAATTATTTTTACCTCGCGAGTTCATGAACCTGGTTTGACGTCACTGCCTGACATAGTTTCTTAGGTCACTTACCTAGCATCGATAGCGTCACGGCATGAAATAATTTCTTAGGTCACTGACTTGGTATGGTTTCATTACATGCAATAATTCCTTAAGGATTCGGTCTTGTGGAGAGAGAAAATAGTGTTGGGGGTGAATTGATATGCAAGTCTGATACATTAAAATTGTGCATAATAATAATAATAATAATAATAATAATAATAATAATAATAATAATAATAATAATTTTGTTGATTAAGTATTACGAAAGGATTGCAGCTCTGTGTGAAGCTTTCACTACATTGAGTCAATAGTGTTTTGATGATTTTATTACTGATTACCTCACAATTGGCGTTATTATTATTATTATTATTAATTATTATTATTATTATTATTATTATTATTATTATTATTATACAAACATTACAATTTCTAATAGCAACGCCTTAGATATCTGTGGCCATCATATTACCAGCAGATTCCACTGGAGCGATTCGTGTCAGCCTTGAGAACGTCATGTCAGCCGAGTCTTGCAATAACGTGCAATTATGCAGCTCAGATGGCAATGGGATCGTGTCTGGCTTGCTAGAGCCGGTCTGAGCTGGATTCATACGCACCCATACGTGATTGCTAACAATGGTTTCTACTACGTCACGTTTCGTTGCATTTTCTCTGAATGGAAATCGTTGCCAGTTTGTTGCTTTGTATTTTTGGGATTAATTTTATACTGGTGATATTTTCCGTCCCAATGACTTGATATTCAAGATGAAGTAAAAGGAAATAAAGGGAATTATAGAAAGAAGAGATCTCACTTATGGAAAAAGGAAAAAGAAAAACGAAATAAATATAGATAACAGTGTATTATAACGCAAGGAGAAGAGCAATAAGGTAGTAAATGCATTGCATCTTCGCTTGTACGTTTGTATGTTAGATGACTGATTGTTTTATTTTCATTTAGCGAATTATTGAAAAGTCAGGATGTCAGAGTCGCTTTACTTTCTTTTTCCCTCCCCACACTTAGTTTGCTTTGTTTTAGGGATTTATCTGAATTACTTCCGACATTTTGACCTCTATGTTGTCGATAGGAATCAGACTGGATTTTAAGAAATATATATATATATATATATATATATATATATATATATATATATATATATATATATATTCATTTGTTATATAAACATGTGGGTGTTCATACACACATATAGTCGAATGAAATGTTAGCAATTCGAGCGCTGATTATAAATTTATATATATATATATATATATATATATATAATAAATATATATATATATACATATATATATGTGTATATATATATATATATAAAACATATATATAAATATATACATACATACATATATATATATGATATATATATATATATATATACATATATATATATATATACATATATATATATATATATATATATATATATATATACATATATATATGTATGATATATAATATATATATATATATATATATATATATATGTAGTATATATATATATATATGTATATATATATATATAATATATATACACATATATATATATATCTATATATATATATATAGTATATATATATATAAATATAATCAGTAGATAGAATTAGATAACATATATATATATATATATATATATATATATATATATATATATCGAGTATATATATATATATATAATATATATAATATATATATATATATATATATAATAACATGACGAACCAGTATTAAAATTTAACTGAAAACCAGTCTATAAAACCGGGTGTAATTATTTTTAAGGTCAGCAGTTTCTCTTGCAAATGTACGTTGTTCCGGTGTAATATTGCGGTCAGCATTTTCAATTTTCCATTATAATTTCCAAACAAAGACATCTATCACAGACATGAAAGTCATTATCTCAAGGAGATCAAGATAATCTTTAATTGTAGAATCTCGTACAGCTTTTTCTTCCCTAGAATAGGAGCAAGTGAAAATGCTTGATTTTTTCAAGGAAGAAGGTTATTTGATTTTTATGACCATTTTCTGACGCAGCTGACGCATCTCTTTATAAAAGAATGAAATGTGTATCCTTGTATTTGTTAACTGTGTGTGTAACAGGTCATCTTCTTCTGATGAACAACTTGACTTTGAGATATGCCGTTTTCTATTCAGGGCCCAGCTTTGCTCACAGTAAGCCCCATTATCAAAATGCAGAGGGAAGGCTCCTCGGGACGGTACTTAACGTCTCTGTGGTCGTGACCCTCTTCTACGTCTATATTTTTTAACGTCACAGATAAATTAGTATATTTGTAAACCTCAAGTCTTCTTGCATTTAAATAATGTTTGAAAGAGTCTGAAGTGTATCTGAACGGATCAGTTGAATTTATACGGGTATTTAAAGAATGTTTCTGAATATTGTTCTGCCGCTGGAGTGAATACTGAAGGCTGATAAAAAGGGCACATGCACGAGCAGAGATCAGTGGAGAATAACACATTTAGGTCAACACGGAAAGCCATGTCGATACAGAAGGCGTCAATAATCATCATAAAAACGACGAGAGAGAGAGAGAGAGAGAGAGAGAGACTATTCACATATCCGAGAGCGACTTCGTTGCAGGTAGGCTGCGGGAGGTGGGGAGGGGATTGTTATACCACTTATTCCTTATGAAAAGAAAATTGCACCTCCGGACTACTACCTTCAAAAGGCGTGTTCTAACTAGGCTTATAAAAGAAAGTTATCCTTGTATTGTGACCACATTTCCCCCGGCAACCAACCCCCCTCCGCATTCTGAAGGCTGCGTCGCTTTCCCAGGCAAAAACAAGTAGTGTTTGAGGACACGTCACGTACTTAACAAGTTGTGACACCGGAAGAAGGAAGGCTTTTTGTAATTCAACGCAACCTTCGTTTTCGTCATATTTCTTTTTCTCTTGTGTAATTTTATATACGTGTAATATATATATATATATATATATATATATATATGTATGTATGTATGTATGTATGTAGTATGTATGTATGTATGTATGTATGTATGTATGTATTATATATATATATATATATATATATATATATATATATATATATATATAAACTGAATCACGAAAATGTGGGAGATGATGAATATATAAATAAAAGCAAATGCCACGGAGGAAGGTGAATCACCGGAGCAATGCTAGGCCTTTCGACACAACGGTCCTTTACCAGCAGACTGATGAAAACGATAAAAGTAGGTTTACAAGAAAGGTCCTATAAATGACAGATATCATACAGATATCCCAAGAGAACGGGGAATATAAAAGGAAAAAAAAAAAAAAAAAAAAAAAAAAAAAAAAAAAAAAAAAAAAAAAAAAAAAAAAAAAAAAAAAAAAACAGATAAACTTGGAATCCAGCATAGTTGAAGACTTGCTTTGTTTTGGGTGGTCCACTAATTATTCAAATTTGTTGGTTATTCCATGTACATATGTATATATATATATATATATATATATATATAGATATAATATATATATATATATATAACACACACACACACACACACACATATCATATTATATATATATTATATATATATGTATATATATATACAAACAACAACAATTAAAAGCAATGAAACGTAGGACCTATCTTCAGCAAAAAAAAGAAGCAGGTGTCACATGGGGTATTATCTTAATTGCCGGAGATTGGGAGGAGAGTCAAAGGAAATGAGTCGAGAGAATACGGGAAATATCCTCCACCTCTTAATGAGAGCAGAATAGCCAGCCAATTAAATTAATATATACGTAGGGTCGGCGCCAGATTTTTTCTAATGGATGCGATGAGAAGGGGAAAGGGCAGGGATGAATGAGTCTGGGTTATGGGATAGACAAGAATATGAATATTTCTGTAAGTATATATATATATATATATATATATATATATATATATATATATACGTATATATATATAAATATATATATACATATATATATATATATATATATATATCACATATATATGAGTGTTTTGGTAGGTCCACTAACTATTCAAATTTGTTGGATTCCATGTACATCTGTTTCTTTTATTATCCCCTTCCTCATGGGATATCTGTATGCCCTCTATCATTTTTACGACCTTTCTTGTATACCTATCAGTCTGTCAGCAAAGGATCATTGGGTGTATATACAATATATATATATAATATATATATATATATATATATATATATAAATATACGTGTATATATATATATATATATATATATATATATATATATATATACACGTATATACACCCAATGATCTTTACTGACAGAGTGATACGTACACAAGAAAGGTTGTATAAAATGATAGATGGCATACAGATATCCCATGAGGAGGGGTTATTATAAAAGAAACAGATGTTTACATGGAATCCAACAAATTTTGAATAGTTAGTGGACCTACCAAAACACTCATATATGTGTATATATATATATATATAATATATATATATACGTATATATATTTATATATATATATATATATATATATATATATATATATACTTACAGAAATATTCATATTCTTGTCTATCCCATAACCCAGACTCATTCATCCCTGCCCTTTCCCCTTCTCATCGCATCCATTAAAAAAAATCTGGCACCGACCTACGTATATATTAATTTAATTGCCTGGCTATTCTGCTCTCATTAGGAGGTGGAGGATATTTCCCGTATTCTCTCGACTCATTTCCTTTGACTCTCCTCCCAATCTCCGGCAATTAAGATAATACCCCCATGTGACACCTGCTTTCTTTTTTTCTGAAGATAGGTACTACGTTTCATTGCTTTTAATTGTTGTTGTTTGTATATATATATTATATATATATATATATATATATATATATATATAATATATATATATATATATAGACATATGGATATGATTGTCTATATATACTCGCATCTCTGATTGAATCTGCCGACGACCTACAGGAAGTTCAGACTGTTTTCCTGTATGGTTGTAAAAGTACATTTCTAACTCGTCACTATGATGAAGGTAAATATTAATAACTAGCATAGTTATTATTAATTTCTTTATAGGCTAAACTGTTCTTGCAAGGCCAGCAAAGCAGCACTCTCAATCTTGCCTCAGGTTACTTCTGCTATACTTATTTTCCATAATCGCAGCCTCGCTACATAGCCGGGTATTCTTGAACGTAGCCCGAAGACCATTGGACCTTGCAGAAGACTGCATTCTTGCCAGAAAGTATTGACGCAACTGCCTGAAACAGGCTATGGTCTTTCAAGACGAACTATTCATACAAACGGCCTCTAAAACAACACGATGGTATAATGAATATGCTTCAAGATAATGCAGGTTATTGTTTTTATTCTTCGTGATTCGAGGATATAATTGACACCGGTATTTACCAATTAACAGGAATGTCGTCGGCCATCTGCTCAGTAAGTATGAGGTTCGATTCCATTCACAGTTAGTAGGATATGAACATTTGCAAGTACTATATTCCTGTTTCTTACCATGAAATCGCTTACAGGAGATGAGCTAAAACAGGGCAGAAAGAAGAAAAGCACTCTTAACCTAAAACATAAGTAGTGACAACAGAGATCATAACGCTCTGGAAAATTATGAAGATGATGCAGGCGGAACTGTAAATGATGGCAAATAATTATTTCATATGAAACAGAAACTACCTGAAAAACCCTGTACCTGGAAATATTCTTCATGCCAGGAATAAGGAACAAGTACGGGCATTAACAACCGGTAATCCGATTATGTAGTATCAGCCAAATATAAGTATATCAAATATACTCTTTTCTTGT
>NC_061091.1:22581411-22591530 GCF_015104395.2 Macrobrachium nipponense
TTCAACAGTAAAATCGGTTTCTCCAGCAATAAGTTGCTCCAACAATAAGAACAGCTTTTCCGGCAATGAAAAAAGTTTCTCCAACAATAAGCGCTGTTTCTCCAGCATTAGAATCGGTTTCTTCAACAATGAGAGCAGTTTCTCCAACAATAAAATCATACCCAGCAACGAGCTGTTTCTCCAACAAGAAGATCAGTTTTCTCCAACAGTGAGATCGGTTCTCCAGTAATAAGATAATTTTCTCCAAGAACAGCTTCTCCAACAATGAAAGTAGTTTCTCCAACAATAAGCGCTGTTTCTCCAGCATTAAAATAGGTTTCTCCAACAATAAGAGCAGTTTTTCCAACAATAAAATCAGCTTCTCCAGCAATAAGACCAGTTTCTCCAACAACATCAGATTCTCCATCAGTAAGATCGGTTTCTCCAGCTATAAGATAAGTTTCTCCAACAATAAGAGCAGTATCTCCAACAGTAAGATCTGTTTCTCCAACAATGAGATCAGTTTCTCCTGCAATGTGAAAAACGGTGAGAGTGGTTTACTTCTCGTTGAAATGAAAGAGGGAAAATTGAAATATGATTTCTATTCAATTTTTCAAATCCATCATATTTGACAATGCCGCGTTCCCTGTTGCGGTATAAATGCTTTATCAGTACAAGAGTTTCTCTCTCTCTCTCTCTCTCTCTCTCTCTCTCTCTCTCTCTCTCTCTCTCTTATATGATGGAAGATGTTTCCAATGTAACTTTTAAGTCTTCTCCCGATTGGTTATTTAGCTAACATTTTACAGGTATATGAAGAACACCCTTTCTCTCTCTCTCTCTCTCTCTCTCTCTCTCTCTCTCTCTCTCTCTCTCTCTCTCTCTCTCTCACCCGTTGTGTTTTGCGACGAAATAAAACTGACTTCTGATACGAACATAATAGGAATCCGTATGAGTGAACAGTGAAAAGTTGCGATGAAAATATAAGAAAAATCCAAAACATTCCTGGCTTCAACTCTGCTGTTGCTTAAGCCTTTTCGATCAAAGTTGAATTTACCTTTGACCTTTCAACAGCGGTGGAGGGGGAAGATTTTGTTACTGGTACAGATATCATATTTACTTCGTGTTTTTGTGTATATACATACATAAATGTATATGTATGTATTCTCAACCATAAATCCTTTCTCCTGATAAGGGTTGTCTTCAGAGAAAATACAAAGATCGTAGCCGCTTTCATTCTTTAACTACTGAATCAGGTATTCTCATAAGTAGCGTATTTAACTTCTGACGTACGCTGTCGGCGCTCACTTCTTACACACACACACACACTTCCTTCTTACATACACACACTTCCGTGCCAGCACCTCCTCTTCATCTACCTAGCACTTCCTAGATTTTATTTTCCTCCTTCGACTCGGCACTTCCGAACTAGAAACACTTCTCCAACCTATCATCTATCCCCCGGGCCCCCAACACCAACCCCATCTACATGACCTGAATCTTGGGAGTGACAGTTGAGGATGTTAGGTATACATTGAAAAAGTGAAAATAATAAAGGTACCTTGATGTATTTAGAATAAGGTGCTGCAGTTGAGTTATCTAGCAAGGTGCGCAAGATAGTAGGTAAGGAAAATTATAATTTCTTTGCGTTAATGAAAGGCAACAGACATGGGAATAAATTTGATTGGCCTAAGACTGTAGCATGTCTGATAAGGATTATAAGAACGATTGATAGGAAAAGGTCGGTGCCAGTAGATATGGATGGTGGGTGAATCGAGACTGTACTGAGCCACTTGAAAAGTTTGAGGGTATAGAATGAGAGCTGTATATGGCTCGCATGAACCAAGAAAAGATTCTGTATAAAACCAATGATTGAGAAGCGACGTTTGGGGTCTATAGTGAAGGACGCAGTTTGTTGACTTGATTACAATTTTATGCAAATATGTAAACTGGTTCAGTTGGGTCTCAGACATTGTTATATAATTGATCAGGGCCTTTTTATCATTTATATGCATGAAATTATGAAAGAAGTTAGGAAGAAGAGGACAGACGAACAAAAACAGGTCCCAGCGCTTGAAGCGGCAATGCCCTAAATTCCATGATCAATCCTTCAATCAGTCAAAGGTTGTGAATGTGGAGTGACTGATATTTTGCGGGTAATATTCTGTTTGCATGGGATAGCGAGGAGAAGCCGCAAAGGTTGGTGATAGTTTGAAATATTTTGGAAGATAAGACAAAACTGATAAGACAAAACTGATGTAGCTTCGAAGTTATAGTAAAAGGTCTTTTTAAAATTGTAAGTGACGGAGGATGTCTGTGGAAGTAAAATTTAATGTGCATGAAGGGGTCGTCTGAATAACTCTCCTTTGTGGAGGGGAAATGTGTATGTTGAATGCAAGTGGACAAAAAAATATGTATGTAAAAATAAAACGTGTTCTGAATTTAAGAAATGTAGATACAGGGAAGATGCAGAAAATATAAACATATGTGAAGAGACAGTTCGAAGAGTTCTGAGAGAAGAGAATGGATGACGAACGGCTGGTGAAGTGTTTCAAATCATTCATCAGAAGTTAAAAAAACGAAATAAAAAAGTTCTTCGGTAGATAGTGTGGAAAATGTGTTGGAACAGATGAGTCTTAATATTCAAGAAACGTATGGCTGTGCGCTAAAATTTGATTAGCACGATGTTTGAAGGGTTCTGCGTGATGCTCGCGGAAAGTTGAGTGGCACAGTGCTTGTGAAGGGATACAGTACGTGCTGTTGGTAGAAATTAGGTTTATGAAACGGCATGTGTCGTAGAAAGTTTGTGCACAGCAGCTCATATTCAGTGAGGCAGTTATAATAGGTGAATGTTGCAGTGATAGTCGTAAAGATATATTGATTGTATATATCACAATATCTTCACGCCTCTAAACTTACAGACCAATTCAGAAGGTATTACCCGTCTGACTCTCGCCACTTATTTTAGGATTAGTTTTCAAGCCCTATGTAATTATGCATCTTAGGGGTATCCACATCAGTCATCTAATTACTTTGAACGTAATTCACTGTTTAGTCCAACAGAGACACAAAGGGTTTTAACGGAATTTGTCTAATTAATTCCCATCCTCCTGGGAATAGAACGCTGGAGTTCACACGTAAATTATACATACATACATACACACAATATTTATATATATATATATATATATATATATATATATATATTATATATATATATATATATATATGTATATATATATATATATATATATAATTATTTATGCATGATGTGTGTGTGTTTATGTATGTGTGTATATATAATTTGACGTGATAAGTGCAAAGCCGCTAACATGCAATATCCTTTGCATAAACACTTAGGATTCGCCGAGCGCTGAATTATTACTGGCATAAACACGAAATCATGACGTGCTTCCAGGAGTCGTTAATGCAATCAGAGAGAGAGAGAGAGAGAGAGAGAGAGAGAGAGAGAGAGAGAGAGAGAGAGAGAGAGGGTAGGAATGCTGTGTTACTCATAAAGTTCAATATCTGATGACAGAAGGCTTAGCGGATACACGTTCAATATACTGTTTCATAACTTTATAGGCATGAGATGAAAGTTTGTTTAATATATGTTATATTAGTGATTACATAATTATTTTATGTATTTCAGGGTTGTATTTGAAATGAGCTTGTATTCTGAACTTAAGCTGAATTGTTAATGAGGCTTTTAAAGATACCTCACACCGAAGTGAAAAGCTCTTGTGTTTTAGGGCATTTTCTCCTCCCTTGCATGCCAAGAAATAGGAAATGCTAATATCATTGATGTTGGTGATGATTATCATAACAAATCGGACATTAAACCGCTGAAATGAATGTAAGGTACGCTGTGTGAAGAAACATTTAAATTAATTTATATTATATATTTTGACATCAAACTACTTAGGTATATCCCAGGCCATTAAGAAACAAAAGAAAAGAGACAAATAATGATGAATGACTGAGAAAGCAATCTTCATGCTGCTTGCATCAGGCAGAAGTGCGCCTGTGTAACACCTGGCCTCTAGTAACCGGCCCCCACCCCCTGCAAACACACACGCACGCATACACACACTACTTCTTAGCTCGTTGATTATCCTTTCTTCCATATCGACATCATCGAATTTTCTTGCCTCTTAGGTTTTCCCTGATTCTCTTGACCTCCAGTCTTTCATGAGGTGTTTGTGTGTGTCACTGCAAACTGTCGTTCGCTCATGTTCTTCCTAATCCTTTTTCCTTTTGATCTTCTCATTCGTAAAGCCCCGTCCACACGGTCGAGCTTTGCCCGACGACCTTTGCTCGATGTAATACTCTCAGTCTTGCGGATAACTGAGTATATTTGTCTCGCTTTCCAGATGGCGGTTGTTTTCAGTTAAAAGCTTGTAATATGGAATGACAGAGACTAATGAACTGAACCAGCTCATTTCGAATTTTCACTTTTTTCCTGAAAGATCCAGCACTGCCCAATTATTCAAATCAAACGTATTAAGGTCTAGTTCATTTAACGAACAGATTCTGTTCGTGACCATAGTAAATCATTGAAAAAAATGGCTTTACTGTAGAAAATTTTAAAATGAAAGAAAGAAAAGAGGAACTCAACTCAGCGCTCCACAAAAATGTTGAATTTATCAGAGGTGCTTCCCTAGATTTTAGACGCCAAGGCAGGCGCCCTGCGAAGATGGATTGCGGGCCGAGATATGCGAGATGCATCGCAATAAATAATGCGAGGTCGCGTAATAGCGCGCATCATCAGCCCTGGGTAGGAGCGAGGAGAACCTCAGCTGGCGCTGGGTGTGAAGCAATTGAATTAATTGCTCTTGGTTTTAGATACCAGCGTGGTATAGGAGCGTTATGCATAACGACAATCCTCGCTGCATTCTGTTCTCTGTGCGTTATCTATTGTATGGCGATAGAATTCTTTTGTTTTAGGTTTCTGTAAAAGAAAACCATTGTGCCGACTTTGTCTGTCCGTCCGCACTTTTTCTGTCCGCCATCAGATCTTAAAAACTACTGTTCCAAGTGTGTTAGATAATAGAGCAATTTAGCCAAAGTACTGTACACAATATACGTCCTGGTATTTGGATATATATCTGCATTTAAGCAATTAGACATTTTTCTCTGAAAGCACAAACTTTTTTCATTTTTAGATCGTTGGTTTTCGTGCTTGCTTGCGTGCGTACGTTCGTGCATTTATTTTTAGATGAAGCGCGTAAGAGTTGATGTTCATGAACAGTGAGTAACTAAGCAGAGAGTAACAACAACAACAGTGTTGTTTTTATCTGTAATGCTGTTTTCTACGTTCGGAGAAATAGATTTCTCTCTGTTTCTCTGTCTCTTCGCTCATGAACAAAGCACACTCTTGCTTCAAAGGCTTTTGACGTATGTTTGTAGGTTAAACATGAACTAACATTTTAAAAAATAAAAGAACCTTATGGGAAATGTTAAAAAGCAAAACTGTATGCAAATTACTAAACATAACTTTCTCGTTTTCAACAATTTAGTGCTCAAAATTCAACAATTAAGAGCTCAAAAAGAAGTTCGAATCATTGTCTCAACAATACTTCATATAAGGATGCCCTACTTTCAAGATACGATAATAAAAGTGATAATGAAATCATGAAGATTAGGTAAGATGGTGACACAATGTAAAAGCGAGAAGTCTCCTTAGGGTATTTTTTTAAAACAAGAAATCAGACTGTGAAAGACATTATAATAGCATTATTTTTGCCAGTCTACCTACTTTAACAAATTCCTTTTCGTCTCAGTGGTGGCGGGAGGAAAGGAAATGGAAAAGAAAGCATACAAGAAATTTGACGTGTTGAGAGAGAGAGAGAGAGAGACTGACTCGAGACAGCCTAGGAAATGATTTGTGTCTTATTGTCGTTGGATGAAACTTATTAATTTGCCTTGAAAGTCTCTGTTGATATATACACATTTTACCCATTGTTACTAATTTTCTACAAAGTAGTCATACACAAGAATATATACGTCCATATTATATATATATATATATATATATATATATATATATATATATATAGTATACATATAATAATATTTATATATACATATATATATTTATATATATATAATATATATATATATTATAATATATACACGTATATATATAGATTTATATACTATATATATATATATATATATTATATATAATATATATAGTATGTATATATAGAGAGAGAGAGAGAGAGAGAGAAGAGAGAGAGAGAGAGAGAGAGAGAGAGTTCTAAAATGTCGTGAAACTGTTTGAAAAATTCTGCATTAACGTCGATTATGTCATTGACTGATCGGCCTCCTGTGCTGGTGCTCAGTGAATTTACGTGTTTCTTTGCAATCACTTCACACACAGTAGTTATACTCTGTCTTTTTTTTCCATCTGTCCATCCGCCTGTGGTGTTTGCGCATCGTAGCACTGCGCCTCGGGCTTTAAATAATATCCTATTTCGAATATTAACGGGGTAATTCGCATACGGTAAATTATTAAAAACACTTTTCAGTTGCAAATGTATACCCAGATATCCCTTTATTTACCTAAAACTTACACATAGCGTAACTATTTAAAGTTCGGGATGCAGTGTTTACCATGCGCGACCACCACAGGGGGATGGACAGATGAAAAAAAAAAACAGAGTAGTAGTTGTTGGCCTGGTTTGCGTTACCCTGTGATTATCAGTTTATTGTCTGCCGTACTTATTTGCTTACCTGAATGAGGTAATATGCGCCCCGAGAGTAAGATATGACGAGAGAATATATATATATATATATATATATATATATATATATATATATATATATATATATATGTATATGTATGTATACACACATACACACACACACACACATATATATATATATATATATATATATATATATATATATGTGTGTGTGTGTGTGTGTGTGTGTCTGTATATATGTATAAAATATATCTTTCACTGAATGAGAAAAACCTTTGCGAGCTATTCAGGAAATCAGGGAATGAAAACCTACACTTTTTATCCTCTTTTTATTGTTTTTTAAGCGTTATTTTTTTCTGCCAATATTAAAATTACCCATTTAATGGCAGGAGAGAAAAATACTCGTATATTAACCGCTAATCTTTTATCTTGCAAAACCTTTCCAGACCTGCACCTCAGACCTATTGTTCTTTAAATAAGTTTAGATGAGACGCAACGCCCTCAATATCAACAGACTTTTTATTCTCTTAATACATTTACTTCTCGACTCCCACACTAAAGTTACTTAATCTACCTTTTTCGGAGGCATCAAGACTTTACTTAGTCTACCGGTATCACACACATTAAATTTTGCTCCCGAATACGTGCGCAAGAAAAATCGATCCATTCTTTCGGTAAATTATATCACACAAACAAACGAACGAACAAAAAACAAACACGCATATCTATAAATATATATATATATATATATATATATATATATATACGTGTATACATTATATATATATATACATGTGTATATATATATTATATATATATATATATATATATATATATATATATATGTCTATATATATATTATATACATATGTATATAATATATATATATATATATATATATAATTATATTATAATATATATAATATATAGATTATATATATTAATATAAATATTATATTTATATATATAGATTATATATATATATATATATATATATATATATATATATATATATATATATATATATATATATATATATATAGATATGCGTGTGTGTTTTTGTTCGTTCGTTTGTTTGTGTGATTAAATTTACTGAAAGAATGGATCGATTTTTCTTGCGCACGTATTCGGGAGCAAAATTTAA
Source organism: Macrobrachium nipponense (assembly GCF_015104395.2). NCBI lineage: Eukaryota > Metazoa > Arthropoda > Malacostraca > Decapoda > Palaemonidae > Macrobrachium > Macrobrachium nipponense. The sequence continues at coordinate 22,589,242 of NC_061091.1, forward strand.
TGTGTGTGATACCGGTAGACTAAGTAAAGTCTTGGATGCCTCCGATAAAGGTAGATTAAGTAACTTTAGTGTGGGAGTCGAGAAGTAAATGTGTTAAGAGAATAAAAAGTCTGTTGATATTGAGGTGTTGCGTCTTATCTAAACTTATTTAAAGAATAATAGGTCTGAGGTGCAGGTCTGGAAAGGCTTTGCACGATAAAAGATTAGCAGTTGATTTACGAGTATTTTTCTCTCCTGCCATTTTCTCAACAACCGATAAGGGTGTGAAAATGAAAAGCTTAAAAAATAGAAAGATCTAGACTGTGAAAGTGGAAGGGAGGGAGGACCGACATGTATTTAAAGTGTTTGCTTATTTTCATGGAATGGAGGAACACATTAAGACAGATTGATGCCGAAGAAAATTCCCAACTATTTGCAAATTCATGGCGATGCTTATATGTTATATGTGTATGAGCATGCGTTGGTATATCCGTATGCCATGGAGATACATATATGCATGACTGTGCATGTAATACTTGTATAATTATGCCTTGGTATGTAAGGCCTTGGACTGTACATACAAAGGCATTTCTTTGTTTAGATATCGGCAAGTTGTATGTTATTGGATAGCCATAAGCATAGTTATTGTGTATTCAATTCCACAATATAACTCAGCCATTAATAGGTTGTTAGGAACAACTTTCTAATTGGGGCGCTTCTTTTTATGTTTATATAAACAAATCTTGGTTTGCGTTATGACTCATTTTTGATAATGAAGGATGCTCACCTCGCAGGGGATGCTTTGATTCTTAGCTTACACCCTTTTGTAGGGTTTCGAACACTGAAAATAGTTTCTCCAACGCTGAAAATTGTTTCTCCAACTGAAAATAGTTCTCCAACGCTGAAAACATTTTTTCCAACTGATAATAGTTGCTCTTACACAGAAAATAGTTTCTCCAACTCTGAAAATACTTCTTTAAAGCTGAAAATCGTTTTCCAACTCTGACATTAGTTTCTCCAACTGAAAACAGTTTCTCCAACACTGAAAACCTTTCCTCCAACGCTGAAAAAAAAATTTTAAAAACTAAAACTACCTTTTCCAAAACTGAAAATCATTTCTCTAATACTGAAATAGTTTCTCCAATTGAAAATACTTTCTCCAGCATTGAAAGCAGTTTCTCCAACACGGAAAATAGCTCTTTAGCATTGAAAATACCTTTTCCAACACCTAATATCGCTTCCCCAACAATGAAAATAATTTCTCCAACACTGAAAACAGCTTCTCCAACACTGAAAATAGTCTCTTCGGCACTGAAAATAGCTTTTCCAACACTTAAATAGTTTCTCCCCTCATGAAAATAATTCCTCCAACGATGAAAATAATTTCTCCAACAATGGAAATAGTCTCTTTAGCACTGAAAATAGCTGTTCCAACACTTCAAGCAGTTTTTTCTTCAACACTGAACACTGTTTCTCCAACAGTGACACTAGTTTTACCGGTGCTGAGAATAACAGGAAACATGTTTGTTTGTTTTGGTTGATTAATTAACCTTACTGCTCCCTTCATGCGGCATCGTAACTTGGTGTTGGTGCTTAGACCTCACACCTGGACGACCAGAGTTCGATTCTCGAAAAGAACGAGGAGAGACGATAAGCACGTTCCCCCAAACCCGCTTTTCCTCTTGAATTAAGCAGTGAATTAGGCACTAAGTTGTTAGTCGACTGTGGGTCGCAGCTAGGACGAAGAGAAAGAAAGCGAAAAGAGAACAAACACTACTTAACTGGTGTTTATTTTATGAATAGAAAATGTGAGTGAGAACATAAATTTGTTTTTTTAAATGAGCGCCCTCTATAACTGTAACATACTTATTTTAAGCGTCTCGTAATGCACAACCAATAAGTTTTTATAAGCCGCCATTCTTAGCAGCCAATAAACACAGTACCCAATGAATTAACTGAATGAAGAAAATTCTTAGTAAATGTATTGTCAAAAATGCCACAAGAGTAATTGGAATATTTTGGCTTGAATGGAATAAGAAACTATGACGCTTAGAAATGTAAAATATTTAGCAAGAATTCCCCTTGAAATACGAGCGGAGGAGGGGAATAACTTTTGACAGAAATGTAATTTATTGCTATCGAGTTTTCACACACAGAGAGAGAGAGAGAGAGAGAGAGAGAGGTAGGGGGAGAGCAGCAAATCACGTCTCCCACTCCATCGAACTTTTTAATGAGTTTCGCTAAAGAACATCGTTAGTAATAGTTCTAAGTCGGATTAGGGTTGAGAGAGAGAGAGAGAGAGACTCTTTG
>NC_061091.1:22592030-22613276 GCF_015104395.2 Macrobrachium nipponense
AAAACTTCGCGTACAAAACAAACTAAAAAAAAATACTTTTTTGGTAATTTAAAAGGCGGAAATCCCGGATGATTACTCTCGGCTCACTAATCCACTGCTTATTGAGACTTTTCCATCTGTTATCTTAATTAGATGAGCCGTTAAATTAGACGTGAATGTCTAAGATAAAAAGGTCTAATTCGTCGTTAATCAAAATCCTGACTTCACAGTTTATGGGGATTATTTTATCTCCAACATAAGAGGATAAAAGAAGTGCAAAAGCATAAATATGCGCGATAAATGCTCACACTTACATATGCATATATACATGCATACATAATGCATGCATTCATACATTCATACACACATAAATACAGGACATCATAATTAGTGCATACCATAAAGGTAAATGGTACAGGATAGTAGGTTCGACGTACTGCTGATGAGTGTTCAATGTAAGTGTTTGAAGCATTTAATGTTCTCGACTATTTAAATGTGAATGTGACAGTTGTTGTTGACCATTGTTAAAAGACAAACCTTCTTAGGTTTAACTCTCTCTCTCTCTCTCTCTCTCTCTCTCTCTCTCTCTCTCTCTCTCTCTTATATATATATATATATATATATATATATATATATATATATATAATATACGAACATTTAACAGAACATACATTTACTATACATACAATCACATATATATATATATATATATATATATATATATATATATATATATATATACATATATATATATATATATATATATATATATATATATATATATATATATAATATATATATATATATATATATATATATATATTTCAAAAGCTACTGTCTCTATCATCTGACTTTTGCACCGACATTTGCTGCTATGAATTATACGTGACAAACTACAGTTTATTCTGTGGTTATATGGTTACTTATATGGGTAGAAATAGCTGAACTCTGTTGTCAATACCTAGCTGGCCGTTTGTTGTATTAATCTCTGGGGAAGGGATTTTCATGTAAAACTGATGTAAGAGTGGTCACAGTCCAGGCATGGGATTTCATATACTCCTGTGTATTTGGGGATTGTCTTTAGTTGGACGTTAACCAGGGATTTGGCTAGGGTATTTGGGTAGGTAGAGACAAAGGGGTTCAATTTTCCAAGGGTCTGGTCACCGTCTCAATCCTGTCCTGGTGTTGGATTATTATTTTATTGTTGGGGGTCTCTGTGGTCTTGTCTTGGAGGGGTCGGTGGAAAATTACGTTTGCTTAATGAATCGCTTTCTCAATTCTCTGGTTAGGAAATCGTGTGGTGTGTGTGTGTGTACACGTGTATATATATACATATATATATATGTATATTATACATACATACATACATACATACATATGTATGTATGCATTCATAAACCTCATTCATAATTGCTATCGCTAGGTATGTTTACCAAGAGACACTGCATCTAAACATTCCCAAGTTTGGGAGGAACCTCAAAGGACGATTGTCATAACAAATTTGTATTATGTTAATGGATTAACAATGCTTATTAAATGTATCCTACCTTTAAAGGCATAGTATTTTCTTTATGAAGACACCTCCTACTAATATGTATAGAAGAGTGCGTATACGTATGTATATATTGTATAAAAGGAATAATAATCAAATGAACGTTGTTATTCTGCGTCTTAGTAGCCTCAGTAATCGGAGACAACAGAGACCAATGTTTACCTTTGTCTGACTAGTATTGTCGCTGGCACAATGGTCATTACTGAGATAAAAGCAGTATGCGACTTCCGCCATCAAAGTTCTTAGCGATATTGTTAATTAGTTGAGCTTAACAGAATTCTGTAAAAATAACGATAACACGTGATGTAATACACACACACACACACACACACACATATATATATATATATATATATATATATATATATATATATATATATATATATATACCGTGAGTAATAAATTACTCTTTAACATCGAATTCGAAATAGATGGGGAATAACTTATTACTAAAAGGAATTCGTCCCTGTGCCTTACTAGGATTGCACATTGGTGACAGTTAACTTATTCACTCAGCCATCAAGAGCCTTACTATTACAACAGCAATCTCTCTCTCTCTCTCTCTCTCTCTCAACAAAACAATGAGTACTGATATTTGTAAACTATCTTGTCATCCCGACCGAATATATTTTTGTTAGGAGTCAAGATTGACTTTACATAACTATTAAAAAAATGACCTTTAAAACCACTTAACCTCGATTTGGGCATGGAGTGTCAGACCTAAATATCGATTTTCGATACACCTCTCCACCACTGTTCCTCTCCTTAACGAAGTTAATTCATCCTTTCGTTCAGAGAACAAGACGACGACGAAGTCTAGAAAGTGAGCTGAAATTTAATCTTAGAGGGATCACTGAAGAAATCTGAAGAAATGATAATTCTTTTAAAAAAAGAGAGTCTCTCGGCAAAAATCACTGATCGGAAACAGAACTTATGATTTATTGTAGGTAGTAATGGACCACAACGAGGCTTGAGCAGCCGGGAGTCAGAAAGGGGTGAATGAAGACAGGAAAAGGTAGCTACCATCCTTTCCACCCTTACTACGACCACTACTGTATAACTTCCATTGTTGTTCTGTGTCGTACCTGTTTTTATCACCCTAAATTATATCCAACTCACACGCCGCTCTTATTGCTCTGGGCAGTAGAGAGTTTTCCCTCTGCGGGGGGCTTTCACCCCTGCAGTAAAGTGGTCTCGTCGACGCCCCTCCCCCACCACCCTCTCTGGAGGTGCCCAAAATTAATTACCTGAAAGTTGGACAGGTTTTGTTTTCTATTTTTTTTTTTTTTTCATTATCACTCGCAAGATAAGTTCCAAGCGGCGAGGTCTGTAACATGGCAACCAATCTGCAGCTAAGAACGACAACTACAGTAGCTCGCTCGCACTGTGAGTTTAGTTTCTCCGACAATAAAATCAGTTTCTCCGACAGTGAAATAGGTTTCTCCAACAATAAGAACAGCTTTTCCAACAATAAAAGCAGTTTCTCCGACAATAAGAAAGCCTTCTCCAACAATGAAAGAAGTTTCTTCAACAATAAGCGCTGTTTCTCCAGCATTAAAATCGGTTTCTCCAACAATAAGAGCAATTTCTCCAACACTAAAATCAGCTTCCCCAGCAACAAAAGTAGTTTCCCCAACAATGAGACAAGTTTCGCCAACAATATCAGTTTCTTCAACAGTAAAATCGGTTTCTCCAGCAATAAGTTGCTCCAACAATAAGAACAGCTTTTCCGGCAATGAAAAAAGTTTCTCCAACGATAAGCGCTGTTTCTCCAGCATTAAAATCGGTTTCTTCAACAATGGGAGCAGTTTCTCCAACAATAAAATCAGCTTACCCAACAACGAGCTGTTTCTCCAACAAGACAGTTTTCTCCAACAGTGAGATCGTTTTCTCCAGTAATAAGATAATTTTCTCCAATAACAAGAACAGCTTCTCCAACAATGAAAGCAGTTTCTCTAACAATAAACGCTGTTTCTCCAGCATTAAAATAGGTTTCTCCAACAATAAGAGCAGTTTTTCCAACAATAAAATCAGCTTCTCCAGCAATAAGACCAGTTTCTCCAACAACATCAGATTCTCCATCAGTAAGATCGGTTTCTCCAGCTATAAGATAAGTTTTTCCACCAATAAGAGCAGTATCTCCAACAGTAAGATCTGTTTCTCCAACAATAAGATCAGGTTCTCCTGCAATGTGAAAATCGGTGAGAGTGGTTTACTTCTCGTTGAAATGAGAGAGGGAAAATTGAAATATGATTTCTATTCAATTTTTCAAATCCATCATATTTGACAATGCCGCGTTCCCTGTTGCGGTATAAATGCTTTATCAGTACAAGAGTTTCTCTCTCTCTCTCTCTCTCTCTCTCTCTCTCTCTCTCTCTCTCTCTTATATGATGGAAGATGTTTCCAATGTAACTTTTAAGTCTTCTCCCGATTGGTTATTTAGCTAACATTTTACAGGTATATGATGAACACCCTCCTCTCTCTCTCTCTCTCTCTCTCTCTCTCTCTCTCTCTCTCTCTCTCTCTCTCTCTCTCTCACCCGTTGTGTTTTGCGACGAAATAAAACTGACTTCTGATACGAACATAATAGGAATCCGTATGAGTGAACAGTGAAAAGTTGCGATGAAAATATAAGAAAAATCCAAAACATTCCTGGCTTCAACTCTGCTGTTGCTTAAGCCTTTTCGATCAAAGTTGAATTCACCTTTGACCTTTCAACAGCGGTGGAGGGGGAAGATTTTGTTACTGGTACAGATATCATATTTACTTCGTGTTTTTGTGTATATACATGCATAAATGTATATGTATGTATTCTCAACCATAAATCCTTTCTCCTGATAAGGGTTGTCTTCAGAGAAAATACAAAGATCGTAGCCGCTTTCATTCTTTAACTACTGAATCAGGTATTCTCATAAGTAGCGTATTTAACTTCTGACGTACGCTGTCGGCGCTCACTTCTTACACACACACACACACTTCCTTCTTACATACACACACTTCCGTGCCAGCATCCTCTTCATCTACCTAGCACTTCCTAGATTTTATTTTCCTCCTTCGACTCGGCCCTTCCGAACTAGAAACTCTTCTCCAACCTATCATCTATCCCCCGGGCCCCCAACACCAACCCCATCTACATGGCCTGAATCTTGGGAGTGACAGTTGAGGATGTTAGGTATACATTGAAAAAGGGAAAATAATAAAGATGCCTTGAGGTATTTAGAATAAGGTGCTGCAGTTGAGTTATCTAGCAAGGTGCGCAAGATAGTATAGGTAAGGAAAAATTATAATTTCTTTGCGTTAATGAAAGGCAACAGACATGGAATAAATTTGATTGGCTAAGACTGTAGCAGTCTTGATAAGGATTATAAGAACGATTGATAGGAAAAGGTCGGTGCCACTAGATATGGATGGTGGGTGAATCGAGACTGTACTGAGCCACTTGAAAAGTTTGAGGGTACAGAATGAGAGCTGTATATGGCTCGCATGAACCAAGAAAAGTTTCTGTATAAAACCAATGATTGAGAAGCGACGTTTGGGGTTCATAGTGAAGGACGCAGTTTGTTGGCTTGATTACAAGTTTATGCAGATATGTAAACTGGTTCAGTTGGGTCTCAGACATTGTTATATAATTGATCAGGGCCTTTTTATCATTTATATGCATGAAATTATGAAAGAAGTTAGGAAGAAGAAGACTGACGAACAAAAACAGGTCCCAGCGCTTGAAGCGGCAATGCCCTAAATTCCATGATCAATCCTTCAATCAGTCAAAGGTTGTGAATGTGGAGTGACTGATATTTTGTGGGTAATATTCTGTTTGTATGGGATAGCGAGGAGAAGCCGCAAAGGTTGGTGATAGTTTGAAATATTTTGGAAGATAAGACAAAACTGATGTAGCTACGAAGTTGTAGTAAAATGTCTTTTTTAAAATTGTAAGTCTGTGGAAGTAAATTTTAAAGTGCATGAAGGGGTCGTCTGAATAACTCTCCTTTGTGGAAGGGAAATATGTATGTTGAATGCAAGTGGACAAAAAAATATGTATGTAAAAATAAAACGTGTTCTGAATGTAAGAAATGTAGATACAGGGAAGATGCAGACAATATAAGCATATGTGAAGAGACAACTCCAAGAGTTCTGAGAGAAGAGAATGGATGACGAACGGCTGGTGAAGTGTTTCAAATCATTTATCAGAGGTATCGGGAGTAAAAAAAAAAAAAAACGTTCTTAGTAGATAATGTGTAAAATGTGTTGGAACAGATGAGTCTTAATATTCAAGAAACGTATGGCTGTGCGCTAAAATTTGATTGGTATGATGTTTGAAGGGTTCTGCGTGATGCCCGCGGAGAGGTGAGTGACACAGTGCCTGTAAAGGGATACAGTACGTGCTGTTGGTAGAAATTAGGTTTATGAAACGGCATGTGTCGTAGAAAGTTTGTGCACAGCAGCTCATATTCAATGAGCCAGTTATAGGTGAATGTTGCAGTGATAGTCGTAAAGATATATTGATTGTATATATCACAATATCTTCACGCCTCTAAACTTACAGAGAACCAATTCAGAAGGTATTTACCCGTCTGACTCTCGCCACGTATTTTAGGATTAGTTTCAAGCCCTATGTATTATGCATCTTAGGGGCATCCACATCAGGTCATCTAATTACTTTGAACGTAATTCACTGTTTAGTCCAACAGAGACACAAAGGGTTTTAACGGAATTTGTCTAATTAATTCCCATCCTCCTGGGAATAGAACGCTGGAGTTCACACGTAAATCATACATACATACAAAACACACATAATATTTATATATATATATATATATATATATATATATATATATGTGTGTGTGTGTGTGTGTGTTGTGTGTGTGTGTGTATTTAATTATTTATGCATGATGTGTGTGTGTGTTTATGTATGTGTGTATATATAATTTGACGTGATAAGTGCAAAGCCGCTAACATGCAATATCCTTTGCATAAACACTTAGGATTCGCCGAGCGCTGAATTATTACTGGCATAAACACGAAATCATGACGTGCTTCCAGGAGTCGTTAATGCAATCAGAGAGAGAGAGAGAGAGAGAGGGAGAGAGAGAGAGAGAGAGAGGAGAGATGAGAGAGAGAGAGAGAGACTGTGGTGGGGGGGAGGGGGGTTAGGAATGCTGTGTTACTCATAAAGTTCAATATCTGATGACAGAAAACTAAGTGGATACACTTTCAATATACTGTTTGATAACTTTATAGACATGAGATGAAAGTTTGTTTAATATGTTACTTTAGTGATTACATAATTATTTTATGTATTTCAGGGTTGTATTTGAAATGAGCTTGTATTCTGAACTTCAGCTGAATTGTTAATGAGGTTTTTAAAGATACCTCACACCAAAGTGAAAAGCGCTTTTGTTTTAGGGCATTTTCTCCTCACTTGCATGTCAAGAAATAGGAAATGCTAGTATCATTGATATTGGTGATGATTATCGTAACAAATCGGACATTAAACCGCTGAAATGAATGTAAGGTACGCTGTGTGAAGAAAAACATTAAATTATTTATATTATGATTTTGATCAAACTACTTAGGTATATCCCAGGCCATTAAGAAACAAAAGAGAGAAAAACAAATAAATGAATGGATGACTGAGAAAGCAATCTTCATGCTGCTTGCATCAGGCAGAAGTGCGCCTGTGTAACACCTGGCCTCCAGTAACCGGCCCCCGCCCTAGCAAACACACACGCACACATACATACACTACTTCTTAGCTCGGTGATTATCCTTTCTTTCATATCGACATCATCGAATTTTCTTGCCTCTTAGGTTTTCCCTGATTCTCTTGACCTCCAGTCTTTCATTAGGTGTTTGTGTGTGTCACTACAGACTGTCGTACGCTCATGTTCTTCTTAATCCATTTTCCTTTTGATCTTCTCATTCGTAAGGCAAAGGTACACTTAATACTCTCAGTCTTGCTGATAAGTAAGTATATTTGTCTCGCTTTCCAGATGGGGGCTGTTTTCAGTTAAAAGCTTGTAATATGGAATGACAGACTAATGAAATGAACCAGCTCATTTCGAATTTTCACTTTTTTCCTGAAAGATCCAGCACTGCCCAATTATTCAAATCAAACGTATTAAGGTCTAGTTCATTTAACGAACAGATTCTGTTCGTGACCATAGTAAATCATTGAAAAAAATCGCTTTACTGTAGAAAATTCTAAAATGAAAGAAAGAAAAGACGAACTCAACTCAGCGCTCCACAAAAACGTTGAATTTATCAGAGGTGCTTCCCTAGATTTTAGACGCCGAGGCAGGCGCCCTGCGAAGATGGATTGCGGGCCGAGATATGCGAGATGCATCGCAATAAATAATGCGAGGTCGCGTAATAGCACGCATCATCAGCCTTGGGTAGGAGCGAGGAGAACCTCAGCTGGCGCTGGGTGTGAAGCAATTGAATTAATTGCTCTTGGTTTTAGATACCAGCGTGGTATAGGAGCGTTATGCATAACGACAATCCTCGGTGCATTCTGTTCTCTGCGCGTTATATATTGTATGGCGATAGAATTCTTTTGTTTTAGGTTTCTGTAAAAGAAAACCATTGTGCCGACTTTGTCTGTCCGTCCGCACTTTTTCTGTCCGCCATCAGATCTTAAAGACTACTTAGGCAAGAAGGCTGCAAATTGTTATGTTTGTGGTCCACCTTCCAATCATTAAACATACCAAATTGCAACCCTCTAGTCTCGGTCATTTTTATTTAATTTAAGGTGTTAAAGTTAGCCATAATCGTGCGTCTGGCAACACTATAAGACAGGCCACCACCGGCCCGTGGCTGAAAGCTTCATGGCCGCGTCTCATTCAGCAAACCTGATTGCGCCGAAGAAACTTCTGCTCAATTTTTACTTGTTTATTTAGTACATCTCGGTTGTATAATCGCTCACTGCCTTAGTTAGCTTTTTGTATAATATTGAGATCACTGATGGTCATATATTTGTAAGATCAGTTGCTATCTTGAGGTATTGATTTTTGAAGGTTTCGGTAGACAGAAGTCAAGTCGTCGATGAAGCTTTTTATTCCATATCGTTGTGTTAGCCAAAGTGCTGTACGCAATATACTTCCTGGTATTTGGATATATATCTGCATTTAAGCAGATATATATCCAAAACAAACTTTTTTCCTTTTTAGATCGTTGGTTTTCGTGCTTGCTTGCGTGCGTACGTTCGTGCATTTATTTTTAGATGAAGGGCGTAAGCGTTGATGTTCATGAACAGTGAGTAACTAAGCCGAGAGTAACAACAACAACTGTGTTGTTTGTATCTGTACTGCTGTTTTGTACGTTCGGAGAAATAGATTTCTCTCTGTCTCTTCACTCCTGAACAAAACACACTCTTGCTTCAAAGGCTTTTGAGGTGTGTTTGTAGGTTAAACATGAACTAACATTTAAAAAAATAAAAGAGCCTTATGGGAAATGTTAAAAAGCAAAACTGTATGCAAATTACTAAACATAACTTTCTCGTTTTCAACAATTTAGTGCTCACAATTCAATTAAGAGCTCAAAAGAACTTTCGAATCATTGTCTCAACAATAACTTCATATAATGATGCCCTACTTTCAAAGATACGATAATAAAAGTGTTAATGAAATCATGAAGATTAGGTAAGATGGTGACACAATGTAAAAGCGAGAAGTCTCCTTAGGGTATTTTTTTTAAACAAAAAATCAGACTGTGAAAGAATTTAATAGCATTATTTTTGCCAGTTTACTCGCTTAACAAATTCCTTTTCGTCTCAGTGGTGGCGGGAGGAAAGGAAATGGAAAAGAAAGTATACAAGAAATGTGACGTGTTGAGAGAGAGAGAGAGAGAGAGAGAGAGAGAGAGAGAGACACACTGACTCGAGACAGCCTAGGGAATGATTTGTGTCTTATTGTCGTTGGATTGAACTTATTAATTTGCCTTGAAAGTCTCTGTTGATATATACACATTTTACCCATTGTTACTAATTTCCACAAAATAGTCATACACAAGAATATATACGTCCATATTTTATATATATATGTATATATATATATATATATATATATATATATATGATATATATATATACGTATATATATATATATATATATATATATATATATATATATATATATATATATATATATATATATATATATATATATATATATATATATATATATATATATATTTATATATATATATATATAATATATGTGTGTGTGAATATATATATATATATATATATATATATATATTATATATATATATATATATATATATTGCTACGTTTATTGATCTCCTCGTCTACCCAGCATTTAGTTTAAATATTTTGATTGCTAGAGAAGCAGCCATATTCACCCAAATATCAGCTGATTTCAGGCGGGAACCCAAAACACCCCATCCAGAGAAAGAAATTTTCGGTCTGACAGAAGCTTAGGGTAAGATAGGCAAGTCACGAGAGTAGCTAGGCCTCGAGATGGATTTTAGGGACCTCTACAATAAGACCTATTTTCCTTTCCAATTTGCTGGCTGTTGTTTACCACTTTCAGGCAGTGCCCGAGGCGGTGTATGGAATCCCCGTGATTCAAAGAGACCCAGCCTCTATCTCAGTCAGAAGCGACTCCTACAGCGACTCCTACAGCGAGGCAGACGCGCCTCTAGCCTCCTCCTCTGACGGGACGTCAGCCCTCTGTCCAAAACGCTGGTGGGACTATCTTCAGAGCACGACACATGTCCAAGCCTCAAGTAATTAAGGTACGTCTAGAAAGTGTAAACTCCAAACCAGCCCCTTTTCCTACCAGACGACTCTTGCTAATTTCATTTTCAATTCTCACTTTTATCCCTCTTACATCAAATGCCCTTTGTCCTCATCGGGCCAGGTATATAATTCATATATGATTCATTTTATAAACAAATGTTAGCTTAAGTTACGTTAAGGAATTATTTACGAAGTGTTTTAAATAAGTGTTAAGTGAGAAATATTATTATATTGTAACGGCCAGAGCGCCGAGTGAATTCTGTTATTTTGTAAATTGCTTTGTATCCTCGCCTGACGAGACACGAGCACGTGTAAGATAGATGCCAGAAAGTACTAGTTCAAACTAGGAAGTGCTTTGCCAGGGTTTATTGTTGTGTTAGAAAGCCTAGCTAGTTAGGAGTGTTCTACTAGTAGTTACGGCAAAAGAAGTGTACAATTCTTTTGTCTGTGATATGTTAGGGAATTAATTTTAACTTAGTTTTCATTCCAAGTGTTGGTAACCGCTTAGCCAGCCAGCTCTAGTCAGCTGAGCGTAAACGCTCTCTCAAGCCTACCAGCTTCGTAAGCTTCGCGCATGCGCTTTCCCAGCCAACCTTCGTTTCGCACAACGTAGCCATGTTTGTATCCCTTTAAGAATTATCTCAATGATTTAAGCAAATTAACGTAAGTCTTGAAGTTTTAACGTAAATAATATTAATCTCAGTACTAGTATCTATCATTCTGCCAGAGAAATTAACGTAATTCATCTTGAATAAGAAATTAGAGTTTTGTGTTGTAAATCGCTTTCGCATTTACAGATCAGCTGTTTGAATGACACGCTGTTCAACAAGCTCACACGTTTCACCTAGCATCGCTCACTCGCTCGCTGAGCAAAAGTTTCCTTTCACTTCGTACTGAACGTAGCCTTTTCCTTTACAAATGTTTTGCTAACATTTTCATCTTAAAATCCTTACCGTCATTTCACTTGTCACAAGGATCTAGTAACCTTACGTAAAGTTAACGTAAATCTTCAAGTAGAGTAAATTACAAGAATTGTTAACGCAAAACGCATCGTTGTACATTCCATATGAAAACACAAATCATTTCATAAGCGCAAGCCGCTACCAGTAACGTAAACATCGTTCATCGCTAGCGCGGTATCGTTTTCATAAACCTTATCCAAAGCAATTCTTTTTTTCATTACACGTTTAACGTAAGTAAATTCATTTTAACGCAAGTTGTTTTTAGTCGAGTTAACTAAAAGTATTAGTTCAATTAAATACAAGGGAGTTCGTCATATATCATTTTCACCCTCTCAGAGAGAGAGAGAGAGAGAGAGAGAGAGAGAGAGAGAGAGAGAGAGAGAGAGAACCTATTATTCACGAAGCCAAGAGTACTACGTCCATTACTTATACGCATGCAGAATTAACATTATTTTAGTCTCTTGTGTCTTTCATTTACACTGAGCGTGATACGTACGCGCCTGTGTCCATTGCAGTTTTGCAAGCATTTATTTCCTTTACCTAGTACTTCAGCAAAGGACTGAGCATTTCTAAAATTACCATTACCTGTCGTTGCCCGAGTGGTCTTTTCATTTCTGTATCCCAAAAGACTTGCGTATACCACAAGCACAAACCGCACAGTGTGCCACCGCAACCTTCATTACTTCCATCAAGGAAGTTGTTACCAGTCTAGGACTGGCCACCGCCAGTGCACGTCAGGTCTTACCATTTTACAGTGCCACTAATTCTTGACACTGTCCATCGACTGGCTGCTGCAGTACTCCCACCTTTTACTTTCTCTCCTCCACCATTACACTCTGCCACGAGCAGTGCCATTTCTCTTCAGTATATTTGAGTATACTGCATTAGTGTCGTCTGACGGGACACACCAGCACGCTACCAGTGCTCAAAGGAACGCCTCCTGAAGTGCCGCTATTCCAGCACTACTAGTGCTGTCCAAGGAATGCCTCCATAAGTGCCATTGCACCTGTACAGCCGTACAGGTAGCCATTCTACCTGCGTGTCCGTCCTTACGGAACGCCCAATTCATTAGTGTCCATGTAAAAGGATCAGTGATCCTTCGGATCACTCAACCAAGGAACGCCTCCTTAAGTGCCGTGCACCTGTATTGGACCTACAGGTTGCCCATTCCAGCGTCTCCCAACTTAGGAACGCCCTTAAGTGTGACGTACGCCGCACACTCCATTTGATTTTCCGTCTCATCAGAAGGTGCCAATCCCAAAGTGCCACAGAGCACCCAGTCTTTTAAGACTTTTCATTACCTTTATTGCAGAACCCATTTCCAAGTGAGTGCCACATTACACAGTAGGCACTCCCATTCCATTCAGTATCCTTCTTGGCCATTATTTTCAACTTTGTCAGAGCCTCTACTGCAGCCTAAGGGAAATGTCTTCCCCTGCTTCCCGCGACTTCTTTGCCATAGAGCTAGAGAAGCTCCGAGCCCTCATAACTCTGGGCAAGGAGGCCGGTTACACTGAACCAGCACTTGACCAGTGGATAACGGCACAGCAGGATGCCGCGCGCCTGCAAGAAAAGGAAGAAAGGGAAAACCAGAGAAAAGCCAGAGAAGCAGAAAGGAAGGCAAGTGAAGAAGAGAGGAAGCATGAGCTAGCTCTCAAGGAGAAGGAACTCGAAATCAAGCGGGAGAAGGCCCGTAAGGAGAGTATCTTAGCTCAAGCCACTCTGGCTCACAGTCCCGCCGTCTCTGGTCAGCCTATTGCCATTTTACCACCTACCTCCTCCCTTTTGGAAGAGGTAAGCCCACCAGTTAACCCCAGACTTGTTTTCGAGTGTGATTCAACAGAGGACTCATTCACCTCCCCACATCAAATCACTGCCAGAGAGGACTCTTCACCTGTGCCAGAGCACATTGCCAGCCTTGGTGACCTCACAGATTCGCAACCTGTGGTGCCATCTCGGCCTTATTGTCCAGTGCCATGGAAGAGGTTCTGGAACAAGTTCTTCCGAGACTGTGGCCGCAAGGGTCACATGTCTGCCAACTACGGAGGGTGCGCTAATCACAATATTCACGCCATCGCAAAGGCCGTTACCAATCCTTCTTTACTAGGACCCCCGGCTAAGGGCCCTATAACTGTCGCACCCCTCCAAAGTCACTTTCCGCCAAGCCACGTCAGAGCCTACGACGACTCTGGCACTCAAATCTCCCTGATACGGGAAGACCGAGTCCCCCGAGGGGCTAACGTCGATAGACGTCAATTAATCACCATTGAAGGTATCAACCATATCAAGCTGATCCTTCCGACCATCCAATTGAGGGTCACCAGACCTCACTTCCCCAAAGTTTGTACCCTTGCAGTTGCAAGCTACATTCCAGGAGGTTATGACCTCCTCCTAGGGCAAGTCATGAAGTCTCCCTCTCATTCCAAAAAGCCTAGGGGTCCTAACCCCACAACAAATTACTCCAAAGCAAGGAGTCATCGAAATTCTACTTCCTCCAGGAAGTACGTCCACCAACAGTCTCCCCCGTTACCAAGGAGGGATATTGATCATTCACAGTTCCGTTGCAAAACCTGCAACGTACTAGGGCACTCCACAAATTGGCCTAGGTGCCTTAACCGACTACCAGCAGCGGACACTGTCCATTTTCCACAAGGCTTAGCCTTCCACGAGAGACAGGAGCCTCTGTTTCCCATTACCAAGGGCCCGCTGAGAGTATTGCACCTCTGGTACCCGTCACAGGTCCAGTCGACCTCAACTCTCTGACAGTGCCACTTGGCAGCACTGAGCAGTGCCAAGCTCCATCCAGCCTGGACGTAGAGCCACCACAGAACGTCACCTCTGCGCCTGGCCCTGAGCTAGCGCCGGCGCCTAACCTAATCAAGGATCCTCCTACAGGAGATCCTCCAACAGGCATGGAGCTTACCGCAGCCCATGGCCAATCCCAAGTCCATGAGTCTTCTTCAACATCACCTCTGTCGCCCAAGGATGAACCTCTGGCAGACCTTACCTTCATACCTCCTCTGGAAAACCAGGAACTGCCCGACCAGGAGTCAGCCTGGAGTTTTCCCCTTACGACGGCCTCCCCTGCAGTAGGTTCCACCTCTACGACGGTTGCTGCAGACACCGAAGTAGGGTGTTCTCCTGACATCCCTCGGGCTACCACTACCTCTGCTCCTGATGGCGTTTCTGGCCTTACCCCAGAGTCGGTGCCTCCGTCTACTCCTAGGACTGGTATAGCCAGGCCCTGGAGGAATAAGAAGAAGAAGGGACGTAACAAATCACCAAACTAACCAAAGAGCCACATGCTCTCCTTGACACCTGTGCCCGAGGTACAGTGTCACATTCCTTTGCAGAGTGATCCTGGCACCTACCCAGAGAAGGTAGCCAGCCTGATCTCTGCCAGTAAAACTAACCCTCTAACCCCTAGAAATGGTAATACTAACCCTCACTTAAATATAATTACCTCATTACATTTCCATCCTGGTACACTAATCACTCATCATCCTCACGCATCATTACCTCACATCATGTATTTTAACAATTCAGTCGATAACTCTCTGCTGTGCGTACCACACTCTGGAATGATTGCGTCTCTAATTAACTGTATTGAGTAGGCTAGGCTAATGATTTAGTACCAGGGCATTAGGGTAGTAGCAAAAAGAATTTTCAAGTAACCTTATCTAGGGGTAGAGTAGATTGTCGTCACAGGCGACCCGTAGTTATCACTTAGGCTAGACTACATTAACCCAATAAGTTAGTACACTTAGCATCTCCACCTATAAGTTAGGTAGGCCACTGTAGTTAGCTGTATCGCTGCTCTAAAAACTTCAGTTAGAGTAGGAGAACTGGGTAGTCGAGACGATCCACTTATTTAAGCCAAGGCCTTCACGCCCAAAAGGGAGTGAATGCCTTCTTAACAGGGGGAGCTGCTACGTTTATTGATCTCCTCGTCTACCCAGCATTTAGTTAAATATTTTGATTGCTAGAGAAGCAGCCATATTCACCCAAATATCAGCTGATTTCAGGCAGGAACCCAAAACACCCCATCCAGAGAAAGAAATTTCCGGTCTGACAGAAGCTTAGGGTAAGATAGGCAAGTCACGAGAGTAGCTAGGCCTCGAGATGGATTTTAGGGACCTCTACAATAAGACCTATTTTCCTTCCCAGTTTGCTGGCTGTTGTTTACCACTTTCAGGCAGTGCCCGAGGCGGTGTATGGAATCCCCGTGATTCAAAGAGACCCAGCCTCTATCTCAGTCAGAAGCGACTCCTACAGCGACTCCTACAGCGAGGCAGACGCGCCTCTAGCCTCCTCCTCTGATGGGACATCAGCCCTCTGTCCAAAACGCTGGTGGGACTATCTTCAGAGCACGACACATGTCCAAGCCTCAAGTAATTAAGGTACGTCTAGAAAGTGTAAACTCCAAACCAGCCCCTTTTCCTACCAGACGACTCTTGCTAATTTCATTTTCAATTCTCACTTTTATCCCTCTACATTACAAAAGCAAAAACCCTTTGTCCTCATCTGCCATGTGCTTCCCCTTGTGACTTGTTAAAGACTAAGTCCTCAGTGCATACCTCAATTAAACATTAGAGTTCCTTTTCCCCAGTGTTAGAGAAAACTGAAAAATCATAACTTGTGCAAGAAGTCCTTTTTTTATCTTGTCTAATCTGGGATCTTTTCCAGGTTCCCTGAGTCACGTGTCCAAGTTTTGGCGCCCGCAAGTGATGCTTTACTGCAGGACATATGAACCATTGTGAAAACCAGCTTTTACGTGAATCTAATTTTAAGCCAACTATCATCCCCTTGAGAGATATTATTAGTCCACGCGTGGACCAGTTGCATTTACTTTCCCAGGCTTTAAGCAGCCTCTTGTATAAATAGATGTAAAGTAATTAGCTGAGTTTTCTGGCGACCTTTTCTCTAGAGTAAAAATTAATACTATAACCTCCTTTTTAGGGAAGTTCAATTAATTTATTCTGCTTTTTTCCCTCAACTATTTTCGTTTTACGTATTTGAGCCCCTTAAGACCGAGACTCATGCGTAACAATATATATATATATATATAATATATATATATATATAGTATAGTATATATATATATATATATCTATATATATATATATATATATATATATATATATATATATATATATATAGTATATATGTATATATATATATATATATATATATATATATATATATATATATATATATATATATATATATATAAGAGAGAGAGAGAGAGAGAGAGTTCTAAAATGTCGTGAAACTGTATAAAAAATTGTGCATTAAACGTCGATTATGTCATTGACTGATCGGCCTCCTGTGCTGGTGCTCAGTGAATATACATGTTCTTTGCAATCACTTCACACACAGTAGTTATACTCTTCTTTTTTATTCCATCTGTCCATCCGCCTGTGGTGTTCGCCCATGGTAACACTGCGCCCCGGGCTTTAAATAATATCCTATTTCGAATATTACGGGGTAATTCGCATACAGTAAATTATTAAAACACTTTTCAGTTGCAAATGTATACCCAGATATCCCTTTTATTTTTTTTACCTAAAGCTTACACATAGCGTAACTATTTAAAGTCAGGGATGCAGTGTTACCATGCGCGACCACCACAGGCGGATGGACAGATGGAAAAAGACAGAGTATAGTTGTTCGCCTGGTTTGCGTTACCCTGTGATTATCAGTTTTATTGTCTGCTGTACTTATTTGCTTACCTGAATGAGGTATTATGCCCCCGAGAGTAAGATATGACGAGAGAATATATATATATATATATATATATATATATATATATATATATATATATATATATATATATGTATGTATGTATACATATATATATATATATATATATATATATATATATATATATATATAGATATATATATATATATATATATGTGTGTGTGTGTGTGTGTGTGTGTGTGTGTATATGTGTGTATATATGTATAAATATATCTTTCACTGAATGAGAAACCTTTGCGAGCTATTCAGGAAATCAGGGAATGAAAACCTACACTTTTTATCCTCATTTTTATTGTTTTTTAAGCGATTATTTTTTTCTGCCAATATTAAAATTACCCATTTAATGGCAGGAGAGAAAAATACCTCGTATATTAACTGCTAATCTTTTATCTTGCAAAACCTTTCCAGACCTGCAGACCTATTGTTCTTTAAATAAGTTTAGATGAGACGCAACGCCCTCAATATCAACAGACTTTTTATTCTCTTAATACATTTACTTCTCGACTCCCACACTAAAGTTACTTAATCTACCTTTATCGGAGGCATCCAAGACTTTACTTAGTCTACCGGTATCACACACATTAAATTTTGCTCCCGAATACGTGCGCAAGAAAAATCGATCCATTCTTTCGGTAAAAATTATATCACACAAACAAACGAACGAACAAAAAACAAACACGCATATCTATAAATATATACTAAAAAATATATATATATATATATATATATATATATAATATATATATATGGATATATGGCTGATATTATATACACCATGTATATAATATTATATATACATAGGTATATATAATATATGTATATGCATATCATATATATTGCTACGTTTATTGATCTTTTCGTCTACCCAGTAATTAATTCATTATTTTGTTTTGTAAAACGGCAGCCATATTCCTCCAAATATCAGCTGATTTGGGCGGGAAACCAAAGCTAGCCGCCCAGAGTTAAGCATTTCCTGTTGGAATGGGGGCGAATATAGTCTTTTGTCAGCTTTAGGGATGTATCTCAAAGGGAAGGATGTAGGCAGACTGGTACTTCTTAGGCCTATATCTTAAGTTCTTTTTGCCGGTGTGAACCCTCTGCTGGCTGTATGTTCTGTTTCCTCCAGGATTTGCCCATGCTCGTGGGGGGTTAAGCTGAACCCCAACACCCAGGCAAGACGCCTGCGATCTCTCTCAGACAGCTCCAGTTCGTGACCTCGGACAGATGTCCGACCACCCGCCTTCCATTTAGGCCTATCCATGGGGTTACTGGCGCGCCAAGAGACCCAGACCTGAGACAAAGCCGGGCGCCACATTTTCTACAAAGGTCCACACTGAACATGGCATCCAGATTCCCTGAGTCACGTGTCAAGTCTCTCCGCCCGCAAGTGTTGCATTACCCCAAGATTATGAAACCAGCTTTTACGAATTCCATTTTGCGCAGCTATCATTCACTTTGAGAGAATATTAGTCCTGTTGGGGACCAGTTGCATTTACCTAACCTTTGGCTGTCTGTTTAAGCAGCCTCTTGTAAATAAATAGCTGTAAAGTACTTAGCTGAGTTTTTTCTGGCGACCTTTTCCTCTAGAGTAAATTATCACTATAAATCCTTTTACGGTAAGTTCAAGTAAATTCACTTTGTTCTCCCTCAACTTTTCCTGTTTACGTATCGGAGTCCTTTCAAGGCCGGGCTCATACGTAACAATATATATATATATATGTATATATATATATATATATATATATATATATATATATATATATATATATATATAATATAGATATGCGTGTGTGTTTTTGTTCGTTCGTTTGTTTGTGTGATTAATTTTACTGAAAGAATGGATCGATTTTCTTGCGCACGTATTCGGGAGGGCAAAATTTAAGTGTGTGATACCGGTAGACTAAGTAAAGTCTTGGATGCCTCCGATAAAGGTAGATTAAGTAACTTTAGTGTGGGAGTCGAGAAGTAATGTATTAAGAGAATAAAAAGTCTGTTGATATTGAGGTGTTGCGTCTTATCTAAACTTATTTAAAGAATAATAGGTCTGAGGTGCAGGTCTGGAAAGGCTTTGCACGAAAAAAAAAAGCAGTTGATATACGAGTATTTTTCTCTCCTGCCATTTTCTCAACAACCGATAAGGGTGTGAAAATGAAAAGCTTAAAAAAATAGAAAGATCTAGACTGTGAAAGTGGAAGGGAGGGAGGACCGATATGTATTTAAAGTGTTTGCTTAGTTTCATGGAATGAAGGAACACATTAAGACAGATTGATGCCGAAGAAAATTCCCAACTATTTGCAAATTCATGGCGATGCTTATATGTTATATGTGTATGAGCATGCGTTGGTATATCCGTATGCCATGGAGATACATATATGCATGACTGTGCATGTAATACTTGTATAATCATGCCTTGGTATGTAAGGCCTTGGACTGTACATACAAACGCATTTCTTTGTTTAGATATCGGCAAGTTGTATGTTATTGGATAGCCATAAGCATAGTTATTATGTATTCAATTCCACAATATAACTCAGCCATTAATAGGTTGTTAGGAACAACTTTTAATTGGGGCGCTTCTTTTTATGTTTATATAAACAAATCTTGGTTTGCGTTATGACTCATTTTTGATAATGAAGGATGCTCACCTCGCAGGGGATGCTTTGATTCTTAGCTTACACCTTTTTGTAGGGTTTCGAACACTGAAAATAGTTTCTCCAACGCTGAAAATTGTTTATCCAACTGAAAATAGTTCTCCAACGCTGAAAACATTTTTTCAACTGATAAATAGTTGCTCTTACACAGAAAATAGTTTCTCCAATTCTGAAAATACTTCTTTAAAGCTGAAAAGTCGTTTTCCAACTCTGACATTAGTTTCTCCAACTGAAAACAGTTTCTCCAACACTGAAAACCTTTCCTCCAACGCTGAAAACATTTTTTTAAAAACTGAAAAACTACTTTTTCCAAAACTGAAATCATTTCTCTAATACTGAAAATAGTTTCTCCAATTGAAAATATTTCTCCCAACATTGAAAGCAGTTTCTCCAACAACGGAAAATAGCTCTTTAGCATTGAAAATACCTTTTCCAACACCTAATATCGCTTCCCAACAATGAAAATAATTTCTCCAACACTGAAAACAGTTTCTCCAACACTGAAAATAGTCTCTTCGGCACTGAAAATAGCTTTTCCAACACTTAAATAGTTTCTCCCCTCATGAAAATAATTCCTCCAACGATGAAAATAATTTCTCCAACAATGGAAATAGTCTCTTTAGTACTGAAAATAGCTGTTCCAACACTTCAAGCAGTTTTTTTCTTCAACACTGAACACTGTTTCTCCAACAGTGACACTGAGTTTTTACCAGTGCTGAGAATAACAGGGAACATGTTTGTTTGTTTTGGTTGATTAATTAACCATTACTGCTCCCTTCATGCGGCATCGTAACTTGGTGTTGGTGCTTAGACCTCACACCTGGACGACCAGAGTTCGATTCTCGAAAAGAACGAGGAGAGACGATAAGCACGTTCCCCCAAACCCGCTTTTCCTCTTGAATTAAGCAGTTAATTAGGCACTAAGTTGTTATTCGAGTGTGGGTCGCAGCTAGGACGAAAAGAAAGAAAGCGAAAAGAGAAAAAACTACTACTTATGGTGTTTATTTTATGAATAGAAAATGTTCTCGAGTGAGAACATGTTTTTTTTTTTTTTTTTTTTTTTTTTTTTTTTTTTTTTAATGAACGAACGGACTCTATAACTGTAACATCCTTATTTTAAGCGTCTCGTAATGCACAACCAATAAGTTTTTATAAGCCCGCCCATTCTTAGCAGCCAATAAACACAGTACCCAATGAATTAATTGAATGAAGAAAATTCTTAGTAAATGTATTGTCAAAAATGCCACAAGAGTAATTGGAATATTTTGGCTTGAATAGAATAAGAAACTATGACGCTTAGAAATGTAAAATATTTAGCAAGAATTCCCCTTCCCCGTGAAATACGAGCGGAGGAGGGGAATAACTTTTGACAGAATGTAATTTATTGCTATCGAGTTTTCACAGAGAGAGAGAGAGAAGAAGAATGAGAGCGAGAGAGAGAGAGGTAGGGGGAGAGCAGCAAATCACGCCTCCCACTCCCATCGAACTTTTTAATTGAAAAGTTTCGCCTTAAAGAACATCGTTAGTAATAGTTCTAAGTCGGATTTAGGGTTGAGAAGATGAGAGACGAGAGACTCTTTG